>NW_006399769.1:11518777-11525514 GCF_000299155.1 Elephantulus edwardii
GAGGATAGAAGGAGAACTGATGCCTTTGAGCTGTGGTGCTGGAGAAGAGTATTGAGGGTACCATGGACTGCTAGGAAAACAAACAGATTCTTCCTGGAGAGGGTTAAACCAGGCTGCTCTTTGGAGGCAAGGATTCTGAGGCTTCGTCTGACATACTTTGGTCATGTTGTAAGGAGAGACAAATCTCCTTGGAGAGGGCCATCATGCTTGGGTGGGTGGAGGAACAGTGCAGGAGGGGAAGGCCCTCTTTGAGGTGGATTGGCTCAGTGACTGTGGTAATCGGGATGGGTGTGATGGAGTCAGTGAGATTGGCATGGAACAGAGCAGAGTTTAGGGCTGTTGTACATAGGGTCATTTTAAGTCTCATGGGACTCGACAGTACATAACAAAAACAACATATAACATAGCAGAATTGAAATCCACTCAATAGCGGTGTATTTAATCTTTATAAAAGCAGATCAGCAAGCCTCTTTATTCTACAGTGCTATTGGGTGCAAATGAACGACCAATTCCTTGGTTGCTAGCCCAGAACTATACATTTGCACCAACCAGGGTTTACCACAGTTTTTAATCTTAGTTTCGTCATTTTTGTTTTGTGAATTCTTTTCTCATTTTCTTCCTTCCTTCTCACAGTGCAATCTATCATTTATTCTAGCAGTCATTCCAAGAAATTGGAAATCTGTACTTTGGTTTTAGCAAAACTAAGTTCTGAAAGAGATGTTATGTAGAAGCAAACAGGCCTCAATCCTGATTTGGAATCCCAATAACTTTCTTCTTTTGAAATGAAAATCATTGTGAAGAAATTATCTTTTACAGAGAAACCAAATTGTGGTAAATATTTTGTTTTCACTGAGATATTGTCAACCAGATTGAATCAGAGAAAAGTAGGTGATTTCCTGATAAAATCTTCACATGAAATTTTGGGCTAGCTAAGAGGAAAGGTTGGTTCCTAGGTAAGCAATAAATCATACAATTTTTTTCCTGTGAATCTTCTAATTAATTTATGACTTTGATCTATCAGGTGAAACTTTATTTGTACTTTAGCATTTATAAGCTACTGCAGGGGGCTGGGTGTCTCACACTTACTGTGAGACCAAGGTGGCACAAGAAGGGCGTGAGCAGTTCCACCTGAAACTGCCAGATGTTGGTGATCACAGTACATCTGTGACCCACTTCAGCAAACATGATATACAAAACCCAAACTTCACAAAAATTACCAGTTAGGATTTCTCTATTCTTGTTTTAGATGCTTTCTTTACATTATAAAAATGTTCAACAAAGAATTACTCTCAATATCTAATTCTCTTAATGTGCTTAAAATTAAAGTTGACTTACAAACAATTACCTAGAAATACTACAGAAAATACTACAGGCCTTTATACCACATGCTATCTAGTGATTATCAGTCAGCTTAATGAATTTCCAAGAATCTTTTCTCATCTGAAGCATAAGAGAGATAACTAACCAGTTCCACTAAATTTAACGAATCACCTCTACTCAATTTTCAAGAGCTAGTTTATCGGTTTGTTCTAGAACCTTATCCTATCATGCTAAGCCTCCGCCTCTCACCACATAACAATCATTTTATTCCTGGATGCCAGCTTTCCCACTCAGGCTAGTCCTAATTCCAGAAGATCTGTGTACAATCTTTCTTTCTAGGAAAAAAAAAGGTACTAACTTTGCCAGTTCTCTCTCAAGGACAGAATTCTGTGAGCATGTGGCACTATGTTGTTTACAAGCAGTTTTTCCTGGCGCCTATAACTTGCTTATGCTTCCTGGACCATTCACGTCTCTGAATTCCTGTCATTATAAGTGCCCCATCTGTTAAGACAAAATTCCACTTAGTTTTGAATCCTGTTTCCTTGCACCATTTATTCTGAACTCTGTTTACTCTCAGATGAGCTTCTTTAAACTCCGAGACAATGGGCTAGCCCACTAGACTGAAATTATTGATGCCTGAATGTGTGGTTGATTTAGAGCCTTCCCCTACACAATAAATAACTTATTTTGTCTTCCCAGGACTTTCAAAGTGAGGGCAAAAGAAGCATAGTATTTGCAAAGTGATATTTTAAAATTTATATTTACTATCCATTTTGTGCCATCTGTTGATAGTCAATTGCTGGTACAACTCCACTTCTACTATATTTAAGATAAAAGTCATATATCTTAGGAAAGTGTCAATACTTGGACTTATTTTTTTCCTAAAACATCCTATTCCATCGTACTTATCTCATTCTGGGATTTAAATAGCCTTTACAGTTGATCCCAAAATTAATTTCTTCAATTTGCTGAGTCTTCTGAAGTCAAAACTACTTGCATTTATCTAATGTATACTGTAGCCATCTCAAGCTTAGCAGATACCCAAACCTATTTTTTATCTACCCACTTATAGTAGCAGCTTATATGTTAAGCATTTGTGCTGTTGATTGTGGTTGAGTCAAGCACAACTCATAATAACTCTATGAACAAAAGGCCTGAAGCCTTCTCAATTATTTATCAAAGTTCATAGAGTTCCCAGAGACATGTTGTTTAGGAAGTGGATTCCACTCCTGCTTCGAAACCAGTCTTAAACTGGGAGATACGCCCAACACTGTCCACCATGAATAACTGATATGACATTTGATACCCCAGTGGCAAAAGGTTCAGCAGCACAGCAGCCCCACGTTGCCTCAGTACAGCACATTAACAGAAGAACAATATTTCACTTAGAATAATCAAATGCAAGGATTAGAGAAGTCATTTTATATGTTAGCACTAGAGAAGCCATTTTTTTCTCACTGTCATTTTAAGAAATGTAAACCAGGCTGCTCCTTGGAGGCAGGGATTCTGGGACTTCGTCTGACATACTTTGGACATGTTGTAAGGAGGGACCGGTCCTTGGAGAGGGACATCATGTTTGGAAGGGTGGAAGGATGGCAATGGAGGGGAAGACTCTCTATAAGGTGGATTGATTCAGTGACTGTGGTATTCAGGATAGCTGTGTCAGAGGCAATGAGATTGGCACAAGACAGAGCAGGATTTAGGGCTGTTGTACATAGGGTTGCTATGAGTTGCACGTGACTCGACGGCACATAACAACAACAACACCAACACAAACATGACTCAATAAGTGAGTTCAAAAAGGGAGCTCAAGGAAACCTAGGAACAAGAAGCTGTGCTGCAATCTCCAAGGTACGTGGTTCAAAGCCACCAGCCACTCTGCAGAAAAATGATGAACAATCTCCTCCTATGTGATTAACTACCTCTGAAACCTAACTGCCTCTGAAACCAGGGTCTGTTCCTACTTGATGGTACACAACAACAACAACATGCCTCAGTAATTTTGGCAATTTCATGTTTTGATGAGCTTTGTATTCCAGTGTGTGCTGACCCAGCTTGGTTACCAACTTCCTGACTGTATCTTGCACCTGGCCCAGGGCCTGAACACCCATGAGGATCCAGAAATAAAAACAATTCCCAGATGTAAAGAAATCCCAACTGCCAACCACAACTACTTTGTGTAAGCCCTATGCCTGACTTCTGTATAAAAATCTGATCTTTCTTTCCCCTTGGGATCAGAGGTATTTAAGCACTAGCTGATGCTCCGGTTACGTGCAATAATGCTTTGTTGATCTCTTAGTGTTGGCTGAGTGTTCTTCAGTCCTTAGCGATTTGTCACAACACATTCACCCAATAAACTGAATTTCCATAAAGGAAACTTATTTTATCCAGTTGCTTAGATCCAATGACTTGAAAGATGCTTATTTCTGGGGTTCCCCCCCAAGTTTCTGTAATATCTAGTAGATCTATTACATAGGGTTTCCTAGGCTTTAATCTTGCAGATGTAGATACATTTTTCTCCTGAAAAGAAGCAAATTATTTCAAACTACTGACCTTTCAGTTAGTAGCTATGTGCTAAATGCTTGCGCCATCAGGGTTCCATGATTACTTTAGTAGGCACGACTAACATACCTCTTTTGGCACAGTGCATTATGTTTCAGGGTGCTAAATGTGAAACTGACTGAATACACAAGATATTCTGTATGAAAAACATGTAGCTTTTAAATCCAGTGGAAGGTTACTGAAAGCAGTAACTAAGTCTGAAGCAGTGAACTGAGTTGAAGCATAGAAGACATCTTTAAAAATTTCCTCTGGTTACAGAATTTCTGTTTGTGTTTTATCAACTATGCGAAGACATTTGACTGTGTGGATCACAACAAATTGTGGCTGACCCTAAGAAGAATAGTAATCCCAGAACACTTGATTGTGCTCATGTAAAACCTGTATTTAGACCAGGAAAAAGTTGTCAGAACAGAGCAAGGAAACACTGCATGGATCAACATAAAGAAAGGAGTGCATGAAGGTGGTATCCTTTCTCCATACCTTTTCAATATTTATGTGGAACAGATCATTCAGAAGGCTGACTTCTACAAAGAAGAATGTGGCATCAGGATTGGAAGAAAACTCAACACTAATTTATGTTATACAGATAATACAATCTTCCTTGCTGAAACTGAGGAGGACTTGAAGTGTTTGATACAGTAAGTCAAAGATTGCAATGCTAAACATGAATTTCATTTCCACATTAAAAAACAACAACAACAAAGATTCTTACTACCATTCCAAATGACAGCATCATAATAGATTGAGAAGAAATGGAGATTGTTAATAAGTCCATCTTGCTTACGTCCACAATCAACACTCTTGGCACCAGAAGTCAGGAAATCAAAAGATGAGTTGCTTTTGGACAGTTTACTGCCATGCATCTCTCCAGAGTGCTATGGAACAACAATATCAATTTAGAGACTAAAGTATGCCTGATCCATGCCACAGTCTTTGCAATTACTTGCTATGCATCAGAGAGCTGGACAATGACTAAAGATGATAGAAGGACTTGTAGTGTTGGGGAACAGTATTGAAAATACTGTGGACTTCCAAGGGAACAAACAGATCTGTCTTGGAGAGGGTTGTTCATTTAAGGCAAGAATTGTGAGGATCTCTCTCATACTTGGGCATGTCACCAGGCGAGACCAATCATTCGAGAAAGACATGATGCTCTAGAAGGGTGGAGGGTCAGTGTATGATAGGAAGACCTTGGAAGACATGGATTGACACAGTAATTGGGACAATGGAGGGAGTTGTGTCAGAAACAGATTGTGTCAAGACAGGGCAGAGTTCAGAGCTATTGTTCATAGCGTTGCTATGAGTTGTAGTTAATTCAAAAGCACACCAGAACAACACGTGTTATTTATAGAGAGCTACATTGGCCTAGGGAACAGAAAGTTATACTACCAAGCCTAAGGTGGGTGATTTTAATCTACGGCCCTCAGGCCTGGTTTAAATTGTTTTCTTTTTTGTCATACATTCTTCTAAGTGGTATAGCACTGATCTGTGCATTGTTGTACAGACGTAACTTGTGGTTGCTGTAATGCTAAACACTGTGACACTGATATGTCAAAAGTGATAATGGTTACCCATGGTGGACAGTGTTTGGTAGAGCTTCCTGATTAAAACAAGCTTGGAAGCAGGAGGGGCATTCACTTTGGAAATGGCTTTCCTCCAAAAACTCTATGAACAGTGCTCAGGTCTTTTGTTCATAGGGTCGTTATGAGTCATCTATAACTCGACAGCACCTAACAACAACAACAACAACCACCTTAGTTACTTAATGAACTTAAATTAGAATTTATTTTGTATCAAATAGCTATGTTAGTCATTTTATAATTAGAACTTTATTAATACACACTTCTATCTTTTAGCTTTGAGCAATTTCGTATCTTTAAACTGTATGTTTATTTTTTTTTAAATAGCAGTATGTCTTTGAAAATATTGCAGCACTCATTTCATTCGCCCTTGTTTCTATTCTAAAGCCTGCTACTATCCTATTTATTTATTTTACTATTTTGAAGGTATGGCCTTACACATCAGTTACTCTTAAAGCCTTGCCATTCGAGAATAATGTTGATCATTTATTTCGTTTCAGTATGTGCAGTTTCAGTGTTTTGTTTGTTTTCCTTTTAATCTGTCTGTTCTTTTTCTTTATCTGTCTATTCTTTTTACACTTCTTTAACTAATGAAGACTATCAGCTATTATTTTTTTAGTAGCGCCTCTTTCTTTCAATATATATTCTGTTTTCTTCTCTATTCTATTCTGAATAATTTTCAATTGTAGCACAATATTTATTAAACATCTGTTGTGTGTGTGTAATTTGCTGCATAAATCATTTATTTATTTATGACTTTTTGTATAAAAAGAAATTGTATTTTAATTCAAAAAAGAAATTTGTTTTCTTCAAATATCCCTGTTATTTTTGATGGTTTATTTTCTATTAATTATACTATCACTTATTTTATATCTTTACATATTTTAATCACTTTTTATCTTTATAGGTAAATATGATGATTTACATATGTTAGCTATTTAAATGGAGCATCATACCTATCTTTTAAAAATACCTTTATTATCTTTATAGTAAAGTATAATATCCAGCAAAGACCCCAAATGAGATGTATTAAAACAGAAATTGGGGTACTGAGGGTTGGTGTGTTCGAGTCAGTGAGACAGGCTCAGGAAAGGGCAGGCTTCAAAGCTGTTTACATCGGGTCTCTGAGCCACAGGGAACTCAATGACACATAATAACAACAACAACAATAACAACATAGTTAAATATGATGATTTAACTATCTATTTGATTTCCTAAATTTGCTATTGTTAGTTTCATTTAAGTCTATTTACCGTGATTAGAAATTAAAAGGCG
>NW_006399769.1:11527008-11537250 GCF_000299155.1 Elephantulus edwardii
TGTGTGTGTGTGTGTGTGTGTTGGGGTGGTGGGGGAGAAGGGAAGGAGAAAGAGAGAGAGAGACCCTGGTGGCATAGAGCATAACTTGGTAGGCGCCCAAACAAAATGGTTTGCAATTCTGTTCGACCAACTCTTTACTGGATGAAGATGAGGAGTCTCCTTATAGCCTCAGAAAGTCAATTGAGGGTTTTTATAAGAGAGGTTTCTCTCTCTCTCTCTCTGTGTGTGTGTGTGTGTGTGTGTGTGTGTGTGTGCTCAAATGCATTTGTAAATAGAGGAAAAACATCATTCTGGTAATGTTGAGCTGCTAAATAATGATAAAGCATTGAAATACCCTCTTTGGTTTGGAAATGGATCAAATGAAAGCAAGAAAAAATACAAACAGAACTACATATGAATTAACAGAAAATTTTATAAATATATGTTGTTGTTGTTGATTATTGCTGTCGAGTTGAGCACGACTGATAACAACCCTATGGACAAAAGGCCTGAAGCCTTTCTATAGTTACCATTGTTTCTCCAAGTTCATAGTTTCCAGAGGCATGTGGTTTAGGAAGTAGACGCCACTCCTGCTTCCATACTTGTCTTAAATTGGGAGCTCCACCAAACACTGTCCACCGTGGGCAGCCATTATGGCATTTGACGCACCAATAGCACAAGGTCCAGCAACACAGCAAATCCAGATTACCTCAGTGCAGCAAATTGACACAGGACTGCTGGGCAACTTAGAAGTATGTTCCTCCAAAATAAGAGAACACTAGACTCACAGTTTAAAATTAAGAAAGACATGTGTTAGAGTTATATCCTTTCTTCACACCTATGTAATAAGTATGCTGTGCAAATTATTTGAAAAGGCGGACTCTATGAAGATTGGAGAACTTATCAATAAAATTTATTATGCAAATGACACAACCTTGCATGCTGAAAGTGAGGAGGACTTGAATCACTGTGGCAGAAGATAAAAAGACTGTAGCTTTTCTTTCTGGAGTACATCTCAACATCAAGAAAACAAATATTCTCACCACTGGACCAATAAGCAACCTAATAGATGGAGAAAAAAACTTGTGAAGTTGTCAACAACCTCATCTTTCTTGGATCAATCAATACAGTTGGTACCAATAGTCAGTAGATCAAGGAGATGTATTGCATTAGGGACGTTTGCAGTCAGGGACCTCTTCAAATTGCTGAGTAGAAATGATGTCAGTTTGAGGACTAAAGTGCACCTGATTCAGTCCATGAAAGTTTTAGTACCTTGCCATCCACCTTAAAGCTGTACGATGACTAAAGATGACAGGAAAATAATGGATGCCTTTGAACTGTGATGTTGGAGAAGAGTGCTAGATGCCTTGTGGACTGCCAAAAGAACAAGCAGATACGTCTTGGAGAAGATGTAGTTAGAGCACTCCTTGGAGGCAAAGATGATAAAACTTTGTCGCACACACTTTAGGCATTTTTTAGGAGAAGATATTCCTCGAAGACATCATGCCTTATAGAAGGAGATGAAGGAGAGGAAGACCTTCAGACATGTAAACTGACACAGTGACTACTGCAATAGGCTCACCTGTGTTGGAGGCCAGCCCAAGATAGGAGAGTTCAGATCTGCTGTTCATAAGGTCTCTATGAGTTGTACTTAACTTGATAGCAGCTAACAACAAGAAGCCACAAACATACTTTGTACTATTTTTTTCTTTTAGAAACAGAATGGTCTATTATATGAATATAGAGTGTTATTGATGTTGAGTACTATAGAATCAGGTCTGATCATAGCTGACCCTCTGGAGGGGGAGGTTCAGAGGCAGTTAATCACAAGGGAAGAGATTGCCCACTTTTCCTGGGAAGCAGCTGGTGGATTCAAACTACGTGCCTTCGGGACTGCAGCACAGCTACTTGCCACTAGGCCACAAGATCTCCCATGAATATAGAGTAAGAGCCCAAAATAAATCTTGTGCTTCAATTTTAGCTGTTTTGTCTTAATATCAATCAAAACAGTTATCTTACAAAAACAATACTTACCAAGACACTATAATCTTATCAAATGAAAACAGCATCTTTCTATACATCCAAACACAGACATACACCAATACCGATCAGATCTAATAATTTTTCAGGTAACTTCTATCCCGTATTCAGAATAGATAAAACCTACCATATACTAAAGTTCTAGTTAATCATGCATGAAAGTTTAGAATAGCTTCATTCAACACGTCACCTAAAAGTCTGACACTTGAAACGAATCCACTGTCCCCACAGGAGTGAGACAAATCCATTTGCTTCCATAAAGAGAAAACCTAAACACAGTTCTCCCCTTAACTCATGGTCATCAGGAGTCAGCATTGACTGAAGAGCTAAGAAGGTGAAGTTTGGTTTTCTCAAAGGTAAGTAAAATCTTGTTATGAAATTTTAAGTGACAGTACAAGAAAGAAAAAAACAGACCCATCTCACTTAGAAATAGACGTGTCCTGAGGGGCAGGGAAGGGAGGGGGAGAGAGGAAAAGGTACAACAATGAATGAATGAAAATCTAGTTTTTCTGTAAACTTGCATTAAAATTACAATAAATAAAGTCAAAATGTTCTACATAAATTGTTGTTGTTGTTGTTAAGTGCTTTTGAGTATAGATGATCCATAGTGACCCTATTAAAAAAAAGACCTGAACACTTGTACAACTTTTATTGTTTCTCCAGGTTCACACGATTTCCATAGGCAAGTTATTTTGGAAGTGGATGCCATTCCTGCTTCCAAGCTTGTTTTAATCGAGGAGCTCCATCAAACACTGTCCACCTTGGGTAAACATTATCACATTTGCCTCATCAGTGTCATAGTGTTCGACATCACAGCAACCATGAGCTACCGCTGTACACAAAGTGGACAAACCAGTGCTATGCCACTTACTAGTAAATTTTAAACGTTACTTCTTGTTATATACTGTCAAGTTGACTATGACTCAAAGTGGTGCTATGAACAATAGCTCAAAACCCTGTCTTATCTTGAGCAAATCTCATTGGCTCTGATACACCTGTCCCCATTACCACAATCACTGTATGAATTCATCTCATCCAGGTCTTCCTCTCCTGTGCTCACTCTGTAAGCATGTCCTTCTTTTAGAACTGGTCCTTCTTGACAACATGCCCAAAGTATGTGAGATGGAGTTTCCAAGTCCTTGCTTGTAAGGTGCAACCTGGTTTTACCCTCTCCAGAACAGACCTGTTCGTTCTCGTTGCAGTGCAGGGTATATTCACTACTCTTCTACTACATCACAATTCCAAAGTATCAATTCTTCTTTTGTTATCTTTAGTCATTGTTCTGCTCTCTGATGCACAGCAAGCAATTGAGAAGACCATGGCCTGGATCAGGAGTACCTTAGCCTACAGACTAACATCATTGTTCTTTAGTACTATAGAGATGTTCCTGAAAGCAGATTTTCCCATCTTTTAATTTCCTAACTGGTCATGCCAAGAGTGTGGACTCTGGGCCTGAGCAAGCTGAAATTGTTAATAATCTCAGTGTCTTCTTCTATCATGATACTGCCAATTGGCCTGGTGGTGAGACTCTTTGCTTTCTTTAAGGAGAAATGTAATTCATAAACTGTAAAAGGTTCCTAAAAACTTTTTTTTTTTAAAAAAAAAAAACCAACAAACTTTTCTTAATACAAAGTCTAAGTAGACATTTTTTCTGAGTTTTGTCTGGATTTTTAAAATGTAGCAATTTCTTGAATTGTTATGCCAAAATTTTCTGTTCCATAATTGAATAAAAGGAGCCAGAATCATCGTGGTCGAGCATCTACAAGCAGAAACTAATAAACCGCTTTCATCCTCTTTTCTTTTTGTCACACAGAGGTTGAGGAGTGGATATAAAGAGAGTTATTCAGTTTCTCAAAATCCAGTGAATTGAATAGCCTGGACTATCTCATTGAATCCATACTACAAAAGGAACATATAAATATTGTGAATTATTTAGCAGTTTCCTATCTTTATTAAAATATTTCTTCTGCTTTTTTCTTAAGATATAGTTAAGATACACTATGCTTAAGAGATTTTTTAAAAAAAATTCTGATTTATTCAATCAGACAAAAAAACTAAGCATTTCCCCCCCCTCATCATATAAAACATGATTCTCTAATTTTGGAATGAGAACCCTGGATGAAGAGTACAAGGAAAAGAAATGTCCAGAGCTTCTTATTAATAAATCTATTACTGGATTTATTTTGGCTCAAAATAAAAGCAAAGGTGAGCTAATCACAATTTTAGGACTGAGGAAGTTAGGGATTTTTTTCTTTTTTATTCATAGATTATTTGTAAAGTCATTGGGCTTATAAGAGATAGAGTTTGAGGGCTTTTTTTATGAGTGTATTGTCATATGCATAGTGCATACAACCTATAAATCTTTATCTTTCTTGACTAGCCTGTTAAAGAGTTACTGAAACAGGAAAAGTGCATAAGAAATACTGACATATGACATCTCAGAGACAGAAAGGGCATTCAGAAATTCAGTTAGAACTCAAACTTCATTTTCATTTCATAATGGCCTTTAACCTGAAAATTAATAGTCCTTTAAGATAGTAGGCGAATCAGTCTTAGAGGAAGTGCATGGAGTTAAGAATCATGGAAATTGATATGATGGCGCCAGATATGATATGATGGACCAAGTACATATCTGATGTTCATGGAGTTTCTATGAGTGGTACTCCACTCAACTATTCCTAACAACAACAACTGGCAGTGTAGTCCCTAGGGAATCGTGCTTTAGATCCAAAGGCGATGTCTTTCTGGGGAAATCTGTACGCTTAAAGACTCTAAAAGTCCCTTAGAAGGTCAGCTATGACGTGATTCCAACTTGATGTCAGAGTCAAATTTTTTTAGTTTATCTGGATTGGCAAATTACATCATGAATATGTGGAATAATTTCTAAAGAAATTTGAAGTTAGAATCAGGCAAGTGTTAAGGAAATATAAAGGGTAAAATGTAAAAATGTCAAACACCTGTAAGATAGCAAAATAAATACAACAGAGTTTTGAAACCTCCTGGAGGAATGCAATGAAATATTATATGAATATATTTTATATATGAATATATTTGCAGAAACTAATAAAAATCTGGTGCATAAAAAAACACCTGTTCTCCCAAATGATGAGTTATTTTTCTGTAGTAAAAGCTATTTAGAGCATATTTCTAAGCCTGTATAATTTGGCCATTCTCAATATTCACGTATTTAAATATAAAGTCTTTGTATTTTTTAATATCAGTGTAGTAAGGCATTTTAAAATCATAAATACAAAGATGTTCTGTTTTATAAGGTATCTCATTTGACAGAGAGGAGCTGTTATTTTAATCCATTATTTAGAATATAAATGAGTTGGGTAACTGAATATATACTGAAATATGTTCCGGATTATTAAATGTTTTAATCTTTCTTGCTATCCTTGATCATAAATCAAGGAAAAAAATCTCATAAATGCAGAGACAAATTCAGAGAAATGTGAGCAAGTACTTTCGCTCTTCAAGTTTCCTCAGAAACTGTACCTGTTTCTTTTTTTTCCTTAGGTTATTTGGCACATTACTCAAACAAATTATAGTATGAAGATCCAGAAGTTAGTGGTAGAGGGAAATTAAAACAGGAAGAGTAGAAAACTTATTATCATTTCCTTTTGTCTGATAATTATTCAACAATACTTGAACACAAAGAAGTTTGGGCATCTAAAAGAAGAAACTTAGCTGCCCTTGAAATTATTCTTTCCCTCTAGAATATATTGCAAAAGCTCCATGTAGTATCATAATTGTGTTGGCAAGTTTTGCTGCCTCAATACATGTCAACATTAAGTGTAGAATTTTTCTGGAAATTAGAAAAGCACCTGAAAAGTTGATAGATACCCACAACTTGCACTAAATGCTGCTAATAGCAGTTAAGTTTTTTAAAAGACTCTTCCTTTACCAAAAGGATTCTCTAGAATCAGATTTGCTGGCAGAATAATAATAGGGTATATTACCATCAAAATAAGACTGCCAGTATGCAAGCAGAATCTTAGATGTTATTTCTTTAAATAAATACCCTTACTTTTTTAAGCAGTGTGATTCACTGCTTCATGTACAAAGGGCAAGAAGAGCACCCAGAGGGAGAAACCAATTGTCTACCATTTTCCAAACTTTATTCACTTCACTGGAAGCAGTACCAGCTTTCAAACTGCTAAAAATATGCTGTGACTAACTTGTTGAAAGACAATGTACCCTTTCTGAAATCTTCGTTCTGCAAGCCAAGTGGAGAGTGAATGTTACTTTAAAACTATGTTTGAAAGACATTGATGATTCAATCCACACATAGAGGTTTTTTTTATTTTATTTTATTTTTAGTATCAAATTTTATTAGTTTCAATGAACATTCACAGGGATTCTGGGCTTTCACTCCTTCATTGCCGCACCATTCTCTCCACCCTCCTCCCCAGTTTGTTCTTCTTCCCCGCCATCCGAATGTCTGTTTTAATTGTCCAATTGCCACAGTGCTTGTCAAAGTCAGTTCTGATTAATCTCCTTTGTCGGTGTGTCCTTTGCCATTCCCTATCACTCCTCCCTGAGAGAGACTTCACCCTGATTCATAAGGAAAAGGGGATGGCGTATTCTCTTAGCTACTTCCTGCTGAAAAGGGACGCTGTGGGTTTCAGGGTGAAGATTTTCTCTCACTACTCTAAAGGGCCCCTTTGGCAGTAGGAAACACATAGACTATTATGGAGACTGATTTTGGAATTTAAATGCACTCTTATTGATTGTGCTTGGCCGTACATGTTCATATCCTTGAAGATGTATCATGGGGGTGTTGCAACTTAGAAGACACAAATTTGACTAACAAGTTATAAGTACATGAGTCAAAAATTATGGAAAAGTAAAAGAAAGGATTCTTTCATTGTTTTACAAACCCTCCCCCAGGTCCCCTCCACCATGTAGCCCTCGCTCTAGACTCCTGTGATGACAGAAGTACCTAGTCATATATCTCTTTTAAACAGTT
The DNA here is from genome assembly GCF_000299155.1 of Elephantulus edwardii. Taxonomy (NCBI): domain Eukaryota; kingdom Metazoa; phylum Chordata; class Mammalia; order Macroscelidea; family Macroscelididae; genus Elephantulus; species Elephantulus edwardii. Next base: position 11,534,000 of record NW_006399769.1, read on the forward strand.
TTCTCCCTCCTCTGTTTCAGTGCAGTATACATTACTGAACCCATCTTACTCAGTCTCTCCCCAACCCCGAGGTTAGTCCCATTCTACAACAGTGGCATCATGTAATATTTGTCCTTTTGTGACTGGGATATTTCACTCAGCATAATGTTCTCCAGAGTCAACCATTTTGAATAATATTGCATGAGTTCTTTATTTTTTAATGCAGCATAGTATTCCATTGTGCGAATATACCACAGCTTCTCTAGCCATTCGTTTGTTGATGGGCACTTAGGTTGTTTCAACTCCTTGCTATTGTGAATAAAGCCGCAATAAACATGGGTGTGCATATATCTGCTTGGATGTCAGCTATGGTCTCTTCAGGGTATATTCCCAGTAGTGGAATTGCTGGGTCAAATGGTATCTCTATTTGTAACTTTTTGAGAAAGCGCCATACTGCTTTCCACAGGGGTTGTACCATTTTACACTCCCACCAACAGTGAATCAGGGTTCCAGTTTCTCCACAACCTCGCCAGCATTTGTTGCTTGATGTTCTGTCAAATTTTGCTATTTTGACTGGGGTGAGATGATATCTCATAGTTGTTTTAATTTGCATCTCTCTTAGGGCTAAGGATTTTGAGCATTTCTTCATGTGCTTGTTAGCCATCTGAATGTCATCTTCGATGAAGTGCTTGTTCATATCCCGTGCCCATTTTTCTATTGGATTATTTACCCTTATCTTGTTGTGGTGCTCAAGTATTTCATAAATTCTGGATATAAGTCCCTTATCTGATATGTTATTACCGAATACTTTTTCCCAGTCAGTGGCTTCCCTTTTTACCCTACTGGAGAAGTTTTTGGATGTGCATAGGGATTTGAGTCTTAGAAGATCCCATTCATCTATGTTATCTTCCCCTTGTTGTAGGTTTTCCAGGATACTGGGAAGACTGTTTATGTTGTGGATTAGGACTTCTAGTGTTGTTCCTAGCTTTTCTGTAATGAAGTTTATATGTGAGGATTATCACTTTAAATATAAAAGTTTGCGAAGGAAATTATAACAAAAATTTTGTGCTATCAGAATGTATAAATAAGCAAAGAAAATTATGCGTGTGATAGAGTAAAAACTACTGTCTCAAATATAACTTCTATTTAGTAAAGTCTTAACTACTATTAAATATGGTAAAATTTAAGTTTATACTAAACTGCCTGACATTCTTGTGCTTTTTTTTTTAAAAAAACCCCAAACCCCAGAATATTGAGTTGTCTTTCCTTACCTATCATTTTTTCACATTGTATGTGTTATATATCTCCTATGGTTCATTTTAAATTCCTTGAAGACAAGAGATTTATTGATTTTTATTTATTTGTGACTTCAGAGTCTAGTTCTTCTTATTTTAGCTATTTCCTGTCCTATTTAGATGCCTTCAAATTGGTTCTGACTCAACGACCCTATGAGAAGGAAACACTGCCTGGTACTGTGTCCTCTTTACAATCTTTGTTGTTTGTGGATATGGTTTTAGCAACTTTATCAATCATCTTGTTCAGAAACTTCTTATTTTGCTGATTCTCTTTTTCCAGAGTTGGTCTCTCCAGATAACATTACTTTCAAATTAATCTGCAAAGATAAATGAGTGTTCTCAGCATTACAGTCTTGTATTGAACTCTCTAACTCAGTTTTGTCAATTCCTGGAACTTTGTTTTTCTCCATTGCCTTCAGAGTAACTTAAACTTCTTTCTTCAATATCACATTGATTATTTTCCTTTTTTTAATTATATGTTCATATATCAAATATGGAAGATAGGAAGCAACATGATAAAACATTTACTGGTAGCACATAATGGATTTCATTCATATATAGTGAAAAATTACATAAGTAACCTTTAGTTAATGCATATCTGACTTAATGGACAAATTCTGCTTGCCCTTTAAGTACAATTTCAAATTGAAAGAATTGGTAATACCTTAGCTGATTAAGTCAAGCAAATAAAGCCCGCTGTCTACAGTTTTAGCGATTAGTTATGAGATTAGAATGAGGAAAAAAATGTAAGTCAAAGCCTTGGTATGGAAGATTTTTAAGCAGCATAGTAGGGCTTTACTATACCTTTGACTCTTGATATATACTTTGCCCTGAAATGAATATTCTTCTTGTTCCAGTGCCTATATGTATTCCTACATGTATGTATTCTTCTTTTGATGACTAACGTGTCATTAAATATTGTGACTATAAATCCATTGCCATAAAATTTATTTGACTCAGTGATTCTAGAAAGAACAAAAATTCCCTATGAGTTTTCTAAAGCTATATAAATCATACAAGAGCAGACTGGCTCATTTTTCTCCTACACAGTGACTGATGTGTTGAGACTACAGTCTTAGTGGTTAGTAAACCAACACTTAAACTTGTTGCTTAAATCAAGGTCCTTATTTTTTTCTTCTCATTGAATAATTGAACATTACAACTTGATGCTTGACTTTTTCTTTGTTTTAGAACTGTTGAATATATTCTTCCCTTTGTAATTTTCTAATTTCAGATTTTTTTAACATTTTGTTACAATTTTTTACTTTGTCTTCTTGAGCTGCCTGTAAGACTCTTTTCTCCAGTGTCCTCACTTATTATCTTCCATTTACTTTAGATGGTGTACATTCAAAAGCAAGTTTCAAACTCTCTTCTGATATTAATTTTGTTCTATTTTTAATTTTCGTACTCTGAAGACACTTTGCAACTGTTGAATCATTTGTGACTCATAGCAACCCTATGTACAACAGCCCTAAACCATGTTTTATCCTGTACCAACCTCATCGTCTCTGACACATTACCCCAGCTATGAGTAGAAAAAGACTCAACACCATTAAAGACCTTTTGCTTCCTTCACATGTGATGTTGTTGCTGCTATACCACAACTCTTCTGGTTGAGTGCATGAAATCTATTCTACATAGTTTGCAAATTTAGATGCAGTGTACTCAAGGTTATTTGACTCATAATGACTCTACAGGACAAAGTAAAACTTACCCTTAGAATTTTCAAGAATATGATTTCTACATTAAGTAGACTGCCCCAACTTTCTACCAGCAGAGCTGGTAGATTGTAACCGCCAATATTTCTTTTTTTTTTTTTTTCAGCAGAAATCACAAATTTATTAACTCTTAAATATATCAATCAGTCATTTACCACTATGGCAAGAAATATATACAGTGTCCCATGGTAAACTGCAGTGTTTCAAAATGATAGAAGATAATAAATGTATAACTCATTTGTGGTGGAGAGAAAAAAAA
>NW_006399769.1:11537480-11538235 GCF_000299155.1 Elephantulus edwardii
AAAAAAAAAGTAAAAGAAAAGTAAGAGAAAAAAATGAGGCCATTACTTTTTCACAGATCTCATTGGCAGGTTAACATGGCTCAATACATTTACTGTATATATTTATTTTAAATATAGCAATTACATATGGTACCACCAGTGACTCTTTCCAAGTATGTAGTTGTCATATTGTTGGAAAAGGTATTTTCGGCTAATAAGTTATCTATTTTGCTAAATCCTTTAATGAGATCGATGATGTAATTTCTTTCACCAGGTTAATATTTTCCAACTATTTTTATTATTTCAAATTTCTCATTCCAATCACCAGTAAATACTAATGCATCTTGATCACATATTTTATCTAGTTCAGAATGCAGAAGTCAGTCTTCAATTTCTTATCTTCATCATTATTGGTTGTTGTGTAAATTTTAATTGTATTCTATTAATTGGTTTTGTTTGAAGACAAAACTATTCTATCACTGGTGGTGTTGTATTTCAGAATAGATCTTGAAATGTTCTTTTTGATGATGAATGCAATTAAATTTCTTCTCAAATTTTTTTTCTTGGATGGTATAATTTTCCAGTTCAACATGGCCTAAATAAGTCCATTTCAGGTCAGTAATGCCTAAGATATTGATCTTTATACATTCCATTTTAGTTTTTTAAAATTCTTTGTTAAATTTTATTAATTTTAATGAACATTTACAGATATTTTGGATTTCCAATCATTCATTGTTGCACTATTTTTTCTACCCCACCCAGTTCGTTCCTTCCCC
>NW_006399769.1:11538486-11543451 GCF_000299155.1 Elephantulus edwardii
TGGAGATTGATTTTGGAATTTAGATGCACTGTTATTAATTGTGCTTAGCCTTACATGTTCATATCCTTGAAGATGTATCATGGGACGGTTGCAAGCTAGAAGACACAAATTTAACTAACAAGTTAAAGTACATAAATCAAAAATTAATGACTCAATTTTCTTAGATTTTTATTTTGTGCCTTCCGTATTCTATTTATTAATAGATGTTTGTAGTTATTTCTTCTTAGTTTTGAGTTGTACTACCTCACACAAAGGAAGTTTTGAAAGATTTGCTGTACCCTAGTTGTTAAAGTAGATTTTACTTTGAAGAGATAGCTTCAAACCTTCTATCTTAGAGACTCATCCTCTGCCATTTTGTCAGTGTTGTCCTAACTTTTATGATATTTTCCCAGGCTAATTTTTCAGAAGTGCATCACCAGGCCTTGTCCTGTTTCCTAATGTATCTTAGTTTGGAAACTCCTTTGAAACCTGTCTGCCATGTCAGATTTACCCTGCTGGTATTTGAATTACCCATGACATAGTTTTCAGTGTCATAGTTGCATGTATGACAGTATCATCACAGTAGGACAAAATGATGGATGATCAGATTGAAATCAACCAATAGCTAACCTAACAGTGAGTTTTTAGAGACTGTGGGTTCTTCTCCACAGAGCAGCTGATGGATTTGAATCACCTGACTTTAGGTTGATTGCACTGGTAGCACGAATCTCTACCAGAGCTCCCTGACAGATGAGTGGTGGATTTTAATGAGTGGTAAAGGGAATCATTCAAACTAGGTCCAGACGAACACCTCTCAGATAAGCCTTATTCCTTGAGCACAGCTACAATTATCATTAAAAATACTCAACTGATTTCTAGTGAGTAGATTCCAAATTACAGTGATGCAATAGAACAGAATAAAACTATTCTTGTAGAGTTTTCAGGGCTGTAACTTTTACGGAAACAGGTAATCACATTTTCTGCAAAGTGACTGAAGAACTAAACCACTGAACTTTGGTTAGTAGCTAAGTGCCTAACCACTCAACATCATCATCATCATCCATTAAATAATTAACATAGGTAAATGTCTTCTTTTTTTTTTCTAAATCACTAATTTCCTTTAAGAATTATCTGAATAAGTAAGAAAAAAATAATTTGTCCAGATTATATATCCACGGGGGGTGACAAGTTGCATCAATAAACTACTTACATCAGGACAGAGTATGTATGTGTTCTATATTTTTTGCATCTGATTCATCCTGACTCAATGAACAGCCAATTTTATGAAAAGTCTGTAGATAGAAGAGGGTCTCTTTGGAAGAAAGCCTTGAACATGAACAAATAGTTAATAAACATATCAATTGCTATTTCTGCTTCTGTTTTCCTCTCAGAAAACATAATTTTAGCAAAAAACCCTTGTAATGCAACAGTTAAGCTTTTGACTACTAATTGAAAGGTTGATGGTTCACCAATTACCCAGAAGGTGGAGACGAAAGTGGCAATCTACACATAAGTAGCCACTGCTTTTGGAAACACACAGGCCAGTCCTACTCTATTCTATAGTCACTATGAGTTAGAATTTATTGAAGGAAATTATACTAATTTTACTTCTTTTTTTATATTTTTAGCTACATTATTTCTCTACATAAAAAATATAGTTTAAAATGGTACAGCCATTGTGGAAAGTGGTATGGTGCTTTCTAACAATTCCACTACTGGGAATATATCCTAAAGAGACCATAAATGACATCCAAGCAGATATATGCACACCCATGTGCATCGCAGCTTTGTTCACAATAGCTGGGAGTTGGAAACAACCTAAGTGTCCATCAACAAATGAATGGATAGAGAAGCTGTGGTATATTCACAAAATGGAATACTATGCTGCATTGAAAAACAAGGAACACATGCAATATTATTCAAAATGGGTGACCCTGGAGGACATTATGCTGAGTAAAATATCTCAGTCACAAAAGGACACATACGGCATTGTGCCACTGTTGTAGAAAGTGACTGACATAAGGGTTGGGGTAAGACTGAGAAAAACTGGATCAATTATGTATACTGAATTGAAATAGATGAGAGAGAGAACAGTTTAAAAGTGATATATGATAGTATATTGTGATTATCACAGGAATCAGAATTAAGGTTGCATACTAGAATGCATTTGTGGCGGTGTGGGGGAGGAGGCCAAGGTCTGGGGGGTGGGGTAGGATTGTACACCAACGGAGAAGTTTACCTTTTTCTTTTCAAAGAGTGGAGTGAACAGGGAGCAGGGTAAAGAAAAAGTGCAACAATGAACGAATGAAAATCGAAAACCTCTGTAAATGTTCCCCAAAGACGCCGACCAGCTTTACAGCACGCTCAAGAGCATCCTCCGGGAGGTGAAGAACCACAAAAGTGCTTGGCCTTTCATGGAACCATGAAAAGAACCGAAGCTCCAGGCTATTATGAAGTTATAAGGTTCCCCATGGATCTTGAGACCATGAGTGAACGCCTCAAAAATAAGTACTATGTGTCTGAGAAATTATTCATGGCCGACTTGCAGCACAGTGTTTACCAACTGCAAAGAGTACAAACCCGCCCGAAAGTGAATATTACAAATGTGCCAATATTCTGGAGAAGTTCTTCTTCAATAAAATCAAGGAGGCTGGACTCATTGACAAGTGAATTCCTTTCCCCCTCAGCTGTTTAGAAACGCTTCAAGCAGTGTGCTCAAAGCAGAAGTGGCTCAGTTTTACAAAGAATTGGACATAATGTATTGAAGTAAATGTAATAATTAGCACTTTTGAAAAACAAAACAAAACAAAACCCCACCTTTTTAGATTTGCAGCTACATATTTAAATTGAATTCCAAGAACATTTTTAAATTTTATGGAATAGACTTTAATTTGTTGACTGCTATTAATGTAAAGTTTCTATGACATGTTAAATATCCAATCATAGACCATCAGGGATTTCCTCAAATTCTGCCTCTGAGGAAATGCACGCAGTGCCATGATTTGGGGAAATCCAGAAAAATCTTCATACAGTGAATGTTTGTTTCTTCTTTTTTAAAAAGAAATGGGAGTGTGTATTACTTTCTGAAGGACTTTTAAGGGTAGGGCTGCATAATTTAAACAAAGAAATCCTGAAAAGGTGAAGTGTGTGATGTTTGAAGTCCTGTAGACTTTATATCTACATATGTTTTAAACACTCAGCTAGAGTCAGAGCTTTGGGCAGTTCTGAAAATCGCTGTTCTGAAAAAGAAACTGCTGATTCTTACGGTGGAGGTCCTAAATATTGCAAACCTTTTTTGTAAGCTTCCGGTTTTTTTGATAATTGTGTCTACCTAAAGCAAAACGAGTGTGCACATAACTACTGTTTTACTATTTTCTCTACACAAATATGGTATGTCACATTTGACTCGACTTATGCGGGACATAAGTTCCAAAAGAGAATTTCCAGGTTCATAAAGGCCTGTAATCGACTTGCTCTGAAGCTTGAGACTGAATCCAACATGCTTTACTATGTATGATAGGCTACTTGTCATTTGTCCTGGAAAGGGTTAAACCGGGTGGCACCTTGGAGGCCAGGATTCTGAGGCTCCATCTAACATACTTTGGAGATGTTGTGAGGAGAGACCGATCCTTGGAGAAGGTCATCATGCTTGGGAGGGTGGAGGGACAGCGCAGGAGGGGAAGGCCCTCTATGAGGTGTGTTGATTCAGTGACTGGGATAATCGGGATGGGTGTGTCAGAGACAGTGCGATTGGCACAGGACAGAGCAGAGTTTAGGGCTGTTGTACATAGGGTCGCTAAGAGTCGCAAGCGACTCAACGGCATATAACAACAACAACAACAACAACAACAACAACAACCTGTCATCTGTAGCAGTGAATTCCGGTCAGTATTTGTTCTGTTCAAGATTTTTGCCCTTTCTGTGCTACATTCTCCCAAACCCCCAATAACATATGTGCACATTTCCTCCCCCACCCATTGCATCTCTCAGTTTTATTCGTTGTCTGTGCTCCCCGAGTTTGCTGTCAGTATGTTAACACCCACACTGGTAAGATGGGCCCAGGGTCTGTTCCACCAAAACCGCTGATAGGACTTTTACCCTGCCTTGAGATTCTGGCTAAGGGCTTGAATTTCTTCCTGATGACACTACGGAGAAAAATACATCAGCCATCTCAAGTCTGGAACCGCAGCTCACAGGAAGCATGCATGAAGGCTATCTGACTGGCCTCGGACACTAATTTCTATGACGCAAATTTATAAATGGATTTTTATAAAGGACTCGCTTTTAACAGTGTTTATTAAGGTTGCATAGAGAAGTGTACTCGGGGTGGGGGGTGGGGGGAAGGGACTTGGGAATTGTATACTAATGTAGGAATTTTTTTCATTTTTTTTTCTCTCTTAGGAGGGGGAAGCGAGCTGGTGGGGAGGGGAGGGCAGGGAGAAAATTGAGGCAATGAATGGAAATTCAAAACCTCTGTAAAAAAATTAAAAAAAATAAAAAAATTTTAAAAAAAGAAAATAACTGGTTCTATATCAACATAAATTAATGGAAGAGGTCATTACTAGTTCTAAGCAACTGTGAGAGAGATCATATAGGTGGAAGGAAGCGTGCACATGGCTGGTGAGAGCATGATTGTCACCAAGAGAAGTTCAGAATGCTCGACTGAGAAATGCCTCAACACTTTCAAGTCTAAGAACCCACCTCACACGGCGTCTAGATTTCTAATAGTTTTGATACAGATTGACTTCAGTACCACGGCCTGGTCTTTAAAAAGGCTTTGCGCCAAGTTTGCCAAAGCACCTCTCCACCTCGGTATCCTGTGAAAGCCTGTTACTTTCTGAGTAGATGTTCTCACAGAATATTGTCTTTAAAATTAGACTGTCTCTTCTCTATAGTGAAAGCATCTTTATGTTTTCTAATTTAAAAAATAATATTTTCTTAATAGATAACTGTGCAGTAAAGCTGAAGTAGGATGTGTGGTTTTTG
>NW_006399769.1:11543551-11552356 GCF_000299155.1 Elephantulus edwardii
TAAAGTTTAATAATATATTTTAAAACTAAACGAGTCTCAATTTGGAGAAAGAGCTCAGACTTTAAAAAAATTATAATTGAATTTACTGAGCACTTGCTTTTGAACCAGATGCTGTTAAAAGGCTGTTGGATTTACATTCAAACACTTTATATCATCATAAGAGCCAACTGAACTTGTGTTTTTATCCTGATTTACTCCTTTCCCCCCCAGTACAAAAGAAAGTCAAGAACTTATTCAATTTGTTAAGAAATAAAGGATTTAAATTCAAAATATCTAATACCAAAATAACAACTTCTTCCAGTTTCTCAAATTTTTCTTGAACACCTCATATGTTTCAAAGTTTGTTTCATTTCTCTTCAAATTGTAGGTAGTTTGAATCCACCAGGAGCATTATGGGGGGGGATGGGAAATCTCCTCTTGTGCAATTAACTGCCTCTGAAAAACTGCAGGATAGTACAATTATGGGTCAGTTCAAACTTTATTGTACATAACAAAACAATAACAACTTTCAGATAAAATTAAGACTACAGAGAAGAATAGTTCTCTTTATATCTAAATTATTTTAAAACACATCTATTTCCAAATAAATTATATATTCAGGTGACACAAAATAAATATAAATGAGTATATATGAAAAAAATCTTCTTATGTATCCAGTCAACTGTTTTCCCTTGTCCTTTTCTATTTCATAAATATATATCACTAATATATATAAATATATACAATATATAAAAACATATGTATATTCACCTTGAATTTTCACAAAAACTGTCTGTAATATTATTTTATATCAGTATAACATATAATTTTACCATTTTGAACTTTATACGCTATGTTATTTATTTCTATTTGGGTGAAGTTTTATAGAGATCATAGATTTTCGGATTTATGTTATTGATTGCTATTGCCACCATAAAATGCCACGTCACTTATTCCATATTCTCCATGTAGTTATTTCTTTTTTTCCTATTTCTTCATCTCTCCTACCTCTTTATAGCTTTTTAAATTTATCCTTGGAAAGACAATTTTCCTTTGAATTCAAGTGATACACTTACTGTTGAATTATATTTAACCAATCCCCTATGACCAATTTCAGAGAGCTTCATTTCTCCTATTATTGAAACTAAAGCTTTTATCATTATCTTTGTGCTTATCTCTCCACAGATGTGCTAAAGTATCTCAAAGATAATTCCCTAAATTGAAATTTCTTTGTGTGTTTGGAAAATACTTTGTGTATTTTTAATATCAGTAGCAATTAGCTGGGACTTCTGATTTTTAAGGACATTAAAAATAAATTTCTTCTGAGAGTTTCAAGGTTCTTTATAAATTCCATAAAATCAACATAAAATTCTAAAAGCAAGCAAATAACAGTTCTTGTATTACACTTATCATAAAATTAAATTAAAAACTGGGAGAAGAAACCTGAGGCATCACTTGTGGTCTGATTGCTGTTGCACAGATTTGTTTATATTTGATTCTAGGAAGCTAAGCAAAGCAAATGAGATAAGTTTAGAAAAATATGATTAATTAAGGAAATAGAACCAAATTTTTTAGAAACACAACTTTTAAAACCTATAGAAAACAAGAGGGTAGAGCAAATAAACTCCTAAGCCATTGATTCCTGCTTCCTACTGCTAGAACTTCAACTGTAGGACTCAGACAACCTTGAAGAAGCTATGACTAGAAAAAAACATGAATAATAATTGATGATGAAAAAAGAGAAACTGATAAAAGTGATTAAAAATGTTAAATAGTACCAAATAGCTAAGATGTTTGCTAATCAAATTATAGAAGATTTCAAAGTGACTATTTTGTAAAAATACATAAAATGTCAATATAAAGATTTAAATAAAATTGAGTATAGCTGATCACATATGACATCCAGTTAATAGAATATTTAATGCTTCTACTCTATTTCTTAATTTATTATGTAGGCTTAGGGTCTTAAAAGCTTGCAAGAGGCCACTGAAGACACATAAGTGATTTCTATTCACTTATAACTTAAGGATGCTATGGACAAAATCTTGAACAAGCTAGGAAGTATTAAAAGAAGATGGGAGGAGTATAAAGAATCACCATAACAAGAAGAATTGGCTGACACAGAAGAATTTCAAGAAACAACATATGATCAAGAGGCAATGATGATGAAAGAGGAAGTTCAGGCTGTTCTGAAGGACTTGGCAAAAAAATAAAGCCCCAGGAATTGATGGAATACCAATTGACATATTTCAACAAACAGATGCTGCCTTAGACATGTTCATTAGGTTGTGCCAAGATCTGGAGGACAACTACCTGGTCAACTGACTGGAAGAGATCCATGTTTATGCCCATTCCAAAAAAAAGGTGACTTGAAGAGTGTGAAAATTATCAAACAATATCACTTATATCACCCACTAACAAAATTATGCTGACAATCATCCAGAAATGACTAGAACTATACATTGACAGAAAGCTACCAGAAATACAAACTGAGTTTAAAAGAGGCTATGGCAATAGAGACATTATCACCAATGTCAGATGGATCTTGGCTGAAAGCAAAGAGTATCAGAAGATTATCTGTTTTTTATTGACTATGCTAAGGCATTTGACCGAGTAGACTACAACAAATTGTGGTTGACCTTGAGGAGAATGGGAATCCCAGAACACTTGATTGTGCTTATGTGAAAGCTATACTTGAACCAGATAGAAAGGCTCAAAACAGAGCAGGGAAACATATAAAGATCAGTTCATTCAGTAGTCTTGGTTTTATGAGGAGGAATATGGCATCAGTATTAGAGGAGTACTCCTCAACAACCTACGTTATGCAGATGGCACAACCTTGCTTACTGAAATTGAGGAGGACCTGAAGCACTTGCTGCAGAAGGTCAAGGACTGTAATCTTCAGTGTCAATTGAAGCTCAACATCAAGACAAAGATTCTCACAATTGGGCCAATTGGCAGCACCATGTGAATAGAGAAGTGATTGAGGTTCTTAACAGTTACAGCTTGCTCAGCTCCTCAATAAACATTTTTGGCACCAGCAGCCAGGAAATCAAAAGGCGAATTGCATTAGGTAAATCTGCTATCAGGAATCTTTCTAGAATACTGAGAAACAATGATATCAGTCTAGAGGCTAAGGTGCACCTGATCTAGTCCCTGGTTTTCACAATTACTTGCTATGCATTAGAGAGCAGAATAATGAGTAAGGAGTTTAGAAGAATTCATGCCTTTGAGTTGTGATGCTGGAGAAGAGTTCTGAACAAACCATGGACTGCCAAGAAAACAAATAGATCTGTCTTGGAATGGGTGAAACCAAGTTTATCCTTGGAGGCTAGAATATTGAAGCTCCATCTCACATATTGTGGGCATGTGAACAAGAAGGACTAATCCTTGAAGAATGAATAGTGGAGAGACTACATAGTCGATGAAGACTCTGAATGAGATGGGTTGATGCAGTAACTAAGGCAATGGGGCTAGGCATATAGAAGTCAATGAGACTGGCTCCGGACAGGGCAGGTCTCAGAGCTGTTGGACACAGGGTCATTATGAGTCACAGGTGACTTGATGGCACATAATAACAACAATATAGCACAGGGAGAAGGTAGAGTTATGAATAAGAGAAACTTTGGAGTGTCCTCATGAACAACTGTTTTCTTTGCCATGAGACCAAAAGAACTGTCTTGTGCCTAGCTACCATTATTAAACATTTTCATCAAAGACGCTATGGAGAAATTCTGATCAAAAGGAAAGGAATGCAGAACTGAATTCTAGTGGACTCTCGACTTTAAAGAACAATGAAGGATAGATTATTCTCTGACTTTGATGCCCTGAGAAAAGAGAGTTGTTTGATTTATGAGGAAACCTTGTTTCATCTGCCAACTCTAAATATTTCCATATTCTTGCATGAAACATTTACTAGGCTTTATCCATTCACACATGGAAGGATTCCTAAGACACTAAGTGTGATGCCCAATGACAATGGAACTGTACTGTAATGCAGATCAAACCACTTGTTGTTGTTGTTTTGTGTCATCAAGTCGCTTGCAACTCATAGCGACCCTATGTACAAGAGCTGTAAATGGTGTTCTGTCCTGTGCCAACCTAGCCATCTCAAACGCACTTATTCCCATCTCTCCAGTCACAGAATCGATCCAACTCATCAAAGGTCTTCCTCTCCTTCGCTTCCCCTCCACTATGCCAAACATGATGTCCCTCTCCAAGGACCAGTCCCTCCTTGCAACATGCCCAAAATATGCCAGATGAAGCTTCAGAATCCTTGACTCCAGGGAATACTCTGGCTTCACCCTCTCCAGGACAAACCTGTTTGTTTTCCTAGCAGCCCATGGTATATTCAACACTCATCTCCAGCACCACAGCTCAAAGGCATCAATCCTCTTTCTATCAACCCTATTCACTGTCCAACTCTCTGATGCATAGCACATAATTGCGAAGACTATAGCCCAGATCAGGTGCACCTTAGTCTCCAGCCTGACATCGTTGCTCTTCAGTACTCTTGAGAGGTCCCTCACAGCCGATTTTCCCAAAGTAATTCATCTCCTGATTTCCTGGCTCCTGTTACCAAGAATGTTGACTGTGGAGCCAAGTAAATTAAAACTGTTAACTATCTCAATCTTTTCACCATCCATGCTGATGCTGCCAATTGGCCCAGTGGTGAGAATCTTTGTTTTCTTGATGTTGAGCTTCAGTCCATATAGAAGGCTGTAGTCCTTGATCTTCTGCAGCAAGCACTTCAGGTCCTTCTCAGTTTTAGCAAGCAGGACTGTGTCATCTGCATAATGGAAGTTGTTGATGATTCTTCCACCAATCCTGATGCCACATTCCTCTTCGTATAGCCCAGTGTCTCGGATTATCTGTTCTGCATACAGATTGAAAAGTATGGAGACAGAATACATCCCTGACGAACCCCCTTCTTGATTTTGTACCATGTAGTGTCTCCTTGCTCTGTTATGACAACTGCCTCTTGGTCCAAGTGTAGGTTTCACATTAGCACAATCAAATGTTCTGGGATTCCCATTCTTCTCAGAGTCAGCCACAGCTTGTTGTGATCCGCACAGTCAAAAGCCTTTGCATAGTCAATGAAGCACAGATAGACATTCTTCTGGTATTCTTTGCTTTCTGCTAAGATCCATCTGACATTAGCTATAATATCCCTAGTACCACGACCTTTTCTATATCCAGCCTGCACATCTGGCAGTTCTCTGTTGACATATTGTCCCAAACATTTTTGTTAGAGATGAAAAAAAAAACCAAAACAATAAAACAACCCAAAACCAAAAACCCAACCCCTAGTTCTCTGTCAAGGCTACCTTTCAAGACAATCTTTGTATGTGTATGTAGATATCTTGCATCTGAGCAACCATAATTCACTGATTTTTTTTTTTTCTTGGGATTTTAGTTCAATAACTCTCTTGAGTAATGACTCGGTTTTACTTTTTTTAGCTCTGCATTCAGAAACTGACTTTAGGCAGAGGATTTCCCTCAATAAGATGGATCGATTCTGTGATTGGAGTGGTGAGAATGAGTGTGTCGGAGATGGCTAGGTTGGTACTGGATAGAACAGCGTTTAGGACTCTTGTATATAGGGTTGCTATGAGTCACAAGCGACTTGATGGCACATAACAGCAACAACATCATTACTGAAAAATTAATAGCATAAGTCTGATAGCATGGGTCCATATTGTTCTGGCTTAAAGAAGGGGTGCCACGGGTATGGCATACCAAAGTCAAGCAAAAAAAAAGGTAGAGGGCTCATCTATTTAGGCTAGTGATACATTGGAAATACCTGCTGCATAAGATCAAAGACTACAGTTTCCACATATAGTTTACGTCTCAGCATCAAGGAAAAAAAATCCTCACTGGGCCAACAGGCAAAATCATGAAATATGGGGAAAAGACTGGAGTAAACAACAATTTCATCTTGGTTGGAACAGCAATCAACACCAATGGTAACAGCAGTCAAGAATTCAAAGGACATATTAGATTGGGAAAAATTGCTGCTAATGACCTCTCCAAAGCACTAACAAGTAATGATACCAATTTAAAGATTAATGTACCTCAATCCATTCTATTGTGGTTGGACACTTGGGCTGTTCCCATGTTCTTGTGATAGTGACTAATGAAACAATGGTACATTTACACAATGGAATATTATGCAGCAACTATGAGCAATGATTTTGTAAATCACTATCTCACTTGGGAAGTACTGGAGAGCATTAGGTTAAATGAAACTAACTCAGTCCTGTAAGGACAAATGTTATATAAAACTATTATTGTAGAATGAGTATGAGTATACAAAGTGGGGAGGTTGGGAACAGAGGGGTGAGGATGGGTGGAGGGTAGAGAGTAGTTAATGGTATGGTCACACAATTTGATGGGTGATTGGAGGGGAAGGTGAAGGGAATGGGAAAGATTCAGTGTGAAAAACAATGTATATAAACTTTGTAAATAAACAAGTATTTTAAAAAACAGTTTAAGGTGCACTTGATCAAATCCATGGTATTTTCAATTGCTTCCTATGCATTTAATAATTAGTGAATAAGGGCGCAGAAGAAGAAATGATATGTTTACATCGCGATTTTGAAAAAGAGTACTGAATACCCTAGGATTACAAAGAAACCAAGAAAATCTGTCTTTGAAACAAGAATGATAGAACTTCAGCTCACACAATTTGGGCATGTTGTCAGGAAGGGTCAGTCCTTTTTTTTATTAAATTTTATTAGTTTTAATGAACATTTACAGAGATTTGGGGTTTTCATTCATTCTTTGTTGCACTGTTTTCTCCACCCTCATCCCCAGTTCGTTCTTCTTCCCCCCCTCCAATGTCTGTTCTAATTGTCCAATTGCCACAGTGCTTGTCAAAGCCAGTTCTGATTAATCTCCTTTGTCAGTGTGTCCCTTGCCATTCCCTATCACTCCTCCCTGAGAGAGACTTCACCCTGATTCATAAGGAAAAGGGGATGGCGTATTCTCTTAGCTACTTCCTGCTGAAAAGGGACGCTGCGGGCTTCAGGGTGAAGGTCTTCTCTCACTACTCTAAAGGGCCCCTTTGGCAGTAGGAAACACATAGACTATTATGGAGATTGATTTTGGAATTTAGATGGACTGTTATCTATTGTGCTTAGCCGTACATGTTCATACCCTTGAAGATGTATCATGGAAGTGTTGCAGCCTAGAAGATACAAATTTAACCAACAAGTTAAAAGTGCATGAGTCAAAAATTGAAAAGCAATAATATTCTGAGTAGAGGTTCTAATAGTGGCACAAATCAAGTTACAGAGGTAAGGTGGTTCCATTGCCATCCTTACTCTAACTTAATTCTTTTTTTTTAATTTAAATTTGTTATTAATTTCAGTGAAAATTTACAGAGGCTTTGGATTTCCATTCATTCATTGTTGTAGATTTGTTCCTTCCCAAGGCTCTCCCCCACCAGACATTACCCTCTTGGAAAGAGACATAATGCTAGGAAAGTGGTTAGAGAAAAAGAGGGAGAACCTTAACAAGACAGCTTGACACAGTGATTGTAACAATGGACTTGAACATGTCAGAGATCATGAGGATAGGGCAAGATAGGACTACATTCTGATCAGTTCCTCATCATGCTGCTCTGAGTTATATTTGACTTGACAATAATTAACACGAGCACAACATTCAATGGAAAATGGAGATAGGGCAAGGACCCCAGCATGTTGTTGGTGGCCGTTGAGTTGAGCATGGCTCATAGTGACCTTAGGAACAAAAGGCCTGAAGCCTTTCTATAACTATCATCATTTATCAAAATTCACAGAGTTTCCAGAAACATGCTAAGTCTGGAGCACTATCACAGTTAGAAAGTGATTGGACTTATCCTAGTAAATCTGGGAAATGCAGGAGAAATTATAAATAACCTATACTTGAACCAGGAGGGAGTCATCAGAACAGAGCAAGGAGACACTGTTCAAAATCAGAAAGGGTGTCCTCCTAGCAATCCATGGTATATTCAACACTCTTCTCTAGCACATCAGCTCAAAGGCATCAATTCTCTTTCTATCATTCATAGTTATTGTCAAACTCTGATGCAAAGAAAACAATTAAGAAGACTATTGCCTGGATCATGTGCACCTTAGTCTCCAGCCTGGCATCATTGTTCTTCAGTACTCTGGAGAGGTCCCTGAGAACTGACTTCCCCAATACAATTTGTCTCTTGATTTCTTGGCTGCTGGTACCAAGAGTATTGATTGCAGGGCCAAGCAGATTAAAACTGTAACAATTTCAATCCCTTCACCATCTGTTATAATCTTGTCAATTGGCCCAGTGGTGAGAATCTTTGTTTTCTTGATTTTGAGTTTCAATCCATATTGAAGGCTGCAGTCCTTGACATTCTGTAGCAAGAGCTTCAGGTCCTCCTCAGTTTCAGCAAGCAGAGTTGTATAATCTGAATAACATGGGTTGTTGATGAATCTTCCTCCAATCCTGATGCCACATGCCTCCTCATACAGCCCAGCCTCCCAGATGATCAGTTTTTCATACAGATTGAAGAGGTATGGAGACAGAATACATCCCTGGTGGACAAAGATCTGAAATTCTCCTATCCTACACAATCTCTGCAATACTGGATTGGTTCACTTTATTAATCTACAGTTTTAAATTGTCTCACAGATGTTTTAACCACCTACATGTTTCTTTCCCAAAGAAAGGTGACCCAAAAGAATGTGGAAACTACAGAACAATCTCACTGATTTCACATGCCAGCAAGATTTTACCGAAGATTATCCAAAAACGACTGGAACAGCACATCAACAGAGAACTACCAGAAGTCCAGGCTGGGTT
>NW_006399769.1:11553373-11566210 GCF_000299155.1 Elephantulus edwardii
GGAGTTTAGGGCTGTTGTACATAGGGTCGCTATGAGTCGCAAGAGACTTGACGGCACATAACAACAACAACAACAACATGTTATCATAGCTATAAGTGGATTCTGAATCCACAACAGTGAGTTTTTAAATTTTAGATATGGATCGATACTTTTGAATTGTGATGTCGATAAGTGTCTTGAATATACTGAGAACTTACAAAAGAAAAAACAAATAGTTATGAAAGAAAGGGTTCTTTTTAGAGGCAAGAATTGTGAAACTTTGTGTCACATTCTTTGTTTGTATTTTCAGGAGGGACTGTTGTGCTGTTATTATGTGCCTAGTCTTTGAAAAAAGACATACTAGGAAAGGCAGCAGGCCAATTAAAGAAACTATGACCCTAAAGGATATGAAAAGACATGGTGACTGAAACAATAGGTTTGAGTAGAATGGATATTTGGAGGACGTTTCAAGAGGGAGCAAGGTCCTAATCTGATGTACATAGGGTTGCTATGAGTCCTTGCTGAAAATGAGAAGGACATGAAACATTTGCTGCAGAAAATCAGACTACAGTCTTTAATATGGATTGCATTTAAAAATAAAAAAGATAAAAATGTTTACCTATAAGATGGAATGCTATGCAACACACAGCCTGGATACCATTATGCTGAGTGAACTACCTCAGTATAATGAGGACAAATACTGCATAAGACCACTATGTAAAAATAGGATAACTAGTAAGATATGGAAAAAGACCAAAAGGGAAAAGGGAAGGAAACGGGAGCCGAAGGTGAGGAGGGAAGACATAGATCAATGGTGATTAATTTTATAAAACACAATGTATATTTAATAAACAAACCAATATTTTTTTAATCTTCATTGCTGCATGGAAAAACAATGGAGAAAAGATTGAGAGTAGCAAAGATTTTATCCTACTTGGATCCAAAACAAACACCCCTAGTACAGTTGACAGGAGCTCAGAAGATAAATTACATTGAAAAAGTCTGCTGTGAGAGAATTCTTCAACTTACTGAGGAATAATGATGTCAGTTTGAAGACTAAGATGCACTTGATTCAGGTCATTTTCTTTTCCGTAGCTTGCTATCCTTTGGAGAGCTGGAAAATGAATAAAGATGACAGAAAAAATATTTATACCTTTTTTTTTACTCTGGTGTTGAAGAATAATACTGAATATCCCATGGACTGTCCAAAGTGTCAATAGCTATGTCTTGGAGAAAGTGCAACTAAAATGCTCCTTAGAGGCAAAGATGACAAAGCTTTGTCTTGCATACTGTGGGGTTATCACTAGCATAAAATATTCCTTGGGAAAAGGACATCATGCTTGGAAAAATGGAGCGTCAGTGAAAAAGAGTAAGATCTTTAATGACATGGATTGGCACAGTGACTGTAGCAATGGGTTTAACTCTTTCAGAGGTAATGATATGATGATAGCATAGGATAAGACAAGATTTAGGCTTATTGTTTATATGGTCAATATGTGTTGTAATCAACTCAAAGACACCACAACAATGTTTTTTGTGCTATCCCTATAGCTAAATCTAATTGACAGGGTTTTTTCAATCTAACAGTTGATCATTATTAAATTATTCACTCATTAGGCTTCTGAGGCTATAAATTTCATGGGAGGAGATCGCTCAACTTTCACCTGTTGAGTTACTAGTAAATTCAATCTATGAGAGAGTTGTGACTATTAAGTTAGCAGCTCAATTCACTGTAGAGTTTGTATGCAATTTTTGCTCTTAACAAAATGAGTTTTCATAGATTCTCTTGTAGATCGTGTGTTTCTACGTGGTTACTTAAGTTCTTATGCTTATGAGAAACCTACAATTGGATGAGAAGGCAGTTGTCAGAACAGAGTAAGGAGACTCTGCATAGCTCAAAATTGGGAAGGGTGTATGCCAGGGGGTATTCTGTCTCCATACTTTTCAGTCTATATGCAGAACAGATCATCTGGGAGGCTGGGCTGTATGAGGAGGAATGTGGCATCAGAATTGGAGGAAGACTCATGAACAAACTGCGTTACGCCGAAGATACAACCCTGCTTGCTGAAACTGAGGAGGACCTAAAGTACTTGTTGCAGAAGATCAAGGACTGCAGCCTTCAATATGGACTGAAGCTCAACATCAAGAAAACAAAGATTTTCACCACTGGGAACATTGGCAGCATCACGATGGATGGTGAAGAGATTGAGATTGTTACATCTTTAGTTTGCTTGGCTCCATAGTCAACACTCTTGGTACCAACATCCAGGAAATCAAGAGACAAATTGCATTGGGAAAGTCAGCTGTCAGGAAATTCTCCACAGTACTAAAGAGCAACGATATCAGTCTGAAGATGAAGGTGCATCTGATCCAGGCTATAATCTTCACAATTGCTTGTTGTATGTCTGAGAGCTGGACAATGATTAGGGAGGATAGAAAAATAATTAATGCCTTTCCAAAATTGGAAAACCATCTGCAGAAAACTCAAGCAAGACCCACACCCCACACCATACACAAATACCAAATCAAAGTGGATCAGGGACCTAGGACTAAAACCAAGAACAATAAACTTCATTATAGAAAATCTTGGAAGACCCCAAAAGCCCCAATCCACAACATGAACAGTCTTCCAAGCATCCTGAAAAACCTACAACCAGGAAAGTATAAAAATAGATGAATGGGATCTTCTAAGAATCAAATCCCTATGTACATCCAAAACATTCTCCAACAAGATCAAAACGGAAGCCATAGACTTGGAAAAAAATATTTGGCAATGACATTTCTGATAAGGGAGTGATGTCTGGAATTTATAGAATACTTGAGCACCCCAACAAGGTAAAGGGAAACAACCCAATTCGAAAAATGGGCACAGATTATGAACAGACATTTTACCAAAGAAGAAATTCAGATAGCGAACAAACACATTAAGAAGTGTTGAAAATCCCTAGCTATGAAATATCATCTTACTGCAGTAAGAATAGCAAAATTCAACAGAGCAGCAAACAGCAAATGCTGGTGAGGTTGTGAAGAAAACGGAACGCTTATTCACTGTTGGTGGGAGTACAAAATGGTGCAACCACTATGGAAGACAGTATGACACGTTCTCAAAAAGTTGGAAATAGAAAAACTATTTGATCCAGCAATTCCACTACTGTGAATATACCCCAAAGAAATCAGAACTGCCACCCAAGCAGATAAATACACAGGCGTGTTATTGCTCCTTTGTTCACAATAGAAAAGAGTGGAAACCAGTCAAGTGCCCATCAACAAATGAATGGATAGAGAAGATATGGTATATTCACACAATGGACTACTATGCTGCACTGAAAAACAAAGATCTCATGAACTACTGCACAAAATGGTTGACCATAGAGAGGACATGATACTGAGTGAAATATCTCTATCACAAAAAGACAAATGCTGCATAATGCCACTGTTATAAAACAGGACAGGGGAGTTGGGAGGAAACTAAGCAAAGAGGAGATAAATAATGTACACGGCATTGAGACAGATGAGGGAGAGAAGTGTATAAAAGGAATATATAATTAGGTATTACTTGCATGACAAGATTCCAGAATAAGAGCTGCATAGGGAAGTGGTCTGGGGTGAAGGACTGTATAACAATGCTGAATTAGGGTGAGGGGCGGAGGTGGCAGGGAGGAAAATATGTAACAATGAATATATGAAAAATTTTTAAAAAGAAAATAATTGATGCCTTTGAACTGTGATGCTAGAGAAGAGTTTTTAATATACCGTGGACTGCCAGGAGAACAAACAGGTTTGTCCTACAGAGGTTGAAGGTGACCTGCTTCATGGACGTAAGATTCTGAAGCTTCGTCTGACATAATTTGGGGATATTTCAAGGAGGGACTGGTCCTTGGAGAGGAACATCATGCTTGGAAGGTGAAGGGACAGCAAAGCCCCATGTTTTTTATAAACCCCCATTAAAGCTAGAGGCAGAAGCTGGCCATAAAAATTCTTAGCTTAGGGCAAACACGAGTGACCCGGGTAAAGCCTTGTCTGTCCTTGAAAAGTAAGGAATTAACTAGTGTCTATGTGACACAAAAGAAGTAAAGGCAGGCAAAGTAGCCAGCCCGCCAAAAGTCAACCCACCAACCATGATCGCAATCCCCCTGCTCTAACAGGGGCACTCAAAAGAGCTATAAAAGCAAGTGGGAGGGGAAACTCGGGGCTTTTTCACTTCGCCACCTTCCTGAGGAGGGAAAAAGGTCTCCACGCATGGAAATAATATAATAAACGCTCTTGAAATTTCAAACGTGTTTTTAGATTTCTTTGAGGGGCATTTTGTGGGCAGAGAGGGACAGAGAAAGAAAGAGAGGGAGACCATCATTGAGGTGGATTGATATAGTAACTGGGGTAATGAGGGTGTGTCAGAGACAATAAAGTCAGTACAGGATAGAGTAGATTTCAGGGCTGCTGCACATAGGGTTGCTATGAGTCACAAACAACTCCATGGCACATAACAATACTGACAACAATTTATATGAGATACACATTTGAAAGCAAAGAAGTAATAAAATTAGTCTATTGTATAGTTAAAGAGGCTTGATGTCATAGTTGGAGATTATATATATATTGAGCTGTAAGCAGGAAAATTAGTGGTTTGAACCCACAAGCCACTCTGAGTAAAAAAGAAAGAAGTGCTGGTCTATTCTGTTGAGACCGTAGCTTCAGAAATCCTCCGGAGCATTGTCATGAGTTAAAATGACGTAACACACAACAGTGGTTTGTAATATAGGTCACATCTAGATAGTTCCCTTAACCTAGTTTCTTCATATTCTTGAGTGGAAGAAAAAGATCACAAGTCAGTTAAAAATCTTATGAGGAACAGGAGAGAGGATAGCTCTTGTATTTAAGAACTTCAGAGCAGATAAATCTACTTTTTAAAGTTCTATGATAGTACAAGTCAATATCTAACCTATAAATGAACAGAAACATTCTTTTCTTTCCTTAGCCCTTTAACATTTCCTTCCCATTATTAATTTTTATTATTATTCTTTCTCTGTGGTTAATTATACATTTTAGAAAGAACGTTTTGGCAAGTTATGTAGAATAACACTCTCATGAAGTTTATAGTCCTTGGTTTTAGTCCTAGGTCCATGATCCACCTTGAGTTGGTTTTTGTGTATGGAGTGAGGTGTGGGTCTTGCTTGAGTCTTTTGCAGATATTTTTCCAATTTTGCCAACACCATTTGTTAAAAAGGCTGTCGTTCCCCCACTTCACTGACTTCATCTCCTTGTCAAAAATCAGTTGACCATAGATAGATGGGTTGATCTCTGGTGGAGTGGACCTGGGGGAGGGTTTGTAAAATAATGAAAGAATCTTTTCTTTTACTTTTCCAAGAGGGTAATGTCTGGTGGGGGGGAGCCTTGGGAGGGGACAAATCTACAACAATGAATGAATGGAAATCCAAAGCCTCTGTAAATTTTCATGGAAATTAATAACAAATTTAAATTAAAAAAAAGAATTAAGTTAGAGTAAGGATGGCAATGGAACCACCTTACCTCTGTAACTTGATTTGTGCCACTATTTAGAACCACTACTCAGAATATTATTGCTTTTCAATTTTTGACTCATGTACTTTTAACTTGTTAATTAAATTTGTATCTTCTAGGCTGCAACACTTCCATGATACATCTTCAAGGGTATGAACATGTACGGCTAAGCACAATAGATAACAGTCTATCTAAATTCCAAAATCAATCTCCATAATAGTCTATGTGTTTCCTACTGCCAAAGGGGCCCTTTAGAGTAGTGAGAGAAGACCTTCACCCTGAAACCCACAGCATCCCTTTTCAGCAGGAAGTAGCTAAGAGAATACGCCATCCCCTTTTCCTTATGAATCAGGGTGAAGTCTCTCTCAGGGAGGAGTGATAGGGAATGGCAAGGGACACACTGACAAAGGAGATTAATCCGAACTGGCTTTGACAAGCACTGTGGCAATTGGACAATTAGAACAGACATTGGAGGGAGGGAAGAAGAACGAACTGGGGATGAGGGTGGAGAAAACAGTGCAACAATGAATGAATGAAAACCCAAAATCTCTGTAAATGTTCATTAAAACTAATAAAATTTAATTAAAAAAAAAAGAATAACACTCCCAAGTAAAGTAAGGATCTTCAGAAATAGATGCTGGTAAGAGCAGGAACCTAAAGGAATGAGTATGGAAACCTTGACTGAAAAGAAGTTTCCTTGTAGCAAAACAATGTATTGCTTTTTAAATTTCTAAATAATCTCCTATACACACGAAGTGACACAATTTATTTCTTTATTCCTTGTTACTCTACCCATTACCTTTTATCTGCATACTTCCCTATACTCACAGATTTCCTGCTCTTATTCCAATTACACCTCTCCCTTGACCCTGTTATCACATTGGTTGGAATAGTTCACTTTCTGAGCCTGACCTGACGAATCCATGATGCCTTAACTACGCAAGTAATGGGAACTATCTGAAGGACCGTTTTTCTTATGTCATTTTTTTAAGGAGAAATTTGTTTAGGAGAAACTATCTTAGACAGCTTTGTTTTTGTAAAAGCTTGAAGTATGCAGAGTGCTATTTCCCACCTTCAATGACCTTGTAGGAGAAGAATTTTAAGATGTACCTTTAAAAACATTCATTTTATTCCAAAAATGGATAGCTTATCCTACAAATCAGAACAAAGTGTCCAAGAGAGAAGAACATTATTCTTCTGAATGATGAAAATTAACTCCTTTGTATTATATAATAGAGTAAAAGCATGTCATCTAGGCTCAGACTGAAGAATATATTATATTGCTGCTTAAGGAGTGAATGAACAACCCACCAGTGAGTGGGATGATTATTTACTTAATTATGATCCCTCTGGTTGGTTTGTGTGTGTGTTTGATGCATTACTGAGAGAAGTCAACTAGGTACAAGTGGGAATGATACAGCATCAACATGATCATTATGAGCAATTTATGCATGGGAGAATAATGACACTTAACATCTATTATTTCCCTGTACTGGATAATAGGCTCTTCATACAAAAGAAAACTAGCAAACAAAGAAGAATAAAAACTTTCTGAGTTTGTTCAAGTTAAAATAGAAAGACTGGATTATTACACTAAGTTATTCATCCCAGTATCGTTTGCTGTTGTTAAATTAACAATCAGACGTTTTTGGTAAAATGTGATAGAAACAATAATCACAAATGTGAACTTCTTTCCTCTTCTCTCTTAAAATTGTACTTAACTTTCAGCCATAATCAGTGCGTTAGTTTCCTAGGCTTGTATTGTAACAAAAATACTACTAATAGATGGCATTAAATAATACAAATTTATTTTTTCTCAGTCTTTGTGGCTAAAAGTACAAAATCAGAGGTAAGCTCTCTATATTTGCGCTCTAGGATAGTATTTTTCTCTTTCTGCGTCTGTATATCTAGGATGCTTGGAATTTCTTGACTTTATGAATTCCCACGACTTACACTTGCTTGTGTCTGTACCTATACTGCTTTTTTAAAAGGCATCATTCAGTTATTAGTTTTAGGATCTTCCATAAGATTGAGTGACTTCCTCTGACTTAGAATAATACTTTTAGAAACTAAGATTATTAGGTCTCTTGTGGTTTTCAGAGGAGTGTTTCAAACTAACCTAACAAAACACATACAGTTACTAACATGAAAAATGCAACAAAAACCTAAAATGGGGAAAAATAGATTAAAAATCAAACAAACTTAGGAAATGGAGACTGTGCTTTTCAGAGTTTAGAATCACAAAATGTAGAGTCTTATTTTAAAACAAAACCTGTAGAATTTTATTTGAAAAGAAAATCGCAATGCTTGTGTTAATAGGCAATATCTAAAGATGTCTCACCATACTGATTAAATAGGTATGGAGAAAAAAAAAATAATCCTGATCCACACCTTGTCCTTGCTCTGTTTACACAATAGCCTCTGGTCTAGGTATAAATATCATAGGAGGTCAATCAATGGTTCTGGAATTACCATTCTTTTCAATGTTAACCATAATTTGTTGTAATCCACAAAGTCAAATACCTTTGCATAGGCTTTAGGATTGATACAAGACTCATTAGTAAAGTTTGTCATGCAAATGATGCAAACTTGTTTGCTGAAAAGACTAGAACCCCTGGCTACAAAAGATCAAAGAATACATCTTATCTGAGATGGTATCGACAAATGTTTGTTCCCAGTCGGTAGGTTTACTTTTCACTCTGCTAAAAGCCTCAGTAATCAATTTTATCCACTTCAGATTGTACATTTCTGGCTGTATTTGGCAGTCTCTTTATACTGTACACTAGAGTACACTAGAGCTTTTAAGCTTGATCTCAGTTTGTCTTTTATGAACTTTATGGTTTGGGGCTTTACTCCCAGGTCTCTGATCCACCTTAAGTTGATTTTTGTGTGTGGTGTGAGATGTGGATCCTGTTTCAACATTCTGTAGGTAGTAGTCCAGTTTTTCCAGCATCATTTTTAAGAGGTTGTCATTCCCCCATTTTTATAGGTTTTATTTCCTTTTCAAATATCAGTTGGCCATCAATAACAAAAATCTGCATAATACTCCTGAACCTCCACAAGGAGAAGACTGATAACCCGATTACAAAATGGACAAATGACATAGAAAGACTTTTCAAAGAATGAAAATGTCCAACAGAGACATGAAGAAATGTTCAAATACCTTGGCAATTATAGAGATGCAAATCAAAATCACAATGAGATACCATCTCCAGTAGTAGTGACAAAGTTTAACAGAACAGCAAGTAATAAATGTTGGAGAGGATGTGGCAAGATAGAAGCTCTTATACATTTATGATGCAATTGTAACATGGTACAACCACACTGGAAGGCAAGTTGATACTTCTTCAAAAAGCTGAACATAGAAATTCCATTACTACCTAACTTGGGAGGGACTGGAAAGCTTTATGCTGAATGAACGAACTCAGTCCCACAAGGATAAATGCTGTATAAAACCATTATTATAGAATAAGTATGAGGATCCAAGGTGAAGGGAAAGGTGGAAGAAGAGGTGAGAGCATGGAGCAGTGTTAATCATAGGGGCCCACGAAACATTGAAACTGCCAACAACTTCATATTACTTGGATCCACAATTAATACACTTGGTATCAGCAGTCAGGATATCAGGAAATATATTGTACTGGGAAAATCAGTAGCCAGTGACCTACCTCTTCAAATTATGGAGGATTAGTGATGTCATTTGAGGACAAACATGTGCCTGATTCAAGCCATGCTATTTTTTTATTATTAAATTTTATTAATTTTAATGAACATTTACAGAGATTTTGGATTTCCATTCATTCGTTGTTGCACTATTTTCTCTACCTTACCCCCAGTTCGTTCCTCTTTTTTTTCTCCCCTTGAAAGTCTGTTTTAATTGTACCATTACCACAGTGCTTGTCAAAGCCAGTTCTGATTAATCTCCTTTGTCAGTGAGTCCTTTGCCATTCCCTATCATTCCTCCCTGAGAGAGACTTCACCCTGATTCATAAGGAAAAGGGGACGGTGTATTATCTTAGATACTTCCTGCTGAAAAGGGACACTGTAGGTTTCAGGGTGAAGATCTTCTCTCCCTACTCTACAGGGCCCCTTTGGCAATAGGAAACATGTAGACTACTGTGGAGATTGATTTTGGAATTTAGATGCACTGTTATCAATTGTGCTTAGCCCTTTACATGTTCATATCCTTGAAGATGTATCATGGAACTGTTGTAGCCCAGAAGACACAAATTTAACTACAAGTTAAAAGTACATGAGTCAAAAATTAAAAAGCAATAATATTCCAAGTAGAGATTGTAACAAGGGCACAAATCCAGTTATAGAGGGAAGGTAGTTCTTAAAATAAAAGGCCTATTGACTAGCAATTTGTCTATTATAGTATAAAGGGTAGGAACCACAAGATGTAGAGGCTCAACTATGTCATTTATTGTTCTTAAGTCCTGGACCAAATTCCATCTACCACTGGGTTGTGTTACAGCTTGGAAGTCCGCATGCAAGGCAGAGGTGAAGAAAGGAACTGCTTATGAAGTTTTCCATCAATTTCCAACAATTAAGAAATAGTGAGAAGAGTTGGACTCAGATGGCTTTTAAGACCAAATAGTAGGCTCTTGTGTCCAAGAGAAAATGAATATACTTACCAGTAATGTTAATGCTCACCCACAGCTCTTCTGGGAGGACCTAAATCATTGAAGCGTCCTCCTTTGTTTCCAGCTGGGAGCAGGAACTTTCAGTTCTGTCAGCCATGAGGACCTGATGTGGCTGCCCTTGGCCATGTGTCCTTCAAATCCACACTTAAAGCAAGTGAGTGGGAGTTTCCTCTCTACTCCCTTGCCAATCTGTAGATCTCGTCTGTGACACTGTCTACTGAAGTGGCCCAGCTTTCCACAGTGGGAGCAATTCTGACCTTTTTTACCTTTGTGTGGCACTGTATATGAGTAAGACTTCCTTTTCCTGACACAGGTCCTAAACTGGCAGCAATAGTTGCCCCAATAATTTTGGCCATTCTCTGGTCTTTCTCTTCCCTCTAGATCCCAGTTATTAAAAGAGGGAAAATTTAAACAAATATATAACCAATATATTTGAACAATGTAATCTTTTAAGTTTAAGGGTAGATATATTAACAATATTATCATTTCCAATCCAGATAGACATGTTCTAATGCAGTTCCTACTTTCCATAAATGCTTTTGGTAAGAAGAATATTGTAAATGTGGATATAGTTCCACTATTCCTCCTCCATACCACAATATAGTGTTGTTAACATGAGCAGTTATAAATCCATTGCCTTCCTAACTCTAACTTAAATTTTTTTTAAATTTAATTATTAATTTCAGTAAAAATTTACAGAAGCTTTGGATTTCCATTCATTCATTGTTGCACATTTCTCCCCTTTCAAGCTTCCCCCTCAGAACACTACCCTCTTGGAAAAGTAAAAGAAAAATTCTTTCATTATTTTACAAACACTCCCCCAGGTCTACTCCACCATGTAGCCATCACTCTAGACTCCTGTCATGACAGAAATACCTAATCACAAATCCCTTTTAAACAGTTTTCTCCCTCATCTGTTTCAGTGCAGTATACATTATTGACCCTATCTTTCTCAGTCTCTTCCTAACCCCAAGGTCAGTCCTCTTTTATAATAGCAAGCCATGATCTTTTTAGTCAGTTGTTATGCATCAGAAAGCAGTTCAATGACTAAGAATGATAAACGAATTGATATATTTGAACTGTGGTTTGAAGAAGAGTGTTGAAGATTTCATTGAATCTTTGTTCACCAAAAGAACAAATATGTCTTGGAGAAAGTGAGGATGGAGTTAACCTTGGAGGCAAAGATGATAAAGTTTCCTTTCATATACTTTAGGCATTCTTTGGAGATAAATATCATACTTGAAAAGGTTGAGGGGAGGCAAAAGAGTAGAAGACCCTCAGCCAGGTGAGTTGAGAAGATGAATGTAGCAATGAACTAAGTGTATCATAGATTGTAAGGATGACATAAAATAGGACATTCTTCAGATGGGTCATTCACAGGGTTGCTGAGTTGTACTTGACGGTTCCTAACAGCAATGTCTAAATCTCATTAGATAAACTCTATGGTATACTTATCGTTGTTGTTATGTGTCATCGAGTCACTTGTAAGTTGTAACGACCTTATGCACAACAGCCCTAAACTCTACCCCTCCTGTGGCACCCTTACTATCTCTGACATACTTTTCCCCATTGCCTCAGTCACTGAGTCAATTCATCTCACACAGGGTCTTTCTCTTTGGCACTGTACCTCCATGCTTCCCACGCGTGATATCCCTCTCTAAGGAGAGAACCCTCCTTGCAAGATGCCAAAAGTATGACAGGCAAAGCTTCAAAATACTCACCTCCAAAGATCTTTACCTGGTTTCACCCTCTCTAGGATGAACCTATGCGTTCTCCTAGCAATCCATGGTGCATTCAATACTCTTCTTCAGCAACACAGCTCAAAGGCATCAATTTCATCATCCATAGTCATTGTCCAGCTCTCTGACACACAACAAGTAATTGTAAAGACTATGGCCTGGATCAGGTGCACCTTAGTCTCCAGAGTGACATAGTTGCTTCTCAGTACTCTGGAGAGGTCCTTGACAGCAGACTTTCCCAATGCAAGTCATCTTTCAATTCCTGGCTACTGGTACCAAGAGTGTTGATTGTAGAGACAAGCAAACTGAAGCTGTTAACAGTTTCAATCTCTTCACCATCCATCACGATGCTGCTCGCCTTCCCAGTGGTGAGAATCTTTGTTTTCTTGATGCTTAGTTTTAAGGCTGTAAACCTTGATTTTTTGCAGCAAGTGCTTCAGGTCTTCACCTGGATTATAAAATAGTACAGTTTGGTGCTTCCTCCAAAAGCTGAACATAGAAATTCCATATAATCCAGCTATTCCACTACCTGGAATATATATCCTGAGAAAATGAAAACAGGCACAAACTGAGACTTGTACACCAGTGTTCATTATTCACCATTGCAAGAATATCGAAACAGCCCAAATGTCTAACCACAAATTATTGGATTGAGAAATTACCGTACATTCACACAATGCAATACTATGCAGCACACAGGAGCAGTGACTTTGCAAATTATTACCTAACTTGGGAGGGACTGGAGAGCATTATGCTGAATAAACTCACTCAGTCCCACAAGGATAAATATTGTATAAAACCATTATTGTAGAATGAATATAAGGATTCAAGAGGGGTGGGAGAGGTTGGAAGAAGGGATTGAGGTTGTGGAGGGGGAGGGGGATAAATCACGAGGTTGCACATTTTGTTGGGTGGGAGGATGAGAGAAATGGAAATAATTTGTTCTTAAAACAATG
>NW_006399769.1:11567063-11568982 GCF_000299155.1 Elephantulus edwardii
GGACCAGCATGGGGCATTTTGAGTCAGATGATCATATATTACTCTGGAGATGAAAAGGTGAGGAAAAATGGGGTTGCTTTCATAGTTAAAAAAACCATTTCTAAATCTGTCTTGAAGTACAATATTGTGAATGATAGGATAATATCCATCCGCATACAAGAAAATCCAGTGAATACCACTATTATTCAGATATATGCACCAACAACCAGAGCCAAAGAGGAAATAGAGGATTTCTACCAACTTTTACAGTCAGAGACCGATCCAATATGCAATCAAGATGCATTGACAATTAATGGGTGACTGAAATGTAAAAAATCAGTAGTTGGAAAACATGGACTCAGTGACAGAAATGCAGCTGGAGAATGACTGAATTTTGCACAATGAATGACTTATTCATTGCAAACACATTTTTTAAGAGACATAAACACAGATTATGCACATTGATTTCACCTGATGGTATGCTTAGGAATCAGATTGATTACATCTGAGGAAAGAAATGCTGAAGCAGCTCAGTATCAGCTGCGAAAACTAGGCCAGGAGCTAATTGTGAAACAGACCACCAGCTACTCATATGCAAGTTCAAGCTAAAGCTAAGGAAATTTAAACTGAATCCATGAAAACCAAAATATGACATTGACTCTATCCCACCTGAATTTCAGAACTATCTCAGGAACAGGTTTGAGGCCTTGAACACTAATGAGTGAAGACCGGTTGAGTTGTGGGAGGATATCTAGGTTATTATTCAGGAAGACGGCAAACGGTCATTACAAAGACAGAGGAGGAAGAAAAGACCAAAATGTATGTAAGACGAGACTCTGAATATTGCACTGGAGCCTAGAGAAGCCAAAGCACAAGGAAGAATTCAAGATACTAAAGAGCTGAACAGAGGATTTCAAAAGGCAGTGTGGGATGACAAACTAAAATAAAACAATTTAATGTGCAAGGAGCTGAAGTCAGAAAATCAAAAGGGCCGAACTCACTCAGCATTTCTTATGCTAAAGGAATTGAAGAAGAAATTCAAACCTCAAGTTGCTACAAATCAAGGATGCTTTAGGAAGAATATTAAATGATCCAGGAAGTATTAAAATAATATGGAAAGAATATACTGAGTCACTGTATCGAAAGGAATTGGCAGACATAGAAGAATTGCATGAAACAATATATGAGCAAGAGCCTAGGTGATGAAGGAAGAAATTAAAGCTGCTTTGAAGGAAATAGCAAAAAATAAGGGCCCAGGAATAGATGGTATACCAATTGACATTTTTCAGCTAACAGATCCTGCCCTGGATGTGCTCACCACGTTGTGCCAAGAAATCTGGAGAACAACCACTTGGCCAACTGACTGGGAGAAATCTATATTTGTTCCCACTCCAAAGAAAGGTGACCCAACAGAGTGTGAAAACTATAGAACAATACCATTGATTTCACATGCAAGCAAGATTCTACTGAAGATTATCCAAAAAATCACATCAGCAGAGACCGGCCAGAAGTGCAGGCTGGGTTCTAGAATGGGTCGTGGTACTAGGAATATTGTAGCTAATGTTAGATGTATCTTAGCTGAAAGCAGGAAACACCAGAGGAATGTCTATCTGTGTTTCATTGATTATGCAAAGGCGTTTGTGTGGACCATAACAAACTGTGGCTGACTCTGAGAAGGATGGAAATCCCAGAAGACTTAATCATGTTAGTGAGAAACCTATCCTTGGACAAAGAGGCAGTCATCAAAACAGAGCAAGGAAACACTGCATGGTTCAAAATTGGGAAGGGCATACACCAGGGATGTGTCCTGTCTCCATACATTTTCAACCTCTATGCAGAACAGATTATCCTGGAGGCTGGGCTCTATGTGGCGTCAGGATTGGTAGAAGATCTATCAACAATCTGAGTTATGCAGCTGACACAACCCTGCTTTGCTGAAA
>NW_006399769.1:11569814-11572459 GCF_000299155.1 Elephantulus edwardii
TGTGAGTCGTACTTGACTCGATGGTACTAAACAACAACAGTCTACATGATGTCCTTCTTTAGGAACTGGTTCCCACTGATAATCTAAGGTATGTGACATGAATCCAAGTCTTTACCTACATTTTAATCTCAAACATGCATATTATAAGTAGCAGAGAACACACTAAAAAGAGGATGGTTTCACTACAAAGAATAACACACGCAAAAAATTTCTAATTGTAAATACAAATACAGGTGTTTTTTTAGGTCCTTTACGGCCACTATCAGAATAGCTTCAAAAATAAGGTTTGCATAATAGGATCCTGAATTGGATTTATCTGGGAAAATCAGTTTTGTTAAGAAAAATTGACAGTTAAAAGACAAAGCAATTATATAGGAATTCATCATGAAATAAACACTGTCTTAAAATGTGTTGAAAAGCTATATTTTAATAGGATATTAGTTCAGAGATTTGAGTTAAGTAATTTTATAGCTTTCTTTTTTTATTTTTTTTAAATTTATTTTGTTATTTTATGTGTGTGTACCATCAAATTGGATTGGACTGGTACAGGAGGAGATTGCCCCTCCTTCTCCAGCAGAGTATCTGATGGATTTGAAAATTTGAGATTGCTGTGCAGCTGTTTGCCACTAGGCCACCAGAGCTCACTCTATAGCTTTCAATAATATTGTGGTCACATAATCATGGTGTGTGTGTGTGTGTGTGTGTGTGTGTGTGTGTATTTTATTTTAATATATATGTTGAATAGACCAACTTACTTGGATGATAAATTTACAAAATCTTTATCCAGTATAATATGTGAGTTTTTATTAAGAATATGTTCCATTTAGGGGGGCAGGGAAACTATCTGGAAATGAATAGTTACTTTCATCCTTATCTATGTGTTAAACTTATAAAATTTAGTGCTTAACCTGAATACATTCAAAATCACTAAAAACACTTTGTCTCAAACTATTTGCTATTTTAGTTTCTTCTTATTATGGCTCTTATTTCGTAACATATGGCTTTTAATTCTACGAAATAAAGATTAAGGTGTATAACGTAATTTTTAAACAAATTTGTAATTAAACATGTAAAATGTTTTAAAAGTTTATCATCTCCATTGTAAAATAGTTTAGCTGGATATATTTGGGTACAGAATGTACATTGTTGGTATTTATAGTTTCCTTCACAGAGCAAATCAGAATCATGATAAAAGATAAAAAGACAGACTTAAAATATAGGAGAGCATCAACAATTTTATATAGCCAAACCTGATAGTATATTAAAAATATATAATGTTTTGTGGCTTAGTCTTATACTGCATTCCTCAAGTTGACTACAACTCATTGCAATCCTATGAAGAATAAAATGGAATCTTGCTCTATCATGTTCCATCCTCACAATCTCAAACATGCTCAAACCCAGTGCTATATTATCACTGAGGGTTTTCCTCTCTTTCACTGAAACACCTCACTCCTCTATTTCTACCTTCCCTCACCGCCCTGATCCTCATACTCATTCTACAATAATGGTTTTATACAGTATTTGTCCTTGTGGGACTGAGTTATTTCACTCAGCATAATGCTCTCCAGTGCTTCCCAAGTTAGGTAATAATTTACAAAATCATTGCTCTTGCATTCTACATAATATTCTATTGTATTAATGTATCACAACTTTTCAATCCATTCATTTGTGCTTGGACATCTGGGCTCTTTCCATGTTCTTGTGATAGTGAATGGTGGAGCTATGAACATTGGTGTACAAATTTCTGTTTGAGCCTCATTTCTCATTTTCTTAGAGTATATTTCAAGCAATAGAATAGCTGAGTCATATAAAATTTCTATGTTCAGCTTTTTGGGGAAGTGCCAAACTGCCTTCCAGAGTGGTTGTTCTATTATATAATCTCACGAACAATGTAAAAGAGTTCCTACCTTGCCACAACACGGCCACTTCATTTTTGTTTTTCAGAAATGCTTTGCTTATTCAGGGTGTCTTTCCTCTCTAAATAAATGTCACAATTGTCCTTTCAATCTCCTTGAAAACAGAGTTTGGTATCTGTATTGGTATTGTGTTAAACATGTAGATTGCTTTTGGTAGATTTGTCATTTTCACTAAATTGAGTCTTCCCATCATCTGAACTGGGAACATTTTTCCATTTATTTAGGTCTTTGTGTCTCTCTGATGTGTCAAATGTGATAATGAATACCCATGGTGGACAGACAGTGTTTGGTGGAGCTCCCAGATTAAAACAAGCTTGGAAGCAGGAGTGACATCTCTTTCCAAAATAGCTTGCCTCCAGAAACTCTATGAATTGGAGAAACGACGAGAGTTATACAAGTGTTCAGGTCTTTCATTTATAGGGTCACTAAGAGTTGTCTATGACTCAATGGCACTTAACAACAACATTGTGTCTCAGAACTCTTCTGTTGTTTGGGTTTGGTTTTTTTGGTGTGTGTGTGTGTGTGTGTGTGTGTGTGTGTGCTGGTTTTTGTTGTTGTGGTTGTTTGTTTTTGGTACAGATCTTTTATGTCTCTAGTTAGGTTCATTCCTAAATATCTCAATTTGCCTTGGCTATCATAAACGGTGTTGCTTTCTTGATTTCCTTCTCTGAGTTTTCTTTATTCCTGTAGAGGAATTCCATTGAATTTTATGTATTGATCTTGTAT
>NW_006399769.1:11572939-11573932 GCF_000299155.1 Elephantulus edwardii
TCCTTGCATACGTGAATCTTACTTGATCATGATGAATTATTTTTTGATCTACTGTTGAATTCTATTGGCCAAGATTTCGTTAAGGATTTTGCATCTATGTTCTTGAGACATATTGGTCAGTAGTTTCCACTTTTGGTTATATATGTGCCCGGTTTTGGAATTAGGGTTATGCTGGCTACATGAAGTGACACTGGGGATGTTTCTACTTTCTCTATTTTTTAAAATAATTTACGTGATAGATCTTATCTACATGTTTGGTAGAATTAAGCCTTGAGGTCATCTCATCCAGGATTTTTCTTAAGGGAAAGTCTTTTTATGCCTGTTCAATTTCTTTTTTTGTGTGTGATGTGTCTGTTCCAGTGTTCTACATCTGTTCTTGTCAATCTGAGTAGGACATGAATTTCAAGGAACTTGATTATTCCTTCTAGGTTTTCAAATATATTAGAGTATGGTGGGGTAGTTGTTGTTGTTGTTATTATTGTTGTTAAGTGCTGTTGAGTCAAGCATGACTCATACGGACCCTGGGAACCAAAGACCTGAACCCTGTCCTATAACTATAGTCATTTATCTGCACTCATAGAGTGTCCAGAAGCATGGTTCCAATTTGTCTTTTATGAACTTTATGATTTGGGGCTTTTCTCCCAGGTTTCTGATCTGATTTTTGTGTATGGTGTGAGATATGGATCCCACTTGAGTTTTCTGTAGGTTTTGCCAGCACAATTTGTTGAAAAGGTTGTCATTTTCTCATTTGTTAAGTTTTATTTCCTTATCAAGTATCAGTTGAGGATAGATAGATTAATTTCAAGGTTTTGTTTCTGTTCTTTTGGTTTATATGTCTGTCATTATTTGAAGTCAGAGAATGTTTTACTGATAATTTTTGTTTTTCAAAGTGTTTTGCCTATTCGGAGTCCCTAATAAAACTTGCCAATTAATTTCCCTTTCGATATCCTTGAAAAATGAATTTGGGGTCTGTATTGTTTTGGGTAGGATTGC
>NW_006399769.1:11575872-11576712 GCF_000299155.1 Elephantulus edwardii
TTGAATATGTATTTCTCCCCTCTTCATAATACCTGGGAAGGTTTTTTTAGTACTTCTTTCACAATTTTCTTAGTGATTTCCCTGTCTCTCTCATATTCTGGAACTCAAATTCACCCATGTTATTCCTTTTGACATCATCCCACATGATTCTAATGTTTTCCCCATTTTAGTTATATCTTATTTCTGTTTTTCTTCTGTTTCTGTTGAAGTTCTTGTCTTCTTGCTCACTAACTCTCTGCTCTATACCTTCTTTTCTACTTTTTTTGTC
Organism: Elephantulus edwardii; assembly: GCF_000299155.1. Classification (NCBI taxonomy): domain Eukaryota; kingdom Metazoa; phylum Chordata; class Mammalia; order Macroscelidea; family Macroscelididae; genus Elephantulus; species Elephantulus edwardii. The sequence goes on from NW_006399769.1 coordinate 11,576,141, forward strand.
CTTCCAGCATGTTGAACACTATTGCAACTTTTATCTTAATATTCTGGATTACATTTTCATGCATTTCTATTATTTTTTATACTGTGTTCACTGAACTCTCTCTATCTTGTGATGATTTTTTAAGCTTGTACCTCTTTATCTATAGCTTCAAATCTTTCTCCTTTTTTTGCATTTTCATCAGTCATTGTAAATGTTCCTCCACATTGATATATTTTCTCTAGCTTTCTCCCAATATATTTCCTTTTTGTCAATATATTTCTTCCAGTTCCATGTCTCTAAATTGTTTGCTTTCTTGGTAGTTCCCATTGTTTCTTTCATCATTTGCCCCTTCTTCCAAAGTTATTCAAATAACTACTCATCAGTATATTTCCTTTGGTTTTCTACCTCTAGAGTCACCCTTTATTTGTAGCTTCCATTGTTTCTTCTATTAATTGTACTTTTTTTTTCATAGCTGTTCAAATATCTCCATATAAACATATATGATCTGGCTTTTTGACTCTTGGACATTCATTAGGTCTGCAATATTCTCTGCTTTTTTGGAGAAGGCTTAATTTGTTTTTTCACAGTGTTTG
>NW_006399769.1:11576812-11577954 GCF_000299155.1 Elephantulus edwardii
TCGTTTCTATTGTGTCTGTGTAGTTGTAAATAATTCTTGTTTTTATGATGTTATTGATTAGTTGCCAAGTTAATATGTTCAATCTATAGGTTGAATCACTCACTTTACTGAACCTCCTTTCTGGGAAAATATGCCTTTCTTAAATTACTTCAGTGTCTCTCTGTTCTGCACTTCAACCCTACCAGAATACTTTTTTGCTCCTATCTTAGGTTTCTTATGTGTTTACCTATTACTATGAATTGCCCTCTTATGACTACCTTAGTTGTATCCCAGAGGTTTTGATATGTTTTATTTTCATCATGTGTTTTGAGGAACTTTTTAAAAATTTTGTTCTTTATTTCTTCTCTAATCCAATTGTGTTCTAACAGGGTGTTAGCTTCCATGTTGATGGCATTATAAGCTTTATTTCCTGTGGTTAATTTCTAATTTTATGCCATTGTTGTCTGAGAAGATACTTGGTATTATTTGCATGTTTTAAAATTTGTCACGTATTGCTTTGTGCCCTAATATGTGATTAGTTCTGGAGAATGTACCATACACACTAGAGAAGAAAATGAATTGAGTTTTAGCTCGAAGCAGTGCTCAGAACACATCCCTAAGGTCAAGTTGGCTGAATGTGCAGTTTAGAACTTCTGCATCTTTCTTAACTTTCCTTTGAATTGACCTATCCTTTGATGAGAGTGATGCATTAAATTCTCCTACCTCTATTGTTGTACACTCTATTTCTTTCATAAGTTCCAGTAACATCTGTTTTATGTATTTAGCAGATTTATCATTTGGTGCATAGATGTTGACCAGGGTTATGTCTTCTTAATCTACTGTGCCTTTAATCATTATACAGTGCTCTTCCTTATCTTTTATGTTTTTTACATTCTAATGTCTATTTTAACAAAGGTTAATATTGCCATTCCTGCCTTTTTTTGTGGATGCCATTTATTCAGTATGCCCCCCCTCCAGTATCTGATTTTATATCACTCTCTTCATTGCTTATTTGTGTCTCTTATAGACAATATATTGATGGGCTCTTTTTTTCTTTTTTCTTAATCCATTCTGCTTCTCTTTTTCTTTTGATTGGTACATTTAGTCCATTTACATTAAGTGTGATTATTGACAGGCCAGGTTTTATCATTGCCATTTTGCCA
>NW_006399769.1:11578424-11610039 GCF_000299155.1 Elephantulus edwardii
TCTGGACTTCCATTCATACATATATTATTTCTTTTTATGTCAATTCACATGATTCTAATGTTTTATTCATTTTCTGTACATATCATCTCCGAGTTTTCTTCTAGTATATTTTCATTGAAGTTCTTGTCATTTAGCTTACTGAATTTCTACTCTGTTTCTTCTCCTACTTTTTGTCTCTCTAGTGTGTTGGACACTTCTGCCATTTCCGTTTTAATATTCTGAATTTAGTTTTAATCATTTCTGTCATTTCCAGCACTATGTTGGCTGTATCCTCTCTGCCTTGTGATAATATTTATATTCTTTACCACTTACTTTCAATTCTTTCTTCTATATTTTGCATTTCTTCAGTAATTGTTCATGTTCCTCCTCACTAACATATTTTTTTGTGGCTCCCTCTCTTGAGAAAATTCACTTTTTTGATGGCTTTCATTATTTTTTACATAATTTGCACCTTCTTCCAAAGCTATTCAAATAATTCCACATCAATAAATTTCTTCTGGTTCTCTCCTTCTAGATTTTTCCCTTTATTTCCAGCTTTCATAGTTTCTTTCATCATTTGTACCTTCTTCTATAGCTGCTTGAATGCCTCCATATCAATATATAATTTCAACCTTCCTGACTCTAGGGTATTCATTGACTTTGCAATATCCTCTGCTTTTTTCTGAAGAAGGCTTAATTTGTTTTTCCACAGTGTGTTTTTTTAATTGGTGTCAGACTGTTTCTACTGTGTCTATGTAATTTGTTGATGGTTCTTACCTTTTTTTATGTCATTGATTTGTTGCCAACTTAATATATTTTATCTAAGATTTGCACCACCCAGTCTACTGGAAGATCTTTCTTGGAAAATTTGCCATTCCTAAAGCATTCAGGTTCTGTGATGGAGTCCTGTAGGAATCTCATCTTCTTGTAGTGCCCTCTCCTATACTCTATTGTCCTTCTTTTACTGTGGTATGACTGATTTGTGCAATACCAGGTGTTCCACTTCAGCAGTTTGTGTCCGGCAGGGTTTCAATTCATCTTTCTTTCTTGTAGCTTAGGATGCCAGCTGAGGAACTGAGTCTTAAACCTGCTTGTAGCTTTCTATTCCAAACTCTATTGTCCTGTTTGGCCACTTGGATGGCCCCGCAGTGGCAGGGATCCCCAAATGGAGGGCCCCTTACCCTGGGGAGTCTACCTTAGTCTTTAAAAAAAGTTCTTACACTTTAGAACTCTGAAGAAGTCTTTGACAGCAGATTTCCCCATGCAAGAGGTCTTTTCATTTCTTGACTGCTGTTACTATTGATATTTATTGTGGATCCAAGTACAATTAAATCATTGACAACTTCAATATTTTCTCCATCAGTTATGAAGTTGTTCATTAGTCCAATGAAGAAATTGTTTTTTTTTCTTTGGATGCTGAGTAACAATCCACCTTGAAAGATGTAGTAATCAATCTTCATCAACTTGAAGTCTTCCTCACTTTCAGCAAGCAAAGTGAGTCATCTGTACAAAGAAGGCCATTAATAAATATTCCTCCAATCCTGATGCCACACTATTTTTCATATACTTTAATTTCTCAAAGTATTTTCTTTGACCAGGTATGGTATAAAAGATTGACCAGGTGTAGTATAAATGACACAACACTGATGAGTATCTTTCCTGATCTTAAACCATACAGTTTTACCCTTATACTACTTGGACAAGTGTATCTTTGTATGTTATAGGTATAAACACATTACATGTTCTAAGATTTTTATAATTTTCAATTTTTTCTGTAATTTGTTATGACCCAAACATTCAGATGCTTTGATATATTCAGCAAAATATAAGTAAATTTCTTTCTGGTGTTCTTTGTTTTTGGCTAAGATCAATTAGACATCTGCAATGATATCCCTCATTCCAAAGCCTCTTCTGAATTTAAACTGAAATTTTAGAAGTTCCATTGTGTCCTCAGTTAAGTTAATATGAGTTAAATTTTATGATGAGTGAACAAGGTTCATAAAATGAGTTTATTTTGTTGTTACTTTTTTAAAGGTTAAACACTTCCATTTGGCAAATGTATTGGAAAGCTAAGTATATTTTGTTTTCTTTGATTGCCGTTAAGTCAAGCACAATTCATAACAACCCTATGAACAAAAGACCTGAAGCTTTTCTGTAACTATTTTCGTTTCTCAAAGTCTATAGAGTTTCTAGAAGCATGCTGTTTAGGAAGTGGGTGCCACTTCTGCTTCCAAACATGTAAAGCTATTCTATAATGAATAGCTTTTCTTTTCTTAACCTACATTCGCTAGAAACCAGACAACCTACATAGCTAGAAACCAGCTATGGACAAAGCTTTTCTACTCAAACTTTACTAAGGATAGCAACCCCTGGGTAGTAGCATTAAGGAAAGAGGGAAGGAATAAGGGCAAAGAAACACCATTACTGAACAGATGTCTACATTTTACAGAATGTCTTCAGAGAGACTGAATAAACTACACATCTTCAAACAAGTGGTGAGAGTGGGAAAAGAATAAATACACTCTTTTCCGTTTCCCCTTCTTGTCAATATCTTCCTCACAGTATGTGAACTTTCCTTTTGTCAAGTTATCTACAGGAAGCTTTTGGAAAAGTTAGATCACAGGACAGTGCAGGTCACTGGGCCTTCTAGTGTGAGCCAAGGCCATCTCCTGTTGTTACCTGCAGCTTCCAGGTTTAGTGAAGTGAGGCAGTGAGTGTGTGCAACTCTAAGAGATTCACAGGAGTTTCTTGACTCTGCTACAACAGGGAGGTATCAAGCAGAAGATGAGGAGTAGGACACAATGGGTCAAATATTCTGTAGTGCCCAGAAACAATAGGATTGATCAGAATACCTATCATAGTGGACTGAGGTGTTGAGCAGGTGCAGTGTGACATGATGTTCTACCATGACAAGGTGGTGACAAGCCTTCTACCAACAAAGATTGAGGTTTCTTCTCTAGAGATGTCAGCTATTTGGAAGCCCAAGTTAAATTAACAGAACTCTGATTAGTTTCTAGGAAGCTGTGCTTCTAAGCCAAAAGTGGTATGTCTCTGACTATTCTAATCCACCAGGAAGTCCAGGGGAGAAAGATGAGTAGCAATCTCCTCTGCTGTGATTTACAGCTTCTGAAAATTGGCTAGAGAATCAGCTATGAGTTGCTCCTGACTCAACAGCAATGACTGAGCAAGGAAGTTAGATTAGCTATTCATGTTTTGCTCCCACATTATGGTGGTGGTGGTGTTGATTGCTTTCAAGTTGAGCACAACTCATAGCATTCCATGAACAAAAGAACTGAAGCCTGTATATAACTTTCTAAAACATTTCTGCAAGTTCATAGAGTTTCCAGAGGCATGTGGTTTAGGAAGCGGATGCTACTTCTGCTTCCAAACCAGTCTTAAACTGGGAGCTCCACCTAACACTGTCCACCATGGGCAACTGATATGTTATTTGACACCTGAATGGCACAAACTTCAGCATCACAGAAAACCCAGATTATTTCAGTAGAGCAAAACGACAGAAGAGTACCGTATGACTTACAAGAATGTTCCTCCAAAATATAATTACATGAGGTCCGAGGGCCTTCCAGGAGGTCTTGTTGACACTAAGAAAGAGGTTTTAAAAAAAAACTCAAAACCCAACAGAACACAACAATGCAACCAAACCTTCCACACAACCCTCAAAGAGCACCCATCTTACATAGACTGGGTGACATGGTGGAAGATGGGCATTCTTTGAGGGCTGTGTGGGAAGTTTGGTTACTTTTTTATTTAAACCTCTTGTTTAGTGTCAACAAGAATTCCTGGAGAGTCCTTGTATTTAAGGCAAGCCCCTCATCTCCATTTTGGAGATCTGGTGACATGGTGGAAGTAGATTTTAATTACCTAACTAATAGATTTCAATTGAAATGAAATTTTGATGGTTTGTTGACGATAAATAACTAAGGAGACTTTGAGTCTTTGAGGACTATAAGCAATTAAATAACTGGCCAAAAAGCAATGCTTAAAATATTTCAAACTCATTACTGTGAAGTCTGAAATAGCTTATAGCAAACTCTCCATTTAGTTTATGAAGCTGTAAATCTGTGGGAAACTTCAAAAGAAAGCTCTACACTGGAAATTCTTAGGCAGAATCCAACCGACTTTAATCAAAAAGGCTCACCCACTGGGTCATAACTGGTTTAGACAAGGTGCTTCCACATTTCACCTGATTGTTAGTTAAATAAAAATGACTAAACTGTTTACATCCAACTGTCAATCAGATGAAATTGACAAATCAGAGTTAGAACTGGAGAATAAAAAGGGAAGAACTTATTCTGCATTTCTTAAGCTCACAGAACTGAGAAACAAATTTAAAATTTAAGTCACAATATTGAAAGTTGCTAAGGGAAATATTATTGACTGACTTAGAAAACATCAAAAGAAGACAGGAGGAATACACAGAGCTGTTGTACAAAGAAGAACTAATTGACACTGAAAAATTTCAGCAAGTACAGTACAAGCAAGTGCCAATGGTAGCAAAGGAAGCGGTGGAAGCTGCATTGAAGTCATTGGCAAAAATGAACCTCTTGTTTAATGTCAACAAAAATGAAAAAAAATTAAAAAAATGTTTTAATTACAGATGCAGCCTTGGATACACTCACCAGTCTGTTTTGAGAAATCGGAGAACAGCTGTCTAGTCAATAGATTGGAAGAGGTCGGTATTTGTTCCCATTCCCAAGAAAGGTGATCAAACAGAATGTGAAAACTATTGAACATTATCATTAATATCACATGCAAGCAAAATACTGCTGAAGATTGTTAGAAATCAGCTAGAGCAGTATATAGATAGGGAACTGGAAGAAGTTAAAGCAAAATTTTAACGAGTCTGGGGATATTATTGCTGATGAGAGATGGGTCCTGGCTGAGAGGAAAGAATACCAGAAGAATGTCTATTTTTGCTTTATTGACTACACAAAGGCATTTGACTGTGTGACTCATAACAAGTTGTGACCGATACTGAGAGGAATGGGAGTCCCAGAGCAAAAAATGTGCTCATGTGAAAACTATACCTAGGTCAGAAGGCTGTTTTTCAAGCAGGGTAGGGGTACACTGCATGGTTTAAAATTGACAAGGGAGTGTGTCAGAATTGTCTCCTCTCCCCGTACATATTCAATCTGTGTGCTGAGCAAATTATTTGAGAAGCTGGACTCTATGAAGAGAAATGTGACATCAGGATGAGAGGGAGACTCAGCAATAATCTGTGTTATGCAGATAACACACCTTGCTTGCTGCAAGTGAGGAGGACTTGAAACACTTGTTGCAAGAGATCAAAGAATGCAGTCTTCACCATAATTTCATCTCTTGTTAAGAAAATTAAGATTCTTACCACTGGACTGATAGACAACACCATGATATATGGAGAAGAGATTGATACTATCAACAATTTTGTTTTGCTTAGATCCACAATTAACACCCTTGATATAATCAATCATGAAATAAGGAGAGACATTGCACTTGGAAAGTCTCTATTGAGGGGTAAAGTGTCAGTTTGAAGACTATGGTGCATCTGATTCAGTCTGTGGTATTTCAGATCACTTGCTATGCATCTGAGAGTTGGACAATGACTAAGAATGACAGAAGAAGAATGCATGCCTTTGACTGTGGTGTTGGAGAAGAGCACTGAACATCTCATGTGGACTGCTAAAAGAATAAATGCATATTTTTTAGAAAGGGTGCAATCAGCATGCTTTTTGGAGGCATGGATAATGAAGCTTCATCTCATATACTTTGGGATACATTCCCAAGAGGGAAATGATACTTAGAAAGGTGGAGGGTCTATGAAGGAGAGGAAGACCCTTGACCAGGTGAGCTGACAAAGTGACTGCCACAATGGGCTTTTTAGTGTGTCAGAAAATGTGAAGACAATGCAGAATAAGACCAGGTTCAGATCTATTGTCACTATGAGTGTACTTTACTTGACAGCATCTAACAACAACACAAAACAATCTTTTGGAGGTGATCGCTCATCTTTCACCTGTGGAACTGCTTGTGGATTACTACCACTGAAGAGGCATGGTACTTGGGTTTGCAGTGCAACTCCTTATAGACTGGGCCACCAGAGCTCCAGAGCTACTAGGACAGAGATAATACAAGAGAAGGACTTTAACAAATAGAAATTCTTGTTTCAGTGTGTTGAGTCTAGAGAAAGAATCTTTCTCCCTGTCAGTTTTGGAAGCAGGTCCATTTTTCTTTCAGCCTCTATAGACCTCATTATTCTTTGGAGGTTTCCATACATCTTGCCCTTTCTCATTGTTAAGGGTATCTTTGGATTGGATACCCAAGTTTTAAAACAGGACACACTACACTTATGTTGATTATCCCTTGCTGAGATTATTCATTTCATGAGATAATAGTTGCTACAGGCCACACCCTAGCAAGACTTCCTTTACCATGTGATCAATATTTTGTTGTATTCCACTTTTAATCCTTTCACAGCTTTTAGGTTTATCAGATCACGTGGGACATGGAGTTTCCATTATTATTTTCTATTTTTGTTGGTGAGGTGGTAGTAACAGTCCATTGAGTAGAGTGCAACTTATAGCAATCCTATTAGACATCCAGTCTGAAACTTACCCCGTCCTGTGTCCTCATCATCATCTCTGAGTCACTAGAGCCAACTGCTGAAGTTACAGTGTCAATTGATCTCATTGGAGGTCTTATTCTTTGCTGACCTTTCATCTCTCCTAGTATGAAGCCCTTTCCAAGGGAGAGCTTGATCTAACCACATTCCCAAAGTAAGAAAGATGAAGCTTCGCTATTCTTCCCTCCAAGGAGCACTCTGGTTGCATCCTTGGCATTGTCTGCCCTTTTGGCAGTCCATGGGATATTAAGTACTCTTCCTCAGCCCCACAAGTCGAAGGCAACGATTCTTCTGCCATCCTTATTTATTGTCTTTATAGCTCTTTAATGGAGATTAAGGATAACATTAATGTATTTGTAGAGGCACAATTTAATTAACGACAATTATATTTATAAATATTTAATTGAGATATTTTGAGACAATGGCCATTAGATTATTTGGCATACCAAAGCACAGTATCTGGATATCCTGCCCATGGTTATAGAAAATGTTGAACCAGGATTCTCCTTTGATCACGTTACATTGGTCACACTGACATTTTAAATACAAAACAGTGACACAACCCTGCTTGCTGAAACTGAGAAGGACCTGAAGCACTTGCTGCAGAGGATCAAGGACTGCAGCCTTCAATATGGATTGAGGCTCTATATCAAGAAAACAAAGATTCTCACCACTGGACCAATTGGCAACATCAGTATGATTGGTGAAGATATTGAGATAGTTAACAGTTTTAGTTTACTTGGTTCCACAGTCAAAACTCTTGGTAACAGCAACCAGAAAATCAAGAGAGGAATTGCATTGGGAATGTCAGCTGTGAAGGACCGCTAAAGAGTACTGAAGAGCAACAACATCAGGCTGGAGACTAAGGTGTGCCTGATCCAGGCTATAGTCTTTGCAATTACATGCTATGCATCAGAGAGTTGGACAGTGAATAGGGATGATAGAAAGAGAAGTGACACCTTTGAGCTATGGTGCTGGAGAAGAGTGTTGAATATACCATGGATTGCTAGGAGAACAAACGGGTTTGTCCTGGAGAGGGTGAAGCCAGAATGCTCCTTGGAGTCAAGGATTCTGAAGCTTCGTCTGACATACTTTGGGCATGTTGCAAGGAGGGACTGGTCCTTGGAGAAGGACATCACGTTTGGGAGAGTGGAGGGGTGGCAAAGGAGAGGAAGACCCTCGATGAGATGGATCCATTCTGTGACTGGAGTGGTGGGAATGAGTGTATTTGAGATGGCAAGGTTGGCACAGGATAAAATGGCCTTTAGAGCTCTTGTACAGAGGGTCGCTATGAGTTGCAAGCGAATCAATGGCACATAACAACATGCGCCTTTTTAATTCACACATCCAATAGAAATTGAAGGACATTTGAAAACAAAAATTTCTTCTTTATTTTGTCATTTTTTTTATTTTGCCAGTGTGTTAGTGCTCAGAATATGCATGTTCTTTCCAGCCTCACTCCTACCTCAGACAATAGTGTTCACACTATACAGTTGTCATAGTCTAAGAATTACCAATTATAAGTCAATAATCAACATATCATGTTCTTGTCTTTTTTTAACTAAAGTTGACGGTAAAATGACAGTTGATTTATGCTTTTTCAATTCTAGAACAAAACAGAAGCTAAAACATATTAAACTTTTTTTCTTTATCGCTTGAGAAATTAAGGCTTAGAAATAGTCGCTAGATAACACAGTTTACGTAAGGGCCATAACAGCAAATACATTTTTGACCCTACATCTTGAACTACTGACCTAGAAAAATCTAGAAATATTCTGTGGCACCTTTAGTTGAATAAGGAACATATTGAGTTCCTATTTCACGTGAAGACTTTAATCACTGAAATCACAACTCGTCTTGGAGCTTGACAAACTGATGTGATGAGTCATCTTTTTTTAGACTTTCTGGAAAACTGACTCCAACTACTATAGTCTGAATACAATGAGAAGAAGGTAACATTACCTTGTGATATAATCTAAACATGTTTTAAACATAGTGTTTGTTGAGATGTTGCTCTAGTTCTTTGAAACTTTCTTAATAATAAGTAATACCACAGTGGATAACCTATGTCCCTGGTGAATAGATCTGCACAACTCTTAATAAGTATCATCAGAGTTATAATATTTTGATTGGAAGTATTAAAAAATTGTTTCAAGATTTATCTTTAACTCATATTTTATCTTGCTTTTTGTGTCTTAGCATTTACAGGGCAAAAAAGAATTATGAAGAGATTCTCAAGGTCTCTTTCCTAAAAGAATTTCTTTGTGTATCTGATCATAGTTAACTAATGGGATCCTCCCTCATTACATCGAACAGTTCCACCAAGAGAAGGGACTTGGGTTAAAAATTAAGACACAGAGAGTCTACCGCTGATGGCGAATAGCAAACTTTATTATTGAACTTCTGTCTTATATACCTTTTTGCGGTGAACAGAAAAAATATCAACTCAGCTTCAAGACTGACAATACGTTCAGATTTATGAACCACTTACTAGCTTAGGCAAGTAAGTTTGTTTCTTTTTCTTATCAGGCAAGACCATTAGCATTTGAGTATAAACAGAGTCTTTAGGTAGGGACATTCCTTTATCCACATGCCTGCTCAGTCCCAGGGTTCAAGGAACAGTTAAACTTGTCTCTGTTTCCCTTCAAATATCAAACCACAATGATGAACAGTTCTGCACTTCAGATGCAGCTTCAGAATCCTTGCCTCTAAGCAGAAGCCTTATCTCACCCTCTTCAGAACAAATCTGTTTGTTCTCCTAGAAGTCTATGTTATATTCAATACTCTTATCTAGCATCAGAGCTCAAAGACATTAATTCTCCTTCTATCATCCCTAGTCCAGCCTTCTGATGTTTGGCAAGTAATTGCAAAGACTGTGGCCTAGGGCCTGGGACCTTGGAGTCTCCCTCCACCCTGGGAGTTGGCTGGCTAGCTGGCATCTCGATGGCAGTCTCGTCTTGATGGCTTTAAAATCCTGTAGGGCTTTTAGGTCACAGGCCCTCAGTCCACATTTATTCATTTTTGAAGAATATTCTTTAAAAGACACAATAATAATTTGTCTATTTGCTCTACTGAACAACTTAGAGTTGCTGTGATGCTGAACACTGTTCCAAGTCATGTCAAATATCATAATAGTTACCCATTATGTACAATGTTTGGATGAACTTCCAGATTGATTCATGTCAGGAAGCAGGACTGATATCCACTTCTTAAACTAGATGCCTCTGGAAACTGTAAAACTCTCTTTTAGATGTACAGAAATTATAGAACAGAATTCAGATCTTTTGTGCAAAGCTTACTCTGATTCATATTCAACTCGACAACACTTAACCACTGCTAAATGAGACTAGTGCTGTTATATCTGGAGGAACATTCTTCCACTTTGTACATCACTCCTTGTCAATGTGCTGTAAGAAGTAACCTGGCTTTGCTGTGATGCTAAACCTTATGCTATTCGGTATCAAATACTATAATGGTTTCCCATTGTGGACAGTGTTTGGTGGAGCTCCCAGTTGTAAAACAGGTTGGGAAGCAAGAGTGGCATCAATTTCCTAAACCACATGCCTCTATAAACTCTATGAACTTGGAGAAACATGACACCTGAGGAAAGGTGTTAGGTATTTTGTTCATCGTGTCACTATGAGTCGACCTCGACTCGATGGCTATCAACAACAACAACAACGTGGCCTGGATTAGGCACACCTTAGTCTCCAGACTGACATCATTGCTTTTCAATACTTTGGAGAAGTCTCTGACAGCAGACTTTCCCAATGCAAGTTGTCTTTTAATTTCCTGGCTGCTAGTACCAAGAGTGTTGATAGTGGAGCCAAGCCAACTGAAGCTCTTAACAGTCTCAGTTTCTTCATAAACTATCATGATGCTGCCAGTAGGCCCAGTGGTGAGAAACTTTGTTTTCTTGATGTTGAGCTTTAATCCATATTGAAGGCTGCAGTCTGACCTTCTGCAACAAGTGCTTCAGATCCTCCTCCATTTCAGCAAGCAAGGTTGTGTCATCTGCATAATGCAAATTGTTGATGAGTTTCCTCCAATTCTGATATCACCTTTCTCCTCATTTTCAGCATAGTAGTAAAAAAAAAGTATTTTTAAAGAGTCTTGGTCAAATCCTCAAGTAAAATATTTCTACTTTATTTGAATCATATTCATCTATACATTTAACTATGTGACATCTGATCTTTTCCAGTTGATGAGAATGAAAGTAGTTCTATGGAAAAGGATGAAGAAAGTTTAATTTGTTCTATAGTCTTCTTGGACTTGGAAAAATATATTGCATGAAACTTAAAGTCTGTTTCCAAGGTTCAAACAGAGAAGTTTTAATTAAAATTCATGCCATGCTTATTGTCATATTAAATTAATAAGCAACTAACATCTACCTTGCCATGAGCAGCTATTTGATAGAGGAAAAATGCCTCCAACAAGTGACCTCCAAGCCTAAATATATCTCTTCCCTCAAACTTAAACAGTTTTATCTGTAAAATAATGCTTCTTTTCTTCCCCTTCAGAAAAGAGTCTTTATTTATCTTTTTAAATAAATTTCCTGTGCTTCCAAAGGCTCAATGATAAATGAGGGTAGATTGCAGCTGTGTATTCTGTGCCAACTTAGAAATATCTTGTCAAGATTTTCTTTAAGGTCTCTGACATAACTATTTAAGGAAACACTAGAATGTGCATTCTGTTAGTTTTAGAGCCAAATCTATACACAGGAATTTCTTTGAGAGATGTTCCATGTCACAGATATTAAAGTTAAAATAACCTTGAAATTAAGAAACTAAAAATATTCACAAAATAAAATCAAATAAGAAAAAGTTACTTTTACAGTTAACTTTTTCAATACACCACTAACATCATCAAAACACCTGTTACCTTATTAATAAATTTTTAAAAACCACCTTTTTGCTTCTCTACTAGTTTGACAAAAGCGTAAAAAATGCTAGTCATTGTTGTTGGGGGAAATGAACTCTCTAAATACTTTTTGAAGGACAAATTTACAGTGCTAAGCAAAAGCAGAAATTTGTCAACTATGTGAAATGCATTTGTGCCCATTAGAAAGAAATGCAATCAAACTGAATGTGGAAAATCATCAAGTAATATGATTATTATCACACATTAAAAATATGTTGTTGTTGTTGTTGGTGGTGGTGGTGATGATTGCCTTGGAGTTGACCACGACTCATAGCAATCCTATGAACAAAAGGCATGAAGCTTTTCTCTAACTATTGACATTTATCAAAGTTCACAGAGTTGTTTAGGAAGTGGATGCCACTCTGAAGAAAAAAAATAAATACCACCAAACAACTACTCACTGAAGTCTTATCTATAAAGTGTCAGGAGTTCAAGTGTTATTTAGAAAAGAATATAGAATAAGAGATATCATTACTGGTTTTGGATGGATATTAGCTGAAAGTAGAGAATACCAGGAAGATATTATCAATGCCTTTTCAAATACTTGAAGTCATTCAACTGCGTAGATCATAAGAAATTATGAATAGTGTAACAAAAATTGAAAATTTTAGGACCTTTACTAGTGCACATGCCAAATCTGCATATGAATAAAGAGGGAATCATGAATAAAATGAAGAGTTATAACCTAGTTACTAATTTTAAATGTAATTTGGTTGAAAGCAAATTCCAGAAAGCTGTTTACTTGCTTGAGTTGCTGATAGATTCAAAACACCAGAGACAGGAGGTCCTTTAGGTTAGCAGGGCAGCATACCATGAACTATGCCATTAGAATTCTTTAAATCGAATTTACATAAATAAAACCATATAACTTTACAAATATAAACATATCATACCATAAATATTTAACTTGCTTCACACATTAAAACTCTTAATATTTCTATGGAAAAGGGTTTGAATTCTATTTACAATGCGAAGTTTATGTAAAGTGATACAGGGCATTTTTTCAATTTATTTTAGTGAAGGTTTACAAAGAGATTTGTTTTGATTCAACCATTCATGTGTCTTTTTTTACCTCTCCCTTCCCTCAGATTACTTTGTATGGAGTGTTTGTTAGCTCTGTTTTTCATGTTCAGAGAGCTTCAAAAAGCTTAGTGCCAGGCTAAGGTTTCCAAGCTTCAGAAATACTACTTTCTAGACCTGTTAGATAGCATAGATTTCCTCACATGCACTCATATCCAAACTATTGGCTCTGATAGTTGCAGAAAATGTCTTCTGCAAAATATCTCCAACATCTTTCATTTAGGAAGATTAGCATAGTTTTCACTTTAAGGGAGAAGGCTTAAAGTTATTTCCTTATTTGTCTTAGCTTATGTAAGGAAGGAAACAATTGAGAGATAATTAACTGATAACTGGTACATAGTTATATAAGAAACAAGTAGCTCTGTCTTATCAAGGTAGGTGCAATTTTCTCCAATCATAATGTGTCTAGTAATTTTCTTGTGAGAAATAGTGTTTCAAATTGACTACCTGGAAATTTGCAAACAGGGATCAAACAAGGTTGCCCACTGTCATCACTTCTATTCAACATTGTATTGGAAATATTTGACAGAGTACTCAGGAACAGATTTGAGGCCTTGAGCACCAATGAGCATAGTCCAAATGAGCTGCGGGAAGACATCAAGAATATTATCGATGAAGAATGCAAAAGATCATTACAAAGGCTAAAGAAGAAGAAAAGACCAAGATGGATGTCAGATGTGAGACTGTGAATTAGAGTGCCAAGAAGCTAAAGCTAAAGGAAGAAATCAAGAAATCAAAGAGCTGAAGAGAAAATTTCAGAGAGCATCTTGGGACGACAAATCAAAATACTATAATAAAATGTGCAGAGAGCTGGAGTCAGAAATCAAAAGGGTTGAACTTGCTCAGTGTTTCTTAAGCTAAAGGACTTGAAAAACAAATTTAAGCCATGAGTTGCAATACTTAAGGATTTTTTGGCTATAATGTTAAATGATCCAAGAAGCATTAAAAGAAGATGGAAGGAGGACACAGAGTCTCTCTACCAGAAGGAATTGGCTGACACAGAAGAATTTCAGAAAATAACATATGAGTAAGAGCCTGTGGTGATGAGGGCGGAAGTTCAAGTTGTTCTGAAAGAATTGGCAAAAAACAAGGCTCCAAGAGTTGATGGCATACCAATTGACTTATTTCAACAAACAGACACTTCCCTGGGTGTACTTACTAAAGTGTGTCAAGAAATCTGGAGGACAGCCAGCTGGGCAACTGACTGGAAGAGACCAATATCTGTTCCCATTCCAAAGAAAGGTGACCCTACAGAGTGCAGAAATTATAGAACAATATCATTAATATCACATGCAAGCAAGATTCTGCCGAAAATTATCCAAAACGACTGGAGCAATATGTCAACAGAGAACTGCCAGATGTGCAGGCTGGATTTAGAAGAGGTTGTGGTATGAGGGATATTATAGCTAATGTTAGATGGATCTTGGCAGAAAGCAGAGAATACCGGAAGTATGTCTATCTGGGCTTCATTGACAAGCTATGGATGACTCTGAGAAGAATGGGAATCCCAGAACATTTAACTGTGCTTAGGTGAAACCTATACTTGGACCAAGAGGCAGTCGTAAGAACAGAGCAAGGAGACTACAAAGTTCAAATTCAGGAAGGGGGTCTGCTAGGGATGTATTTTTGTCTCCGTACCTTTTCAATCTTTATGCAGAACAGATCATCTGGGACGCTGGGAATGTGGCATCAGGATTGGTGGAAGAGTCATCAACAACCTATGTTGTGCAGATGACACAACCCTGCTTGCTGAAACTGAGGAGGACCTGAAGCACTTGCAGAAGGTCAAAGACTGCAGCCTTCAATATGGATTAAAGCTCAACGTACAGAAAACAAAGATTTTTCACTACTAGGCTAATTAGCAGCATCAGTATGGATGGTGAAGAGATTGAGATAGTTGACAGTTTTAGTTTGCTTGGCTCTAGCAACCAGAAAATAAAAAGATGAATTGCACTGGGAAAGTCAGCTGTCAGGGATCTCTCCAGAGTACTGAAGAGCAACAATGTCACTCTGTAGACTAAAGTGCACCGGATCTAGGCTATAGTCTTAGCAATTGTGTGCTATGCATCGGAGAGTTGGACAGTGAATAGGGATTATAGAAAGAGAATTGATGCCTTTGAGCTGTGATGCTGGAGAAGAGTTTTGAACATACCGTGGACTGTTAAAAGAACAAACAGGTTTTTCCTGGAGAGGGTGAAGCTGAGTGCTCCTTGGAGTCAAGGATTCTGAAGCTTCGTCTGACATACTTTGAGCATGTTGCAAGGAAGGACCGGCTTGGAGAGGGACATCATGTTTGGACAAGTGGAGGGACGGCGCAGGAGAGGAAAACTCTTGATGAGATGGATATATTCTGTGATTGGGGGTTGGGAGTAAGTGTGTCGGAAATGGTAAGGTTGGCATAGGATAAAGAAGTGTTTAGGGCTCTTGTACATAAGGTTGCTATGAGTCACAAGTGACTGGACGTCACATAACAACAAATAACACGAAAAAAGGAAACAAAAGGCATCCAGATCAGAAAATAGATGGTGAAACTGTTGCTATGTACAGATGATAAAACACTTTACACAGTAAACCCCAAGAATTAAAAAACAAAAAACAAACAACCAAACAAACCCAAAACAAAACCAAACCTTTTAGAGCTAGTACACCAATTTAGTAGAGTGGCAGAATATAGATAAATATCCAAAAGTTAGTGGGATTCCTCTACAGTAATAAAGAGAACTCAGAGAAGGAAACCAAGAAAGCAGTACCATTTTCAATGTAGCTTTTGTTGTCTACCAACAAGTCAGAACCAATCCATAGTTGACCCTCCAGCAGGTTTTCAGAGGCAGTTAATTGCATGGGAGAAGATTGTCCATTATCTTCTTGCCACTAGGCCACCACAGCTCCCTAACACAGACTGAGATAATTGGAAGTGAACCTAACTAGAGACACAAAAGACTTGTACAAAGAAAACAACAGAACATTTCTGAAAGACCTTAATACATGGGAAAATTTTCCCTTCATGGATAAGAAGACTTAATATCGTGAAAATTATAATCCTACCAAAAGTAATCTACGTGTTCAATGCAATCACAACACAGATAGCATACCCATTTTTAAAGGAAAGGGAAAGGTTTATTTGGAGAGGAAAGAAACCCTAAATAAGCACAGTACTTCTTAAAAACAAAAATGAAATGGAAAGCATAGCACTCCCTGACTTTAAAACCTACTATAAAGCAGTAGAAACCAATACAACTTAGTACTGGGACAATGACAGGCACATACACCAATGGGACATAATTGAGGAGCAAGAAATAGATCCAGATTTTTATAGTATAGTCAATTGATATTGGAGAAGGAAATAAAACCTATCATATGGACAAATAAAAACATCTTCATCAAAAGATGTCGGCAGAAATGGACTTCTAAGTGCAGAAAACTGACACAGAAACCACGTCTCACACCAAAAATCAATTCAAGGTAAATCAGAGACATGGGAGTAAAGCCCCAAACCATAAAGTTCATCAGAGACAAACTGGGATCAAGTTTAGAAGGACTAGAGACTAGAGACTGCTAAATACAGCCAGAAATGCACAGTCTAAAGAAGATAAAATTGATGAATGGGATCTTCTAAAGATTAAATCCTTATGCACACGAAAACTTTCCAATAAAGTGAGAAGAAAACCTACTGACTGGAAAAAATATTTGCCAATACTGTTTTGGTCAAGGGTCTCATATCAAAAGTTACAGATTCCTACAGGGTCTCCATAAGAAAAAGACTGATAACACAATTACAAAATGAGCAACAGACCTGGAAAGACTTATCACAGAGGAAGATATTCAGATGGCCAACAGACACATTAAGGAATGCTCAAAACCATTGCCAGTAAGAGAGATGTAAGTCAAAACTACAGTTATATAACCCAGTATCAGTGGCAGAGTTTAATAGGAAAACTAATAATAAATGTTGGAGAGGATGCACAGAGATAGGAACTCCTATATACTGTTGATGGGATTGTAAAATTATAAAATCACTCCAAAAGGTAGTTTTTCATTTTCTCAAAATTCTGAACATAGAAATTCCATATAACTCAACTATTTAACTGCTTGGAATATACCCCTAACCAAAAAAATATGAGAACTGAGGCACAAATGGAGACTAGTACACCATTGTTCATAGTGACTTTACTCACCATCACAAGGACATTCAAACAACCCAAAATATCCAACCACAGTGAAATGGATTGAGAAGTCATGGAATATTCACACAATAGAATACTACAGAGCATGCAGGAACAATATTTTTGAGAATTACTCCCTAAATTGAGTGGGTCTGGAGAGCATTATGCTAAATGAACTAACTCAGTCTCATAAAGACAAATACTATATAAGACCATTATTGTAGAACTAGAAAGATAAGTAGTAAAATGTGTATGAGGATCCAAGGGGAGAGGGTAGGAGCAGAGAGTTTAGGATGGGCAGAGGGCAATGATAGAGTTGCACAAGATGATGGGTAGAGAGAAAGGTGGATAAAGGAAATGGGAAAGATCTGGTGTGAAAAACAATGTTTATGAGCCTTGTAAGTAAATCAGTATACAACAGATTTTAAAAAGTAGGTGTTGCTACATTTTGTAGTCAGTGTTTAAATACAGACACAAGTTTTATTAATGATTTCATATAATAATTATGTTTAACACTATGTTGTGTTTGACACTGCTATTTTATCCCAAGTCATAGGAAAATTATGTTTGACAAGATCAACATAAAGAATGCATTTAAATTATCTACATAATCTTCTCATGGAACACACAGTTTTTACAACTATTGTTACTGGTATTTTGTCTTTCTCAACATCTTTCCTGAGAGTATACTGCTTGTCACCTCTCAGTAAGCAAAGGTGTCATGCTGGCAGGATGCAACGCTTTTTTTTTACATTTTTTAACTTCCTCACCAACTTAATTTTTATTCTTTGAAAGCATATGCTTTCTGCATTTAGCAGTCCAGTTTTGCCAGCCCTTTTGTAGAAGACGTTATTTCCCCATTTGGTTCTTTTTCAAATATCAGTTGACTGTAGATAAATGGCTTCATTTCAGGGTCTCAGATATGCTTTATTGGTCTATGTAGTCCATTATAATAATTTTCTTGTTTGAGCATCTTGTAAATAGCTCTATTCTTTCATCCTCTCTCAATCTTGGCCCAGAAAGAATCCTTCTGTAGGCCTCTGAAGCCAAAGTTGCATGTGGAATGCACAAAACCGCTGTCCTAACTCATGCTTGTGGACTGCTCAAGAAGTGTACCAAATCCAATAGAGAAGGTTAGATTATAAGTCTTTTTTTTATTACTTTAAAGAAATAAGAAAACCTCATTGCTTAAAATTTATCTGATGCAAAATATTGAAGTATTCTATTTTAATCCTGCACCTACTCTAATCTATAGAATTTGATCTTATTAAAATAGTAGATTCAATGATTCACATCTTTCTTTTCTTTGGGATTTTTTTTTTAAATCAGTGAGTCTTGTTGGCTGTTGTTGAGCAGAGATATGAATTTAAATTTGGGAACTAATCATCCTAATTGTGTAACCTTTTGTAAAATGAAGGTCCACAGGGAAAATTTATGTGTGTTAAAATGCTTTATAAATGGTAAATCTGTAAGGTGGTTTTGAGATTGTCAAGTATGGTCTAAAGGTTAGGATACTTAGGGGTGTGGCGGACAAACTTCTTCTTGGTCAAAATTTTTGAGATAATTTTGGTTTTAAACTTAGAGTTTCTGCATCCTAGAAAGCATAGCACAGAATTTCTCTTTGCTTCTCTCTATTGCTCTTCACTTTTAATGTGCTATGCCATCTCTGACATATTCCTGAGATCTATGTAAAATAAAATATAATACAATTTTAGAACAGCTTGTTTCTGGGTCAAATTAAGTAACTCATCTAGTAAATTTTCAGCTAACTAAAACAAAATTAAATATTTTTATATTGATCTTTGAAGGGCAGAAGAAAGTGCAGAGTTGTAATTTAATAGATTCAAGAACAATTGAAAAAGGGAACTAGTTCAAATTGACACTGATTTCCACTGAGATGAAAAGAAGAGATGTAAATGAATTTGAGAATATCCTATTTTCATCCTCGCCAAAGATTATTAACTTTTTATTTGATGTATGACTTCATAGTAGACTTTTTTTTACTTTTAAAGTTAATGTTATATTTCTAGAATTTAATATTATTTATTAAGGCTACATTATAGTGACACAGTGGTAAAGAGTCACATTTCCAACTTATTTGCATGTGGTTTGAACTCTTTCTTCACTCTGTTGCAGAAAGATGGGTAATCTCATTCATTGCCTCTGAAAATTTACTGGAGAACCTGCTAAGAGTCAACCAGAACTTAATGGTAAATAATAACTACTAAATGCCTAACTTCTAAATCCGCAAACTTAAATTTAGGGACATTATGTACTTTGCTGAAGATGGGGAAATGATAAGCATTAGGTCTATATTTAGACATGCTACTTCTACCCTAATTGTGTTTAAATACAGTGATTGTGGAATAAAACCTATCATGAGAAAAATACATTGAAAAATGTAAGACATAACCTCTTTGCAGAAAGCAAAAATCATATAACAAAAATTATCAAACTCAAATAACATATTGATTTTTTTCTTTTAGAAAAACCAAATTCATAGAAATTCAGGATTTATTGAAATTATTTTCATAATGTTAGAAATACATAACTAGATACATAAATAAAATAAATACATAAATAAATAGATAAAGCTAAGGACAAAATCCTTATATTTATGGTCTCATTAGTAAGGATGTCAGTTTGAACACTAAGGGGCACTTAATTCAACCATGGTATTTTCTATTGTTTCTTGGGTATCTGGAAGTTTGGCCATGAAAATGGAAGCTGAATAAAAATCAATGTTTTTGAATTGTAGTGTAACGAAATATACTCAAAGATTGCCAAAAGAACTGATGAATCTCTCTCAGTGGAAGTACAAGCAGGATGGTATTTAGAGGCAAAGATGGTAAAACTTTGTTTGATACCAACATCAACAGTCAAGAGAAGACCGTCCTTGCAAAAATAACATAATTCTGGGAAAGAAAGAGGATCAACAAAATGTTGGAAGACCCTCAATAAGGTGGATTAGCACAATGATATATTGTAGTCATTGCAAGTAGTAATGACTAATTGAACACACAAATATGTCTGGAGAAAAGTACATTCACAGTACTCAGTGGCAAAGATTCAGCTCACCTACATAAATATACACATACAACATATACATATATACATACAACATGTTGCTAGGAAAGTCTATTCTTTGGAAAGTGATATCATTCGTGGAAAGTGAAGAGTCAGCAAAGAAGAGGAAGATTTTCAGTAAGATAAGTTCACAAAGTAACTACAATATTGGGTGTAAGTGTGTCAGAGATAATGAAGATGGGTCAGGATAGGACAAGTTTCAAATCAGTTGTTTATATGGTGGATTTGAGCCATACTTGGCTCAACAACACCTAACAATAATGACGCACTTAGGTAATTTAATAGCATGGGGGAATTTGTAGCAATACCATTAAAGTGAATGAAAGGAAGTTTATGCAGAAGATAATTTAAAAATAGTTACAGCGTTATACTGACAAGAGACTGTCAGAAATTCAATTTGAATTCAGAAAATGACAGGGAATGAACAATATAATGCTCTTTTCAGGTAGATTTTGACTGAAAGAAAAGAATGTCAGAAAGATGTTTACTGTATTTTAATTGTGAAAAGGAAAACAAAAATTTTGGGTAACATTCAGAAGAATAAGAGTTCTATAACATTGAAATGTGCTATGCAGGAGAAGGTCAAGACTCTGAAAACCCACTGGAGGGTCTGCTCTGGGTAAGTTCCAACTCTGTGGTACTCAACAATAACAACAATATAGAAATTGTCCATAGATCAAGAAGTAACCACTCAAAATAAGGAGATATACCACGGTCTATATCATAGTATATACAACCATAGAGAGCTCTGGTGGCTTAGTGTTAAGAATCTACACTGCAATCCCAAAAGTAGACTGAACCCACCAACTGCTCTGTGGGAAAAGGATGAGCAATCTCCTTCCCTGCTGTTTACTGCTTCTGAAAACACACTGTAGGGTCAGCTTTGGATGGGTTCCAACTTGATGGCACACAACAACTGTCATGGTTTGAAATCAAGGAATGTGTGCATAAAGGTCATTTCTATTAATCATATTTACTTAAACTGTACACTGAACAAATCACATGAGAATTTGAATTATATGAAGAATAAAAAGGAATTAGAATTGAAGGAAGAGCATTTTAATGCTTTTAATATGCATATGATAAATCTTGCTTATTAAAAGGTAGAGAAATAAAATCAACACAAGTTAATGGGAAAAAAAATTTAAAGCTCTCAAAGATTTCATTTCAACTGGAATCATTGCCCATTTAAGTAGCAATCAAGAAATGACAAATGACATACTGCATTGTATAAATTTTATATTCTCTCTAGTATTAAAATAAAATCACCTTGAAGACTATGTTAGACCTAAACAAAGTCATGACATTTTTTAGGTGCTTTATATATATGGAAAAGTGAAGAAGGAAGGCAAAAAAAGTCATTCAATTATGGTATTCCAAAGAATGTTGAATATACCATAGACTTTATGAAGAAGAGACAAATCTGTCTTAGAAGAAATTCAGCCAGAATGCTCCTTACAAATGTAAATGATGAGACATTTCATATAATTTGATAATGTTACCAGATTTACCAATAGCCTGAATTATGCAGATTGTACAATCTGTTGACTGACACTGAGGGGTACTTGAAGTGTTACAAAAGGCCAAGGAGTGCATCCTTCAACACGGATTGCATCTCAACATCAAGAAAATAAAGATTATCACCATCAGGCCAATAGGCAGTATCATGATAGATGGAGAAAGGATAGAAATTGTTAATGATTTCATATTGTTTGGATCCACAGTCAATAAATCTTGGCACCACAAGTCAAGTTAACAGGAGACTAGTTGCACCAGGAAAATCTGCTGTCAAAGATCTCTTCAGAATGAGAATGAGCACTCTGTCAGTTTAGAGACTAAGGTGTCTATTTTCTTCTCAATTGCTTGCTATTGCTCCTGATAGCTGAACAATGAATAAAGATGACGGCTATGGTTATACAGAAAAGTACTGAACATACCGCTGACTGTCAACAGTACAAATAAGTTCGTCTTGAAGAAGAGGAAACCAGTTTGCTTCTTGAGGTAAGGATTTTGGAGCTCTGGCTTACATACTTTGGGCATGTTACCAGGAGGGACCAGTCCTTGGAGAAGGACATCAAGCTTGGAAGGCTGGAGGGATAGAGCATGGAAGGAAGACCCTGGAAGAAATGGATTGACACAGTGACTACAACAATGGGGTCAGGTACGTCAGAAATAATGAAGTTGGCCAAGAATAGGGCAAGCTTCAGAATCATTGTTGATCGTTCTTAATAATAGCATCAGTTTGTGTTAAAACCACACAAATTAATTCATTAGCTTATTTTTATCAATATTATTTATTGCCCGAATATGTACATAGAGAAAACTTTTCTTTCCTTTTTGAAGCCCTAATGAAAAATAATGACCACTTGGGCTTCTTGGAGAGATCTTTGGTCATGATGAACTCTTTGGAGGAGGTTTTCACTCGTCATCTATCTCATTGTGTTACTCCACTACTGGAAAAAAATGATTGTTGTTGCTGTTATGTGCCATTGAGTTGACTACAACTCACAGGCACCCTATGCACAATAGTTCTGAACCTTTCTCTGTTCTAAGCCAATCTCACTATCTTTGACACACCTACCCTTATTACCCTAGTTATTGCGTAAATCCATTTTATCCAGGGCCTTCCTTTCTTTCCTATACTGTCCCTTGACCCTTCTAAGTATAATACCCTTCTCCAAAGGCTGAGTCCTCTTGACTGCATGTTCAAATTATGTGAGATATATGCTCAAAATACTTGCCTCCAAGGAGCAGCTTGGTTTCAACCTTTCTAAGATAGACCCTTTAGTTCTTTTGGGAAACAATGGTATGTTCAATACTCTTCTCCAGCACCACAATTTAAAGACATACGTTCTTCTATCATACTTAATCATAGTCCTTCTCTCTGATACATAGTAAGTAATTGCAAAGACTATGGCCTGGATCAGGTACACCTCAGTCTCTAGGTTGACATCCTTGTTCTTCTTCACTCTGGAAGTGTCCTTGACAGTAGATTTTTCTAATTTTTTGATTTCCTGACTGCTGGTGCCAAGAGTGTTAATTGTGGGACCAAGAAAACGGGAATTATTAACAATCTCAATCTATTCTTAATTTATCCTGATGCTGCCATTGATCTAGTGGTGAGAATCTTTTGTTTTTCTTCTTCTTCTTCTTCTTGATATTGAGCTTTAATCCATATTGAAGACTGCAATCCTTGACACTTTGCAGAAATATTTCAGGCCTTCCTCAGTTTCAACAAGTAAGGTTGCATCATCTGCATAACTCAGGTTGTTGATGAGTCTTCCTCCAATCCTGATACCACATTCGTATTCATAAAGTCCAACCTCTCAAATGATCTTTTCTACATGCAGATTGAAAAGATAAGGAGACAGGACACATCCCTGACACACTCCTTTTCTGATTTTGAGCCACTGAAAAGAATATGATATAATAGGAAATAATGTCTGAAAATCCACAGAAGGGCCCAGCTGTGAGTTGGTTCTGACTCAACAGCACACAACAACAACATGGATGTTATTATGTTAATAATGAAAAAAATATGCATCACATTTCTTTTAACTGCATTCTGTACATTGTCATTTAAATTTCTTTTTTATCTAAGTGGTAACTGAAACTTGGCAAGATCCGGGGAAGCTAACTTGGCATGGCAATAAAAATGCAGGCCTTTCAATAAGGACCTGAATAAGAGTTTAAGAAAGATCAGGAACATGTAATGGAGTAGCTTTCAAGAAACACCTCAGGAATATTTCTCTCCCCATGATTGATTGATTCTGTATAACCTTCCCACTTTAAAAAAACCCAGAAGCATAAAACAACACAATTGTATAAATTCCCCTCTACGTGATTGTTGTCTGTAGCAAAGTTTCTTCTAGGTTTGCCCATAATGAGTAATATTTTAAAAATACATGACTGTTCTTTAGGGCTACATAGTCTTCTATTGTGTGAATGTGCCATGATTACTGTAGCAATTAATTTACTGATGAGTATTTTGACCATTTCAGTTTTCCTATTATTATGAACAATGCTGTGATGAACATGTTGTTGTTGTTGTTATGTGCCACCGAGTCGTTTCCGACTCATAGCGACCCTATGCACAACAGCCCTAAACCCTGCTCTGTCCTGCGCCAAACGCACCGCCTCTGACACACCCATCCCGATTACCCCAGTCACCGAATCAATCCATCTCATAGAGGGTCTTCCCCTCCTGCGCTGTCCCTCAACCCTCCCAAGCATGATGTCCCTCTCCAAAGACCCGTCCCTCCTGGCAACATGTCCAAAGTATGTCAGACGAAGCCCCAGAATCCTTGCCTCCAAGGAGTAGCTTGGTTTAATCCTCTCCAAGATAAATCTGTTTGTTTTCCTGGCAGTCCAGGGTACATTCAGTACCCTTCTCCAGCACCACAGCTCAAAAGCATCCACTCTCCTTCTGTCCTCCCTAGTCATTGTCCAACTCTCTGATGCATAACAAGCGAGGCCATGGTGATGACATAGGTAAACATATCTCCATTGGTATCTCCATTATTATTACTTTGGGGTACATTTCTAACAGTGGGAAAAGCTGGGTCATGTGAGATTTTTTTCTTCTTTTTTTTAGTAAATCCCTTTTATGTTGGTGAGTAAACACCAGGCTACCTTCCATAGTGTTTGCTTATCAGTTCAGTGTGAGGACTTTGTCTTCTTGATGTTAAAATGCAATTGATATTAAAGGCTACTGTCTTTGAACTTCTTCACTAAGCATTTCATGTCATAGTAGATGAGTTTTAAGGGAGGTCATTATAGAAAAAGAATCAAAGGGAAGTTGCATCACCTTTTTTAATGCAGTCTAAAAAAATCACATTGTGTTATTATAAAGAGCAACCTAGGCTTAGCCTTAGGGTTTTCATAGGCCTGCTATTTCAGAAGTGGATGGCCAATCCTTCTTCCTAGTCTCTCTTAATCTGAATATACAAATTTGAAGAAGTTATCTGACAGACAAGTATTTTACAGAAAAAGTGAAAGATATATCCGTAATTGTGGAATTAACTGTTAGTTTCAGTGCTGTCCCTGCCCTTGGCACAAGTGAGTGTCTTGACCTACTTATTTCCCTTCTCCACCATCTACCAGGATACCCATCCACTCCCAGCCATTCACTTCAACACCTATCTCCCATTTTCCAGCCCTAGATCTGATAGCTTATTATCTGAAGCTCTTCTGGGTTTCTGTGATTCCAAACATGTCAGCTGTTGATAATTTCTTATGCTGCAACCAGTGTCTCTTAAGTTTCTTGGTAATGTTTCTCAAGCAAAGGTGATGTATCCTGTAGAACTGGTGTATGGACTGTTTTCTTCCTAGCCTTGATCTCCGGTTGCATTTACCTGCAAGATGAAGATTTATGAGGACCCTTTGTGCCACCTATTTCTTCTCCTGTGAGGATTTCTCACCACAGGGCAGCATCAGGATGGATGATGAAGAGATAGAGATTGTTCACAGCTTTAGTTTGCTTGTCTCCACAGTCAACATTCTTGGCACCAGCAGCCAGGAAATTAAAAGAAGTATTGTAATGGGAAAGCCTGCTGTAAAGGACCTCTCCAAAGTGCTGAAGAGCAATGGTGTCACTCTGGAGATTAAGGTGTGCCTGATACAGGCCATGGTCTTTGCAATCACTTGTTATGCATCAGAGAGTTGGACAATGACTGAGGAGGATAGAAGGAGAATTTATGCCTTTGAGCTGTGGTGCTGGAGAAGAGTGTTGAATGATTGCTAAGAAAACAAACAGGTTCATCCTGGAGAGGGTTAAACCAGGCTGCTCCATGGAGGCAAGGATTCTGAGGCATTGTCTGACATACTTTGGACATGTTGCAAAAAGGGACCAGTCTTTGGAGATGGACATCATGCTTTGGAGAGTGGAGGGACAGTCCAGGAGGGGAAGACCCCCTATGAGGTAAATTGACTCAGTGACTGGGGTAATCGGGTTGGGGGTTCCGAGACAGTGAGATAGGCACAGGATAGAACAGGGTTTAGGGCTGTTGTACATAGGGTTGCTGTGAGTCGCAGGTGACTCGACGGCACATAACAACAACAACTTAGGTTTAAGAGGCATGTACATAGCTGATGCAGCTCACTTAAGGTTGATAATTTGGTGATTAATGAGACAAATATAAAATCTGAGATCATTTGTAACTAGGAAGTGCAGCATCCTAGGCCAAACAGTAATCTTAGAAAACAGTCATAGGATCAGCAGATTTGTGTATATCTTGTTTAAAAGAGGTTTATTGGAACTGAAACAATGTGAGACTTTGAAGAAAAGTTTAGCTTTATTGTTTTTATATTAAAAAGGAAGAAATCAAGATTGTATGGGAAAATTGCTTATTAAGTCCAACCAGGCCTCTAATTTTCATATGTCACTGAAATAAAGTGTGCTTTCCAAGTTTAAAAAAAAAAGAGGCATGTACAAAATTCTCATGTAATGCAACACTAGCAAGGTTTGGGAACAATAAATGGAATAAGAACTACTGCCACAGTTGCATAGGCTTTCAGTATAGACAAATTTACAAAGATCAATGAACTTATTATGCAACAGAGTCTTTAGATAAGTGTACAGAGACTTAAAATTTCCTTCTGGACCATATCTTCTGAGAACAAGTAATGTATCAATCCTTGGGATACAATAGATATCTCGTTAATTAAGTGTATCCCTTGCCTTCCAGTGTTCTGACATTTCCAAGTTTATTACTCTGGAGGAACTGGCTTAAAATATGTTTCTCATTACAGGTTGTAATATACCAGTTCATCAAGGTTGACGTATAGAAGCAGATTAATTGCTGATGGTTGAAAACTTTCCACTCCTTTAAATTTTTCTTATCATCAGACACTAATTCCAGAGTCATGAAATTAGGTACTATTAGCTATTAGCTGTGACTTACAGCTTGCTTTCTCAATTTATATTGCTGGCCAGATTGCCTCTGGAGTAAAATATAAAACAAACAAATAACTCTCTTAACTATTTCTTATAATTGTTAACTCCAGAGCTAATTCAGAACAAAAATGTCTTTTAAAATCTGATGACAAGTTGAAATGAAACAGTTCCATTCACTCATGATGTGAGCTTTTAAAAATAATCACCTGCCTAAAAGTTGTTTCAATGAAAGTTGTACTTTGCAAAATGCAAAGTACAGTTGAATAATCCACACTGCATAATGTCTCTAATTGTTTGATCAGCATTCCTGTTTCTCCACTAGGGTAAGTAATTCTTAAGGACTGTATAAGAACTTGGAATATACATTATTTTTAATGTTATAGAAGAGTGGGATTGAACTTGTAATTACCTTGTTGTTGTGTACCATCAAGTCAGAAAAGAGCCACAGCAGACCCTCCAGTTGGTTTTCAGAGGCAGTTAATCCCATTGGGAGAAGATTGCCTTTCTCTCATGGAACAGCTGGTGGATTCAAACCATGCGCTTTGTATATCACTATATATTTCTATTTTATCTGAACAACTTTTGTAGAATGTATCTACCAAAAAATGGTGTGACAAGTGCTGGACTATCAAGATAAGTAGATCTCTTCCATAAGGGAAGGAGAGCAAAACATTTTTATATGTATATCTGTAATGGTATCATGGTAGTATTATTAGAACTTAGAGCGTATAGTAATTAACAATCTAATTTTATTTAATTATAATAATAATGTAATTCCTCCTATGTTCCTAAGCATATGCAGAACAACAGCAAAGAAGGTAGATAATAATCTCATTCCTGAAGGTAGAACAATGAGAGCAAGCAAATATCCATATTTTTTTTCTGGAGAAATGAGATGTGTTCGTGGAAGAAGTAATATGTGAACTGAGCCTTTAAGCTTAAATAAATTCTCACTGGGTTAGCAGGACATACAAGTGCAAGGAAACATTCTTCTCTTCTGACATAATTCTTATTGGTAATTGCCCCATTAATCCATAGTTTGATTAGTTGTCATGTGTTTTCAAAGTATCCACTTTTTTCCAATACTCCAGCTTTCCTCAATTTCTAGCATACTTCATGATTATGTGCAGACAAGTTTACTTTTGTTTCTCGGGAGTTTTATCAATTCTCCTATATCTGTGATGATATGACGACTGACCACTCACAGTGGGACTGTGCCTTTGGTCTGCACGTAGTGAAGTGTTGAGTGAGGCATTAGGGTAGAATAAGGGTAGACAATAAGGGGAACTACTCTGTTTTGGAATAAATTCCCCTGATTTAAGACTAACGAACCCACTGATCTACCAGTATCTTTCAGACTGCCAGAAGCTCCTAAATATGTATCCTCAGCAGCATAGATCAAGTAGATAAACTTTTGGAGACATGAGAGGTTTTACATTTGTAATGTCAGCAAAAGGAAATGGGAGCTATAAAGTTTCTACTTGTCATTAGTGTCACGTTTCTAGAAGACTTCGGTAATGTGACTGAGTCTATATTCCACAGAGATTTGGAGTCTTGCTAGCTATTAGATTTTACATTTTAATGTCAAATTCTTTGAACTGACTGATGCAGCTAGAAAGCCTGTAGGAAGGGAGCACACACAGGAAGCCATAGGGAAATCAATATGACTATTGTGGCAAAAGCATGCATGTCTGATTTGGCTAAGGAATCAAAGTCATTTTAAACATTGTAACCATCTAATAGCTGTAGAGGGAGCTCTGGTAGTCCCGGCTGTAAAGAGGTGCACCGCCAACACAAAGGCACACTGTTTGAGCCCACCAACTGCCCTCTGGATAAAAGATGGGTGATCTGTTCTCCTGTGATTCACTGTTTCTAAAAAATCTGCTGGAGGGTCAGCTATGACTCCAACACGATGTTACATAAGAACAAAAACAGGAGCTACAAAACAAGTGTATTATTTTAGATGTGATTTATTTAAGACTAAGTTTCATTTCATTTACAGAAAAACTGTAAGATTTAGTTTTAGATGTGGGTTCAAACATGAGTTGTTTCATTCATTAACTAGGGAAAGTTATATAACTTTTCTGGGCTTTAGTTTTCTATAAAAATTCTCAACCCAATATTTATAATAATAAAGTCACATAATGTACGTAATAATAAGAATTTTGTAAACTTACTTGTGTTGTAAAAGCTTTCTGAACCCTCCTGTTCATATCTTTTGAAATGCCATATAGAAACTACAAGAGCTATAAGACATACGAGTTTTGATTCTCTGAACCAGAGAGAGTTATGTGTGCTAAGTGCTAGAGAGTCAGAGATTTAGCCAAGCCTCTGCTACTTCATTTCATTGACTATACTAAGACATTTGACTGTGTGGATCACAACAAATTGTGGCTAATATACAAAGACTGGAAATCCCAGAACACCTGATTGTGCTTATGTGAAACCTCTACTTGGACCAGGAAACAGTCATCAGAACAGAGCAAGGAAATACTGCATAACTCAAAATCAGGAAAATAGTGTGATGCATCCTGTCATCACACCTTTTCAATTTATACGTGAAATACAACATTCAGGATGCTGGACTTTATGAAGAGGAATGTGACATTAGATTCGAGGAAGACACAGCAACAACATGCATTATGCAGATGACATAACTTTGATTGCCAAAACTGAGGAGGACCTGAAGTGTTTGCCAAAGAAAGTTAAGGACGGCAGTCTTCAATATGTTTTGAAGCTCTGCATTAAGCAAACAAAGATTTTCACAACTAGGACAACTGGAAGCACCATAATAAATGGAGAAGAGATTCAGATTGTTAAAAATTTCAGTTTGCTTGATTCCACAATCAATACTCTTGGCACCATCAGTTAGAAAATCAAAAGACAAATTGCATTGGGAAAATCTGCTGTCAGGGGCCTTTCCAGAGTGCTAATAAGAAGTGAAGCCAGTCTAAAGACTAAGGTGCGCCTGATTCAGGCTATGATATTCTCAATTACTTGTCACTCTTCAGAGTGTGATACAATGAATGAATATGACAGAAGAATAATCAATGCCTTTGAGTTGTAGTGCAGGAAAAGAGTATTGAACATACTGTGGATTGCCAAGAGAATGCACAGATCTGTCCTAGAGAAGGTAAAATCAGTTTGTTCTTTGGAGACAACGATTTTGAAGTTCTGGCTGACATACATGGGCATGTTGCCAGAAGGGACCAGTCCTTAGAAAACGGCAAAAGCTTATCATGCTTGGAAGTGTAGAGGGATAGCAAAAAAGAGGAAGACACTGGATGAAATGGATTGACACAGTAACTGGGGCCATGGGGCTAGGTGTGTCAGAGATGCTGAGATTGACACCCAATAAGGCAGGGATCAGAGCTATTGTACATAGGTTTACTATGAATCACAGTCAATTTGTTGGCACATAACAACGAAAACTGCTACTTTGGCCAAATAATTCATTAATTGGTCAACTTCTCATTTGTATCTCAGTTTGTATACCAGTTGATCAGCTTTGTGTAATTCGCTTGATTTTTATTTTTTATTTCATTTTTCTAACCTAGAAAAGGACAATAACAATCAGCTTAGTTGCAAATTTTTTTAGAAGATAAATGAGATACTATTAATCTAAAAAAGTGGTAGTTCTTACCGTAAACAACAATAACAATAAATATAATTTTTTAATTTTAAAAGATATTTAATTGTGGAATATTGTAGACACTTTCCCCAGTTATCAGCATTTGACTTTCATTTGTTCTCCTCTCCTCTTTTATCTGATATAGTATTTTGTACGTTGGACATGTTATCAGAAGAGACCAGTTGCTGGAGAAGGTCATCACACTCAGTATAATTCAGTGAAAAGGAAGAAGACTCACAATGAGGACTAAGAGTGACTGCAGTCTTGCAGGACCACATGCTATTTCTTTCAATTATACATCAGATTATCAGAACTGACTCCAAGGCATACAGCTCCAATAAATAAGGATGCTTTGGCTAATATATTAAATAATCCAGAAAAATGAAAAGAGTTTACAGTGTCAATAGGCCAAAAAGAATTGGCTGACAAAGAAGAATTTCATGACACAACATATGATTAAGAGCCTGTGGTCATGAGAGAGTAAGTTAAAGTTGCTTTGAAGAAATTGGCAAAAAAAAAACCACCCCAGGAATTGACAGCATATCAAATGACATAGTTCATCAAATAGACACTGCCCTGGACAAGCTCACCAAGTTGTACCAAAAAATCTGAAGGTCAACCATCTGGCCAACTGACGGGAGAGATCCATATTTATTCCCATTCCAGAAAAAAGGTGACCCGACAGAATACGGAAATTAACTCAATCAACATTTGTTAAGCTGAAGGAACAAATTCAAGCCTAGAATTGCAATACTTAAGGATGCGTTGGGCATAATATAAAATGATCCAGGAAGAACTAAAAGAAGATGGAAGGAGAATACAGAGTCACTGTACCAAAACGAATTGGTTGACATAGAAGAATTTCATGAAACAACGTATGAGCAAGAGCCTGTAGTGATGAAGGAAGAAGCTCAAGATTCTCTGAAAGAATTGGCAAAAACCAAGGCACCAGGAATTGACAGCATATCAGCTGACAAATTTCAACAAACAGATGCTGCCCTGAATGTGCTTACCAAGTTGTGCCAAGAAATCTTGAGGACAACCACCTGGACAACTGACTGGAAGAGATCTGCATTTGCTCCATTTCCAAAGAAAGATGACCCGACAGAGTGGAAATTATCAAATAATATCATTAATATCACATATAAGCAAGAATCTCCTGAAAATTTTCCAAAAAACTGGAACAACATATCAATAGAGAACTGCAAGATGTGTAGACTGGATTTAGAAAAGGCTGTGGT
>NW_006399769.1:11611254-11613061 GCF_000299155.1 Elephantulus edwardii
GAAATACAAGCTGAGTTTAGAAGAGGTCATGGAAATGATGACGTTATCACCTATGTCAGATGGATCTTGGTTGAAATTAGAGAGTACTAGAGGACTGTCTATCTATGTTTCATTGACTATGCAAAGTCATTTAACTGTGTGGATCGTAACAAAATGTGGCTAACTTTGAGATGAATGGGAATCCCAGAATACTTGATAATAATGAAAAACCTATACTTGGACCAGGATGAAGTCATCAGAACAGAGCAAGGAAACACCTTTTAAATCAATCTTTGGAACAGATCATCTGGAAGAGTAGACTCCATGAGGAGGAATATGACATTGGGATTGGAGAAAGACTCATCTATCAGGCAAATGGCACAACTTTGCTTGCTGAAACTGAGGAAGACCTGAGGCATTTATGACTGTAGAATGTCAAAGACTAAAGCCTTCAATATAGACTGAAGCTAAAACAAACAACCGAAAACCAAAAAACAAAAACAAAAAACCCCAAACCCAAACACCCCTCCCCAAAACAAAACAAAACAAACAAACAAAAAAACCCAAAGATTCTCACCATTGGACTGATTGGCAATCTAATAGATGGTGACACGAAGGAGATTATGAAAATCTTCAGTTTTCTTGGCTCCACAACCAATACTCTTGGCACCAGCAGCCAGGAAATCAAACGATGAATTGGATTGCATTGGGAAAATCTGTTTTCAGAGACCTCTTCAGAAGAGCAATGATGTCAGTCTGGAGACTAATAGACCATTGTCTTTGGAATTACTTGCTTTGTATCAGAGAACTGGACAAGGACTAGGGATAACAGAAGGAAAATTAATGTCTTTGAGTTGTGGTGCTGGAGAAGAGTATTAAATATGGACTTGGAGAACAAACAGGTTTCTGCTGGAGAAGGTTAAATCAGGCTGCTCCTTGGATTCTAAGGATCCTGAAGCTCCGTCTGACATACTATGGACATGTGTCCAGGGAAGTCTAGTCTTTGGAAAGGGAAATCATATTTGGAAGGGTGGAGAGACAGTGCAAGAGAGGAACTCTGGAGAAGATGAACTGAGTCAATGACTAGGGTGATGGGATAAGTGTGTCAGAGAAAATGAGATTAGCTCAAGATAGAACAGGGTTCAGAGCTGTTGTACATAGAGCCACTATGAGACATATGCAACTTAATGGCACATAACAACAACAATAACCACTTGAGATGTCAACCAAAATAAACAAGAACAGTTTCTTTGTATCACAATCATAGCAAGGTCCAAACATGCTAATTGGTGAGCAAACTCTTTAGAAATGGCAATTTTTGCTTCCTTTTTAAAAAATTTATATTACAAACAAAATTTGTATAACTTGTATTTCACACTTTCCTTCATTCTCATTGTGTTTCATATTATCAGGGAATAATTACTTTTAAAATATGAAGTTGAACCTAATAGTAGGACCCAAAGACAAGTGAAACATTGAAAAATAAAAATCAACATTACAGATTTAATTGTACGACCCCCAATTCTCAAATATACATTAAAGTATTGGTCTTTTTAATCAAAATTTTGGCACTATTTGGATATAGAATGTTTTCTATTGTTAGTTGATGAGGTCAGATGAAGGATGGATGGATTCTGAACCTGATCTCTTCTGAGTTAAAAAAAAATGAACAAAATAGTCCGTATGATATACACTGTTTGAGGTTTTGTCTACAGCAAAAGAGAGAGGACCAAGCATTGTTGGCATATATTAGAAACTGAAGAGAGGTTTACAGCAGTAAATTAAAAGGTTATAATGTTTTAATCTACCAGAGGCTCCACTGGAGAAG
>NW_006399769.1:11613806-11614647 GCF_000299155.1 Elephantulus edwardii
TACTGCCATAAAGTCAATGCTAATGTACACTGACTTTCCATCATATTTCTGAGGCTATACTGCTTAATAAGAAGAAACTTTCCATTATTCTCCCATGGAGCAGCTGATGTATTTGAACCCCTGATCTTTAAATAATGCACAAACGTTGGGAGGTTTGGGACATAGAATTTTTAAAAAGAGTCTGGTGAATATTATCATTGATTTGCACTTTACTCTGAAATTTCCAGATTAATAGGAAACTTAACTAATTCCATTATATATTCCTTTTTATTTCTTGGAAAAGGCAAGAGATATTACATTCATACTATGTGAATGGTTTATGAATGTACAAGATTCTTTTCTTTCCAAATTTCTATTTTGCCTCTTACCCAATAAGACTGCTGAAACTTAACTCATGCCTTTTGTATCTGCTAAGGAGATATTGCTGGCAGTGATGGTGCACTAATCAGAAGGTCTTCATTTATGCCTGTGTGAGAGAGTAAAAGAATTAGATTTGGCTTGCAGGAGAAAGATCTTGAACTAAATATTGATCTTTTCTTTGTCCTTCTCCCATTTTCTTGTAAGTGGAAAACTTGCATTACAAATCAAATAAGGACACTTCTGGGAAAATTAATCTTTGTATAGTTCTTTAGACTTAGTAATGTGATACATAAGAACAAAGTAAAATTGCCACTATCTATCATGCCCTTCCTTCTTAATATTTTAATTAATTGCATGGGTGATACTAAGATAAGTCTTGCTTATAAATAATGCATGTCTTAGTATCAAGTGCACTTGCAACAAAATACTACAACTGGGTTAATTTTAGAAACGAAAGTATTTTCCCATAGTGCTGGAGGCT
>NW_006399769.1:11616622-11625195 GCF_000299155.1 Elephantulus edwardii
TTTCCCATTCCCAAGAAAGGTGATCCAACATAATGTGGAAATTATTAAATAGTATTAATATCTCTTAGAATAAAAATATTACTGAGACTGTCCAAAAATAGACAGTACAGTGTGCTAACAGAGAAATTCCAGAAGGTCAAGCAAGACCATGGCACTAGGATATCATTGCTATATCAGGTGGATACTTGCTGAAAGTAAAGAATACCAGAATAATGTCTATTTGTGTTTTATTGACAGGGCAAAGGCATTTGACTGTATGAATCACAACACATTATGGCTAACATTGAGAAGAAGGGGAATCACAGAATACTTAAGTATGTTCATGCAAAGCCTCTACCTAGAGTAAGAGCCTGTTGTTCAGATGGAACCTGTTGTTCAGATGATTTAAAAATGAAATAGGTATGTCAGGGTTGCATTCTTTCTCTATATTAATTCAATTTCTATGCTGAGAAAATAATTTAAGAAGCTGGAATCCATAAAGAAGAACATGGCATTAGCTTTGGATGAAGACTCATCATCAACTTGCACTATACAAATAAAACAACCTTTCTTGCTTGCTGAAAGTGAAGAGGACTGCCCCAAATAACCCATGTCTATTATTGTATCCCATGATTACTTTGTCAGTTTTTCCTATTCTTGTGGTTTATGTATTTCTATGATATTGGAAGCTAACCAATGGAGACTTCAAAAGCCAGCAAAGTTACATATTGTGGCCAAAGTTCAGTGGAGCTTACAGACTAAGACATGAAGAAGCAGGATGGACTTCCCACTTCAGAAATAATAGATCCTTCTTCAAAATTCTTATGACTACTAGTAGAACAATGCCTTATATAGTACAGGAGATAAGCTACTCAGGTTAGAAATCATTTGAAACCCAACTGGAAAAGAGCTGCTTGTTCACAACAGAGCTGTTATTAAGAACTGCTACCATTATAACACAGTTGGAGTAAAGATTTAACTTTGTGAGAGATTTTAACTTACTGTTTTTTGTCCTACGTACCATTGAATCGGAACTGGTCCATAACTGATTCTCCAGTAGGTTTTCAGAGGCAGTAAATCACATAGGAAGGTATTGCCCAATTTTCTCCTGCAGGACAGCTGGTAGATTTGAACCACGTATCTTTGGTTAGGAAGCACAACTCCTTACCCTTAAGCCAACGGAGTTCCCTGATGTGTTGTTATTGTTGTTATGTGGTATGTGGTGTCATGTAGAGTATGACTCATAAAGACTCTATGAACAACAGATCTGGACCCTGTCTTATCCTGTGCTATGATGTAGGCCAGTTCAAAGTGAAGAGAAACATGAAATCATCCATTAATAATTTAAATGGAGTATGAGACTGGGGAAAATTTGAAGCCATAAAAAAATTAAACAGACCACATAAGGATGGCTTTATAGGCATTTCTGAGCTGAAGTGTACTGTTATTAACCATTTTGAATAAAAAAAATAATATAATCTATTATGATGGGAATGATAAATTATAAAGTGTCATACCCATCATCAAAAAAGAACATCTCAAGATCTATCCTAAAGTACAATGCTGACAATTATAAGAAAATTTCCATACTCATACAAGGGTAATAGGAATTTTAGTATCATCTGTTATAATGAATTATACATAAAATGGAAGTTTTACCTGCTAATATGAATATGATTCCATCATATGCAAAATGGGTGCCAAAAGAGATTTTAAAACTTGCTCTAGACTCCAAGAAGGTAAAAGGAAAGGAAGAAATGATGAAATTAAATAACTGGAGATTGCAATAGTTAGCTAACGAAGACAAAGGATAATGTGGCATAGTAACATCATTAGATATGTTGTAGTTATATGCCGTTAAATCATCTATGATTCGTAATAATGCTATGAATGCTGGCTCTGAAACTTGTCTTATCATGTGACATCCTTACCATATCCAACATACCTGTGCTTATTGTTACTGTTTCAGTCCATCTTGTTGAGGGTCTCCTTCTCTTATGCTGACCCTTCCAAACATAATGCCCTTCTCCAAGGACACTTTTTACAATATACTCAAAGTACATAATATCGCGTTTCACAATTCTGGCCTCCAAGGAACACCCTCATATCACTTTCTCCAGGACAGAACTTATTTTTTTCTCTTGGCAGTCTCTTGGCAGATGGAATATTCAATACTCTTCTCCAACATAGCAACTTAAAGGCATTAATTCTTCTTCCACCTCTTGTCATTAGTCAAATTTCACATGTTTCTTGTTGTTATGTGCCATCAAGTTGGAACAGGCCCATAGTGACTGTCCAGAGGGTTTTCAGTGGGAATTAATCGCCTGGGACAAGATTGTCCATTCTTCTGCAGAGCTGCTGGTGGATTTGAATTGCACACCTTTGATATTACAGCACAGCTTCTTACCTGTAGTCCAAAAGACCATTGATCAGGCTCATCTTAGTCTTTAAAATTACATCAGTGTTCTTTAGTATTCTGGAGACATCTTTGACAGTAGATTTTTCCCATTCTGATTTGATTTTTAACTTCTTGACTTCTGGTATCAGTAGTGTTAATTGTGAATCCAAGTAAGTTGAAATAATTAGATCAGTCTATTAAACAAAACAAAACAAAGCAAAACAAAACAAAACAAAACAAAACAAAACAAAACACACTCTTTCAGGAATTATTTGATTCACATATTCCAAAAAGTTTTTTAATAAAATAAAAAGAAGTTTTTATAAATTGGAATAATCTCAGATGACACTTTAAGACAAAGATGTTTTCTGGATGTATACTTGATTTCCTTTTTAAAAAAAAGAAATAGTTGTTCAAATTACCATAAATTCACATGTGCAATTCCTCACACTGATGATAAAATATACACCACATTGAGCTAAAACGTTTCAATCTATATTGAAAATAATAAGAGTACAATACTGAAGTTATTTGATAGACATCTGAAATGCTGCCAACAACCATGTGGAGATATTAAAATAGGCACTTACTCAATTTTGCTTTCAAATAACTAAGTCCATCTTCATATATTTAAGTGTGAAAACGAATTAAAGCATATTGTGCCAATTTCCATGATTTCATTTCAATTTGGAACCAAATAAGAGAACTAATCTACTATTTCACTACCACCCAATAAAATATTGCAGCTATTATTGTTGAACTCTATTAGATCAAGTAGAAGATCACTCCTATCCTATTTATTTGAATGTTTCATTGTGAGGACAAAGGCATGGCTTATCTCAATTACCTTATATTTTAGAAAATGCATAAGGAAGGCACTTGAATCATAGTGTTAGGAAAACATATTGAATATACCATGAACTGCCAGAGAACAAGCAAAGTAGTGTTGGAAGCAGTAAATTAGAGTAAATTTCATGTGTTTTGGACAAATCATTAGAAAATATCAATGCCTGGAGAAGGGTGGTAAAGTGAAGGAGCAACAAGAAAGAAAAAGACTCTTACATGGAATAAAGTACTGAATAATTAATAATAATAAAATAGAAAGAGAAAGACTTAACACGGTGGCTGCAAAAATGGGCTTTAAACATAACAGTGACAGTGAGGATACACAACACTGGGCAATGTTTCACTCTGTTGTGCAAAAGTTTGCCATGAGTCAGAACTCATTGAATTGCACTTAACAACAACAGTAACAGCTGAAGGTTTGGAATGTGGATAGAATTCTAAAGGCATTCAGGAAAGAGTTTAAATTAAAAGCACATTGAAAACCACAAATATGGTCATGGTTGAAATATGTGAGCAGGGGATGAGAATAAGACAGAAGAAAAACTTAGCAGTACTAGGAAAAGATAGCATCAAATCTTGAAATACTCTGGTATGACATTGGCGCTATTCTTTCTTTCCAATATTTTAACCATATTGGTCAGTGTTGTGGAGATTATGATGGTGAAGTATTTAATTAGGGGATTACACTTGAAGTTCAGACATGGCATTTGACTATATAGACATGTTTGTTAGCATCTTACTAAAGCTTATATAAAGGAAATACATTTAGAAAATTTAAAAATTTAAAACTTAAACACTTAATATAAGTGACAAGATATAATGAATGAAGAAGAGTACTTGAAATGAAATCTCTCATAAATCTGAGAGATTACCAACCTAAATATTTTAAGGTAAAGTAGGAGAAATGAATTTAATCACAATATTATCTTCTTGGTGGTGTTGTTATGGGCCATCAAGGTGCCCATGACTCATAGACCCCGCTCTATCCTGAGCTTACCTTGTATCATCTCTGACACACCAGCCTTCATTACCCCAGCCACTGAGTCAATCCATCTCATCGAGAGTCTTCTTCTCCTACACTGTCCTACCCTTCCGAGCATGATGTCCCTCTTCAAGGACAGGTCCCACTTGCAACATGCCCAGAGTATGTCAAACAAAGCTTTGGAATAAAATATGTCATTTCTTTGTAATCTACATTTTAAAAATTTATGAATCTTTTCGAGTACTTCTCTAATAATCATGAAAGAACGACTTTGAAAAGCAATGAATGATTTTATTTTCTTACAGATCAGTTTTTCTGGTTAAAAAACATTTCCTTTCTAAAACAAGTAATTGTATAAAAGGACTACCCACTTTGTCAAGAACTAGGTACTACAAAAATATAAGTGCTCTAAGTCAAATTTGAAACTAGACATTTCTTGCAAAGAAAAAAATCCTGCTCAAGTTCACCTGGGCCACTACAATGGGTGTTAGAACTTAGGATTGTCTTGTTGAAAAGGTGTCCTTTTCAGCAAATGCTAGTGGAAATTTAGTTTTTGTACCACAAGCAAGGAGAAAAGTCAGAGAGGAAGGAAATAGGTTGAAATGGTTTTTGGAGTTAAACTTATTCATGTGCTAGAGACATGTTGGAGAACTCAAGTTTGGTGTCTGAGTACTGAGCTACAAAGTTTTAGCAGGTCTTATGTCCCTTTCAAGTATAATGATGCATTTGTCTGTTTTCACTTTAGTCCTGAATTTTCCTTTCTTTGACATCTTCTTAATTCATCCCTCTGGAGAATCTGTCAAAGAGGGCATCTCAACCCTGTGGGGAAATTTAAAAAAAAAAAAAAAAAAAAGAAAGAAAACTACCAAGCCAAGTCTAATTGACTGAACTTTCCTGTGGCTCAGTGCTAAGAAGAAAATCTTTCAAGTTTCTGCCAGTTGGCAAGTCTTTTAATGACAGGATCCTAGGATCAAAGCAGGCCCTTTAATTTCCTTGAACAGTAAATTCAGTGGTGCCTATTGACACTTAAAATGTTCTCCATGGCAGAAATAGGAATCTGAGATTAGTTAAATATTAACATGTGTGCTATGTGGAGAACAACTCAGTATGCTCCCCACTAACCCAGACATGAGAACCAAAACAATGGAGCCAAAGAGAGAGTTCATGTAATTACTGTCTGGCTATGAAATCATGATAAACAAGTCCTTCCAAGGCTCACAGTCAATATGGCAATATTGTCACACATAATGATTTGAAGTCATTTCTTGAAGTACTAATAATTAACAATAAATAAGGAGTTAACTGTGGAAATAAATCAACACGCCACAAGTGTATCTGCTTGTAAAAGCTCCCGTTCTTTCTTTTGATCTGTAAGAGAGTAAAGAACAGGAGAGTAAAGCAAAAGATCTAGGATCTGGTCGTTATTTTTCCAGTCAAGGTCACATCATATCTCCTATGAATCTTAAGGTCTTGATCTATAAAGTGCAGCAGTTTCTATTTCCAAATTATAGAAGCTCTATTTAAAAAGGACTATGGCAGCAAGTCTGGGGTTATTTCTAGGCTGGGAAGATGAGTGGAACAGCCAGATTCTGCAAAGATGTGTATTCTGGTGTGGGGTTCAGACTAGGCTTTGGTTCTTGCTCGTTACAGGGTGTGAGTTGATTGGATTTGGTCGTGTATTTAAAAAGGCTTTTGGCCACCAATCTGGGGCTACTTCTGGGGATTTTGTGGATCTCCCAAATAAAATAAGCTTGGAAGTAGGAGGGGCATCCAATTCAAAAAAAGCTTGCCTCCAGAAACTTTATTAACTTGAAGAAAAATAATGAGAGTTTTGTGTTCAAGACTTTCATTCATAGGGTGGCTACGGGTCATCCACAACTCTAGGGCACTTAACATATTTTTATTATATCTAAACTCTCTATAGTTGTGAGAGGCAAAATGAAAGTTTATAAAGTGTGGCATCAGGTTTGGAGGAAGATTCATAAATAACCTGTGTTGTGTAGATGACAAAATCTTGCTTGCTGAAACTGAGGAAGACCTGAAGGACTTGCTGCAGAGGGTTGAGGACTACAGCCTTATATATGGATCAAAGCTCAACATCAAAAAAACAAAGATTCTCACCACTGGGCCTTTTAGCAGCATCATGATGGACAGTGAAGAGATTGAGATTTTTAACAGCTTCAGTCTGCTTGGCTCCACAGTCAACACTCTTGGGACCAGCAGCCAGGGAATCAGATGAATTGCATTGGGAAAAATCTGCTGTCAGGGACCTCTCTAGAGAACTGAAGAGCAACAATATCAGACTGGAGATCAAGGTACACCTGATCCAGGCCATGGTCTTCATAATTACATGCTATGCATCAGAAAGCTGGACAATGACAATAGAAGGAGAGTTGATGCCTTTGAGCTGTGGTGCTGGAGAAGAGTACTGAATGAATATGAACAAACAAGTTAATCCTGGAGAGAGTGAAATCAGGCTGTTCCTTGGAGGCAAAGATTCAAGGATTTTTAAGTGCCAGCTGACCTATTTCGGGCAAGTTGCCAGGAGGGACCAGTTTTTGAATAGGGACATTATGTTTGGGAGGGAGCAGGGACAGTGCAGGAGGGGAAGACCCTGGATAAGATGAATTAACTCAGTAACTTGAGCCATGGAGGTAGGTGTGTTGGAGATGATGAGACTGGCTCAGGATAGAGAAGGGTTTAGAGCTGTTGTACATATGGTCGCTATGAGTCATAGGCAACTCAATGGTACATAACAACAAGAACAAATACACACACACACAAACACACGCACACTTGGAAGTCTCCAACTTAAGAGATATTGATTAGGCATGTTTCGGAACAAGATTAACAATCAATGTTTATACAAGCAGTCAATATAATCCGTTGGTATAAAAAATATGCACATTAGCAACAAAGACTTTAAAACAACTCCTCTTCCTTCTGTATTTAGTGTAGCTTCAGAGATGTTTTCCTATCATCTGAGAATTGCAACTACATTCCCAATGATAAAGCAAATACTTGTCACATCAATAGATTCAAAGACATTTTTCAATCTCTGTCATAAAATTCTGTATTTTTTAATAAGTTGTGAATGGGGAAAACCCCCCAAAATAATAAAATTTAAAAGAGATCGAGATGGATTTCCACTGGATAATATTCTAAAGTAGATTTCAAGGTAATTTTCTTTTAGATATATCTGCTAGAACAGTTTCACTGAGAGATACCTAGCTGGTGGCGTAGCTTCCAGCATCAAAGTAACACACAAAACACTACAGTTTGTAAAACTGACAGTAGGTTGGTGCTAAAACAGCATGCAGAAATTATATTGTCTATTTTTTCTTTCAGGGCGCTCCGGTGTCCTAAAGTTAAGAAATTGTTCTGTAATCTGGAAGGCATGAGGTACAAATCCACCAGCTGCTCCACGGGAGCAGGATGGGCAATCTCTTCCTGTGTGAGTAACTGTCTCTCAAAACCTACTGGAGGGTCATCTCTAGGTCAGTTCCAACTCCATGGCACACAACAATAAAAACGTTTTGTCTTTCCCATTAAAATTCACACCATGGAAAGCCAAGCTCATCATTATTACTATGGTAAGAATACTTATTAAATATTTACTTAGCAAACAGCTGTTGGTTAGTTGTAATCAGTGCTCCTTGTTTAGCTAAAAGTGAAAACACAGAAAATCTGCTCTGCATGAATTCTGGTGCTTATCTCACTCTATCACCCTGAATCAAAGCCAACAGTTCTCAGGGCATGCTGGACAGGGTATATACAAATTTGCTGTAAAATGTTTTACACGCAAATGTTGTTCTGCCTATACAAAATAAAATGTATAATCCTTTTTCTGACTGAAATGATTAATGCTGAGAACTAGACACTGGGAGAAAGGAGGGCTTGGACTCTCCACAGTGGAGCAAGGGGAGCAGTCTCACTTCTATACCTCAGGCTGCTTGTTACTTTCTCTTGCTGAGAAAGTAGCTGTAGCTCTTTTATTTTCTCCAAGTACTTATGTCCTTTACTCTTTTTCTTATTTAGCCAGCATTCTCTGGATTTGCC
Organism: Elephantulus edwardii; assembly: GCF_000299155.1. Classification (NCBI taxonomy): domain Eukaryota; kingdom Metazoa; phylum Chordata; class Mammalia; order Macroscelidea; family Macroscelididae; genus Elephantulus; species Elephantulus edwardii. The sequence continues at coordinate 11,624,887 of NW_006399769.1, forward strand.
ATCTCAGTATCATGATTATTCCATCTGCCGAGATAACTCCTTATAGTACTAGCTAACCTAGAGAACACCAATGTAGTGTCAGTCCAAGTATGTTAGCATTTACTTATATACTATTATTATTGAGCGTGTGCATATATAATTTGTATATGTGTGTGTCTATATATATATGCATAAAATTGTGTGTGTGTGTGTGTGTACCTTTTTGACAATCTGGGTTTCTCTTATCTCTGGTCATATTACCTTAGCAAATATTTCCAAAACAATATTAAATAGGAGTAGTGACAATGGGTGGCCTTGTCTGGTCCCTGT
>NW_006399769.1:11630935-11633806 GCF_000299155.1 Elephantulus edwardii
AATCACCACTCTTGGCAACAACTGTCAGGAAATCAAAAGATGAAGTGCTGTCAGAAACATTGCTGTCAGGCTAGAGACTAAGGTGCACTTAAATCAGGCCATGGTCTTCTCAGGTGCTTGCTATGAATCTGAGACCTGGACAATGACTAAGGATGATAGAAAATGAGCTGAAGTAAAAGGAATGAACACACAATTTCAAAGCCTACCTTGATAAGCCAGAGCAAAGTGGTGTTAAGAGAATAGTACGGAACTGGAGTTAAGAAGCCAAAAGGGAAAAATATAACAGACATTTCTCAAAATGAAAGGACTAAAGAACAAATTCATACCGTGAGTTGCAATATTAAGGGATTCTTTAGGTAAAATCTTGAATGATGCAGAAAACATCAAAAGAAGATAGAAGGAACATACAGACTCACTGTACTAAAATTAAATACTTCAGGAAGTAACATATGATGAAGAAACTAGGGATATCATTGTTAAGTGTTAGTAGATAGAGAAATAAAACTGGCCTGAGAAAGAGTGTGACATTAGTGATCCTATAGTAAAGTAATGTTATGCTACGAAAAGTTTATATTGAAATTTTCTATCTTGCAGTCATCTTTGTTTTGAAGGGTTGTTTTGCTCTTAGGGAGAGTTGTGAAAAGAAATAGATAGATATGCCGACTTTCTAGATTTGGGGAATTCAGAAACTTTGCTGACTCAACAAACTGGGAGCTTAATTGCTAACAAGAAAGTGATTCCTGTGCTCTTTAACTCTCTACCGTATGATATTTTATTAATTTTCTAAATAAACTTTGTGATATTTAAAAAAAATCATACTAGGAAAGATGGTGGTTTAGAAAATGAGAAGATGATCTATTGTGAGAGATCGTGAGGATGGCACAGAACAGGACACAGTTCAGATTCATTGCTGATAAGGTCTCTGAGTTGTCGTCAACTCAATGGCACATAATAAAAGCAATATAATCTTATGATTTATTGTTCTAAGGAGTATGTTCTTCCATTAATCCCTTTATCAAAACTCATACTCACTGCATTGAGTTATTTCTGATGCAGAGCAACGCACAACAGATTTCTAAGGTTGTAAATTGTAGTGGGCAGAGATTGGTCACCTTCCTCCTCAGAGGTGGATTCAAGCCACCAGACTTACTCAGCCGTTGAGCTGACAGTGCAATTTGCCATGGATAACACTAGCAGAGCTCCCTCATCATCTTATAGGTTTGTCTAGTTTCTAACTGCAATTTTAGACAGAATAATGATTTCAGTTCCAGGTCTGATATGTGACTGATGAATGACTTTCAGGGGCTCCACAGATCTATATCAGACTATCAAATCTGGCCCTTTTTGGGGTCTCATTTTGAGTTTTGTTCAACATTTTCTTGTCCACTCTATAAGGAATCTTGCAACTTCTTTCATAGAGGTCAGCAATGGTATCCGGGCAGCATCTAGTCCTTCTGGTCTTTGGATCGTGAGACTGAATTTACTTTTAACTACTAGATGCCCACCCTCTTCCCCGTCTGAATGGAAACTAATAGTTATCCTTTAGATGGTCTCTAATAGCTGTTCAGTCTCCAGTTAGTACTCATCAAAATCTAATGTAGAACATTGTCTTCGAAGATTATGACAGTTACCCTGATCTCCTTTGAGATTATGATTGAACCCCAAGTCCTCAGGACTTATTCAGTTAATGTGCTTGATTACAGCAAAGCCATTTTCTTAATATTTCTGCCTTCTTTGTACTTTTGAATCTATTTGCAAGCATATTATTGATGTCTTTCCTGTCTTTTTTTACTTTATGCTTTCTTCATGTATGATATCCTTGATTATGTTCTCACACTCCCTTAGACATTAGTCAATAGTATTCAATGGCTATAGTTAGAGCCTAACTTTTTCTACTGTCACCTAGAATTTTATTCAGAAGAATGAAATAAATTTTGGTACTGCTCAAATTTTCATTAAGTTAGAGAAATTTGACAGTGAACACTTTTCTGGCCTTTAGTTTTCTCATCAATAAAAGGGATTGTTAATATTTGTCTTATATTTATCATATGCTTTTTGTGTTATTGTGTATTTTTGAGTGAGAACAAAACCATAACTAATGCTCCAGGGAATTTTCAGAAGCAGTAGAAATACCTGTGTTGTTGTTAAGTGCTGTTGAGTTGCTTGCTACTAATTGTGACCCTATGTACAAAAGCTCTGAATTCTGCTTTATCCTGTGCCAATCTCATCATTTCTGACACTCCCACTCCCATTACCTCTGTCGCTTGAGTCAATCCAACTTTTCCAGGGTCTTCCTCTCCTGTTCTGTCCCTCTACCCTCACAAACATAAAGTCCTTTACCAAGGACTGCTCTGTCCTCACAATAAGTCCAAAGTATATTAGAAAGTAAAGACCAAGATGTATGTCAGAAGAAACTCTAAATATTGTGCTAGAATGCAGAGAAGCTAAAACATAGGAAAGAAATCAAGAAGTTAAGGAGTTGAACAGAAGATCTCAAAGGCCATCCTGGGAAGATAAGTAAAGCAAAGTATTATAATGACATGTTCAAAGAGCCAGAGAAAGAAAATCAAAAGGGATGAACTCCTTCAACATTTAAGATGAAGGAACTGAAGAAAAAATGTAAGCCTCAAGTGGAAATACTTAAGGATGCTTTTGGCAAAATATTAAATGACCCAAGAAGCATTAAAAGAAGATGGAAGGATGTATAGGGTCACTATACTAAAATGCCCTTTGTTGTTGTTGTTATGTGCCGTTGAGTCGTTTCTGACTCATAGAAACCCTATGCACAACAGCCCTAAACCCTGCTCTATCCTGCGCCAACCGCACCGCCTCTGACACACCCATCCCGATTACCCCAGTCACCGAATCAAT
>NW_006399769.1:11635041-11638129 GCF_000299155.1 Elephantulus edwardii
AAGGTCTTTTCTGCATCAATTGATAGAATCAATGAGTTTTTGTTATTTGCTTTGTTATGTTTGCTTGTTGTTGTTTTTTGTTGTTGTTGATAATTACTTGCATACCTGTTATGCATTCCATTTGGTCAAGATGAATTTTTTCCTATTCTGTACGCTGTTGGATTCTATTGGTCAGAATTTTGTTAAAGATTTTTACATCCATACATTATGGAATTTGCATCTGTAGCTTTTTGTTAATTTTTTGGGGGGCAGGTTGTGCCTTTTAATATGTGATACAGTGCAACTCTTTAGCCATTAGGCTCCCTAGTTGTTCATAGTTATGAACAGACTTCTTGGTTCTCAATTCTATTTCATTGGTCTATGTATTTGTCATGTTACTTGTACAAAGCTGTTTTAACTCCCATGGATGTGTAATCAGTTCTGCTATCAGGAAGTTTAATTCTTCACTAGACTTTGCTTATTCAACATTTCTTTCCAGTCCATATAAAGTTCGACACTAATTTTTTACATCTCTTTGAAGAATTATGATGGTATCTGCATAAGGTTCACATTCGATATCAAAAGGCCACTTTTAATAGTAGATTTGACATTTTCAGAATGTTGAATATTTCTTTCCCTAGAATATTCTTCCATTTTTTAATGTCTCTTTTGGTTTCTTCAGGTAATGTCTCTGGTTACATTTATCGCTAAGGTTTTTTATCTTTTATGTGTTGTTGTTAACCACCATTGAATGGACTACAATTCATAGAGATCCTATGAACAACAGATCTGAATCTTATTTTATCCTGAAACATCCTCATGATTTCCAATATGCTCATGCACTTTTTAGCAGTCACAGTGTCAATCCACCTTATTGAGGGTCTTCTTCTCTTTCACTAACTCTCTACCTTTCTCAGCATGATGGTTTCTTCCAAAGACTAGCTCTTCCTGATAATACGCTCAAAGAATGTGAGAAAAAACTTTCAGCATTTGTTCTGCCAAGGAGCACTCTGACTTGACCTCCAAGAGAGTTGTTTATTCTTTTGGCAGACCATGACATGCTCTACTTTCTTCTTCAATACTACATTCAAAGCCACCATCTTCATTATTCATTAACAAATTTTCAGACACATAGCAACTGGAAATACCATATCTTCAATCAGATATACCTTAGTTTTTAATATATCCTCCCTTTTTAGCACTTTGGAGAGGTTCTTGACACCAGGTTTTTCCAATGTAATCCATCTTTTGATTTCTTGACATTTTTAATACTATAAATGGTATTTTTTCATTATTTCCTTTTTTACTACTTTTTATTTTTTAATTGTAAGAGAGTATGATTGAATTTTGCATACTGGTCTTGTAATCTTGTGACTTGCATAATCTTCCAATCAGTTTCGGTTAATATTTTGCAAACTCGTTGAGATTTTCTACATATTTGATCATTACTCCCACTGTCATTGAGTCAGTGCTGACATAACAATAGCAATCTTCCATCAGATTTCTAAGGCTGTAAATTTTAATGAGTGTGAACCGCCATCTGTTTCTAAAAGCAGCTTGATCCTACTTCAAACCATAAGAGACAAACAGCCTTTAAATTAGGAGTGCAGTATTGAACCACCAGAGATGTACAGACTTTGAGTTAGCAGTGCAATTTAATATAAACTATACAACATACCACCAGAGTTTTGCATATAAAAACAGTTTTAGGATTTTCAGATTCAAATGCTTTTTATATATCCTTGCAAGGAGGGACCAGTCCTTGGAGAGGGACATCATGCTTGGGAGGGTGGAGTGACAGCGCAGGAGAGGAAGACCCTCGATGAGATGGATTGATTCAGTGACTGGGGGAATGGGAGTAGGTGTGTTGGAGATGGTGAGATTGGCACAGGATAGGGCAGAGTTTAGGTCTGTTGTACATAGGGTCACTGTGAGTTGCAGGTGACTTGACAGCACACAACAAAAACAACAGCAAACTCATTACTCTGGCTAGTACCTGCAGTACAATATTAAATAGCATTAATGTAAATAGAAATCATTGTCTAGTCCCTGTTCACGAGGAGATTGACTTCAGTCTCTCTACACTGACTATTGTTTGTGTTTGGATAAGCTCTAAATTGTGTTGAGGATCTTTCCTTCTATTTGTATTTTGCTAAGCGCTGTAATGAAGTACGGATGATGAATTTTGTTAATTTTTTTTCTGAATCAATTGATTCAATGATAGTGGTTATTGATACAATCATGGTGGTTGTTATGGGTCCATACTCTCTTTTTTTTTTCACTTATGTGGCAAATTGTACTGAATGGTTTTCAAATGTTGACTCATCCTTATATACTTAGTATGAATCCCTCTTAACCATGCTGAATTTTTTTACATATGACTGTGGATCCTACTGTTTAGGTATTTTGTTGACAATTTTGCATCTATATTTATGATGATTAAGGGTCTAGAGTTTTCTTTTTAGTAATGTTTTCATCTGACTTCTGTATCAAAGTCTAATGGGGTTTTTAATAGAAATAGTGTCAATTCTTCTCTGAATCTCTGCAGAATCCACTGGAAAAGCTATCAAGGCCAGGACTTTATTTACTTCAGAGTTTCTTTATGATTTGTTCATCGTTCTTCTGATTTTCTAATTGTGTCTTAGTTTCACTGGGAAATGTGTTTTTAAAGTTTGTCCTTTTACTCTAGGTTTCCAATTATTTTTTAGTTTTACATGCAAGCGAGATTCTGCTGAAAATTATCCAAAACAAACTGATATAGCACATCAATAAAGAATTTCTAGATGTGCAGGCTGAGTTTAGAAGAAACCATGGTACTAGTTATATTATAGCTAATGTTAGACAGATCTAAAACATAGAATATCAAAGAATGTCTACCTGTGTTTTCTTGACTGTCCAACAACATTTAACTGTGTGGATGACAACAAACTGGGCTTACTCTAAGTGCAACAATGAGTCAATGGAAATCCAAAATCTCTGTAAATGTTCATTAAAATTATTAAAATAAAATAAATAAAAAAAGGAATGAGAATCCCAGAATTCTTGATAGCGCTGCTGCAAAATCTATACTCAGACGAGGAGGTAGTTTTCAGAACAGAACAAGGAAACA
>NW_006399769.1:11644089-11667917 GCF_000299155.1 Elephantulus edwardii
ATCCTGATGCCACAATTCTCCTCATTGAGCCCAGCTTCTCAGATAATCTGCTCTGCATACATGTTGAAAAGTTATGGAGACAGGATGCATCACTGGCGTACAGCCTTCCCAATTTTGAACCATGCAGTGTTACCCTGCTCTGTTCTGACTATTGCCTCTTGGTCCTTAGTAAAGATTAAATAGGAAGGTGTTATGAACATTCTTAATTTATAAACATAAAGATTTTTTCTGAATATTTTTTATTTACTAACTACATTTGTATTTGTTAGTATCATAAAAAGAATGCCAAGTGAAAATAATAAATTATTTTCGTAACATAGCTTTGATAACTTCAGTTTTTAAGGATTTACCACAAATACAACACAACCAAGGAATGAAAAGAAAGTGTATGTAGGATATAAAATGTAAAAATAAAATAATTCTTTCTTTCAATAACTTGCTGGTTAGATAAAATATGGAAATCTCGTAATAATTTCCTTCTTAAGGGAAGAATCTCAACAAGATAGATGGACACACTGATTATAAAAATGGACCTGACAACTTCATTCTCAATGGGGAGAGATTAAAGGAATTCTCTTTGGGAACAGGAGCTAGGTATGCATGCTCATTATCATCTCTCCTATTTAATATTGTATTGGAAGTCTTAGTGATGAAATAAGACAAAAGAAAAAAATAAGAAATGTTCAAATTGATAAACACAAGGTAAAATTATTCCTATTGCAGATAATATGATAATATAGTTAGAAAACCGTAAAGACTCAGCAAGAAAACTATTGAACATAGTAGATCAATTCAGCAAAATGGCAAGATATAAGATCAACATAAAAAAATCAATTGGATTTTTCTATAGTGACAAAGAGAAAACAGAAATAGAGCTAAGAAAAACACAATAGCTAATTACAAAATTAAATTCTTGGGAGTAAATCTAACTAGAAATCTAAAAGACCTATTGAAAGAAAATTATAAAACATTAATCAAGAAACAAGAGACCTGGAGAAATGGAAGTGAAGGGACAACAAAAACCCCATTTTTATAAACCCCCATTAATGCCAGAAGCAGAAGTGGGCCATAAAAATTCTTAGCTTAAGGCAAACACAAATGCCCCAGGTAAAGCCTTGCCTGACCTTGTAAAGTAAGGAATTAACTAGTGTCTACATGACACAGAGGGAGTAAGGTGGGTGAAGTGGCCAGCCCATCAGAAGCTGACCCACATGACTGATTCCCCGACCCACCAACCATGATCTCAATCCCCCTGTCCCGACAGGGCACCCAAAGAAAGCTATAGAAGCAATTGGGAGGGGGGCTAGGGGCTTTTTTCCCTTCCCACCATCTTGTGGAGGGAGAAAGTCTGCCTATGTGGAATTTAATAAATGCTCTTGTAATTACTTGTGTGTGATTGGATTTCCTTTGAGGGGCATTCCGTGGGCAGAACAGGAAGTATATGCCACATTCTTGGATAAGAATACTCAATAACAATTCTACCAAAGGCAATGCACAAGTTGAATATAATCCCAACACAAATATCAATCCCATTCTTCAGCGAGATACAAAAAGCAATTTCCAATTTCATCTGAAATGGGCAGACACTTTATCAAAGAAGACATTCAAATGGTGAACAAACACATATAGAAACATTCGGAATCTCTAGCTTTAAGAGAGACGGAAATCAAAACAACTATAACGTGTCTCCCTCCAGTAACAATAGCAAAGTTCAACAGAGCAACAATCAACAAATGTTGGAAAGGTTGTGGAGAAATTGGAACACTTATTCACTGTTGGTGGGCTTGTAAAATGGTGCAGCCACTATGGAAGGAAGTATGGTGCTTTCTCAAAAAGTTAGAAATAGAAATAACATTTTACCCAGCAATTCCACTACTGAGAATATACCCTAAAGAAACCAGAACTTCCACTCAAACAGATACACAGCACACCTATGTTATTGTTGCATTGTTCACAGTAACTAAGTGATGGAAGTAACACAAATACCCATCAACAAATGAATGGATAGAGAAGCTGTGACATATTCACACAATGGAATACGATGCAGCACTGAAAACCAATTATACAAAATGGGTGACCCTGGAGGACATTATGCTGAGTGAAATACCTCACTCACGAAAAGACAAATACTGCATAATGCCATTGTGATAAAACAGTACTGAATCCAGGGTTGGGGGAAACTAAGAAAAGAGGGGTTAAATAATGAACACTGCATTGAAACAGATGAGGGAAAGAACTGATTTAAAAAATATATATAAATAGGTATTATTTGCATTACAGCAGTGCAGAATAAGAGGTGAAGAATTTTGTTTAAAGAGAAAAGCAAAGTGGTGGGAGTGGGTAGGGAGGAAAATTTGCAACAATTAATGAATAGAAATTCAAGTTTTCTGTAAACTTTTGTTAAAATAATATTTTTTTTAAAAATGGGCTTGAACATATCAGATATCTTGAGGACAGTGCAAGATAGGGCAATGTTCAGATCTGTTGGTCATACAGCTTTGAGATGTAGCTGACTCTATAGCATATAAAAACAATGACATGAATGAAAAAAAAAACCAGTTTTACTTATGCCTTTCTCAATATTCCTGAGAATTCTCATTTTCTGGAAATGTCATGCTATGGATGGATAATATTGAAATGTTGTCATGATGACTCAGTTCTGAAAGTCAAACAATAATATCTAGCCCTGGTAGCTAGACATGTTTACTTTACCTTTGTGCTATAAACGTACGCTGTTCCTGATAACAACTATTTAGTGTAATATGCTTTTAAAACCCCTTCTCTTGTCAAAATGGGAAATTCCTCATTTATTCTAAATGAAATAAAAAATATGTCTGTAATTTAGTGAAAATGGAGTAACTAAGGTTTCTGGAGATGCCTGCAAAGTGATTATTAATGCAGCTTATATCATATTAAACAACAGACATTATTAAAGGAAAAAGATAAAGCTTCTTTGATTTTGTTTTTCTTGGTAACTGAACAAGTCTTGAAAATTAGCCAAATCATGAAGCTTTGCAAACCAGCAGAGAAACAAAAATATAAATAAAAAGAAAAATCAGAAAGAAATGTTCTTTACAAATCTACCCTGCATCTGAATTTATCACTAGGGGAAACAATCTGTTTTCTTTTGAGAAAGGTATTCTGACTTTTGTTGGCTGTGTTCTACACTTCTGGCCTTGTATGTTTGGACATAGACAAATAAGAAAAATGTTAAGTATTAAAGAGACAGGTTAACATTGTTACTGCTGCAAATTAATGACCATTACGCTGCTACTTTATAAATATTAGAAGTATTCATTTCAGATAAAAATCTAATTTTTTCTTAAAACTATTTATTTTTTGTTTGTTTGTTTGGTTTTTCTTTGTCATGTATTAAGTTTCTCACTTCTCCAGGACAAATGTGTGTGTATATTTGAGAATATTAGAATATTGCTTGGTTACACAATCAACCCTCTTGGTACAAGAAATCAGGAAATCAAATGACTAATTGGATTAGGGAAATCTGTTGTTAGGGATTTCTACAGAGTGCTAAAAAGCAATGATGTCAATTTAGAGACAAGGTGGGACAGGTCTTGGCCATAATCTTCGCAATTACTTGTACATGTCATAGCTGGACAAGAGTAAGGATGACAGAAGAAGAATTGATGTCTTTGAGTTGTCAAGTTGGATAAGAGTATTGAACATACCATGGACTGCTAAGAGAACTAACAGATCTGTCCTAGTGAAGGTGAAACCAAGCTGCTTCTTGGAGGCAAGGACTCTGAAGCTCCACCTGAAATACTTTGGGCATATATACAGGAGGGACCAGTCTTTGGAGGAAGATATCATGCTGGGAAGAGTTGAGGCACAGAGCAGGAGAGGATGACCTTGGATGAGATGGATTGACACATTAAATAAAGTAACAAGGGTAGTCATGACAGAGACAGTGTGATTGGCTTAGGATAGAGCAAGATTCAGAGCTATTGTGCACAAGGTCACTATGAGTCTTAGTTGATTCGATGGCACGTAACTTTAATAACATTTGAGCATAAGAGTGGAAATTTATCTATATCATCTATATCTATCATCTATCTATCTATCTATCTATCTATCTATCTATCTATCTATCTTTAATAGATAGATAGATATGCTATACATCAAGTCAACTATGAATGATAGCAACTGTAAGAACAACAAACTGGAAATTTGCCTTTTCCTGGGGCATCACCAGGATCTCCACAAAGCTGGAGGCCTTTGTTAAAGTCATTGTATCAAACAAAATAAAATAAATAAGCTAATTCACACACACACACACACACACACACACACACACACACACCCCATGTATGTTGTTGCTGTTGTTAGTGCCATCAAATTGATTGTGACTCTTAGCAGCCTTATGTACAACAGACCTCCTGTACCTTCCTTATGACATCTATCAGGTCCATTATGCTAAACCATATATGTATGTGTGTATAATTGATTTCTGTTATACATCTATAGCAGAAACAACAACACAATTGTACTTCTTTCTATTAATTCCAACAACAGCCTTACTGCTTTACTGGGTAAAAAATCCATTGCAATAGCTCACAGAGCACACAAAGCCACACTCATGATTATAAAGTTTATTTGGGAAATCATATTCTGTAATTCGCATTAGTAGCAGGATATCCAGACACACTCATTCAAACGGGACAGTTTCTGAAATGTGCTCACAGGCTGTTCAGCCTTCAGCCTCATGGCTTTAGGACAGGGTTACAAAGTTCTTAGTCTTGTCACTTATAGCTCCTCTCCCCAGCACTTTAATAAACTTGCCACCTAGCTCTGGTTCCCTGGGGTAACAATCACAAATCAAGCTCTGTCTTATGTGAGGTTTTTGGTTCTCTGCTGCTGTTCTCCTTTGGGTCTGGCTAGTGCAATAATCTCTGATCCTGAAAGGATCTCTGCTTCCTCTTTGCTGGTGGTGAGATTCTTAAATTTGTTCAATTTAATGGTAATACTAGTCAATCTCCTGTGGACAGGCTACCACATCCTATTCATATTTTCTGATGCATCCACACGGAAAGGTCAAAATAAATAGATAGGAAGGCCATGCTGAAAAGTGAACTCTTGACATCACAAACAATATTAATCAACATGCAGATACCATCAAAGACAAATGACCCGAGGAACATAAAGAAAGGTTTGTGTAAAGCAAATACTTGAATCACAGCAATTCCACATCTGTTAGTGAATATGTCAACGACTGCATTTCATGTGTATTTTTAAGCACTTCTAAATTGTATTGCACAGTAGAAAAACCGATGTGGTTAATTGAAAAACTGCAACAATACAAAGATTAGCAAATCAAGAATTTTTCATTTTTATACATGCAGTGACTAAAAGTAAATTTTCAAAAGCCTCAAATATCACCCTAAAATATCCTACTTAAACAATATCTTTTTCTCCTACATTTGGCATCAAGCAAAATAAGACTACTGGGAATAATGTGGAAGGAAGGTATTTGGGCCAAGAATGCCCTTACCCAATACAAGGTCATTGCTTTTTTTAAACAAGAAGAAATATAGTACACTCAAAGTTTTATAGCTAAAGAATGTTTGAGGGAAGATTACACTAAATATAGAACAATACTGTCAACATTAACCTAAATGTCTTATTTTAGAACTCTTAAAATAGTTCAACATATGGTGATAATATCACAAAACTTTATCTAGGACGATGCTTCTTTGAAGCAAATCACTCTGTCTCTTTCTGTATTTTATAAATTATCAAATTAATTGATGTAGGGGAAATTCATCTTTCATCTGAGAGAAGTACAGAACAATAAATATTAAAATTACTTGACCAAAAGAATAATTTTCTATAAAACAAGCATAAGCTGTTCTAAAAATAGTCTTTAAGAACTGAATTTATGCTCAGTGTCCTTTTTTTAACACTTCTCTATGACTCTACATAGAATCCTTGATAGAGAAGTTTCTGAAGCAGTGTTGTTGTTGTTGTTATGTGCCGTCGAGTTGCCTGCGACTCATAGCTACCCTATGTACAACAGCCCTAAACTCCGCTCTGTCCTGTGACAATCGCACTGTCTCTGACACTCCCATGCCAATTATCCCAGTCACTGAATCAATCCACCTCATAGAGGGCCTTCCTCTCCTGCGCTGTCCCTCCAACCTCCCAAGCATGATGTCCCTCTCTAAGGACCGGTCTCTCCTCACAACATGTCCAAAGTATGTTAGACGGAGCCTCAGAATCCTTGCCTCCAAGGAGCCATCCTTTAACCCTTTCCAGGACAAATCTGTTTGTTTTCCTAGCAGTCCATGGTATTCTCAATACTCTTCTCCAGCACCACAGCTCAAAGGCATCAATTCTCCTTCTATCCTCCTTGGTCATTGTCCAACTCTCTGATGCATAACAGGTGATTGCGAAGACCATGGCCTGTATCAGATGCACCTTAGTCTCCAGAGAGACACCATTGCTCTTCAGCACTTTGGAGAGGTCCCTGACAGCAGACTTTCCCATGGCAATGTGCCTTTTACTTTCCTGGCTGACTGTTGACTATGGAGCCGAGCAAACTGAAGCTGTGAACAATCTCAATCTCTTCACCATCCATCCTGATGCTGCCAATTGGTCCAGTGGTAAGAATCTTTGTCTTCTTGACATTGAGCTTCAATCCATATTGTAGGCTGCAGTCCTTGACACTCTGCAGCAGGTGCTTCAGGTCCGCTTTCGTTTCAGCGAGCAGGGTTGTGTCATCCGCATAACACAGATTGTTGATAAATCATCCACCAATCTTGACCCCACATTTCTCCTCATAGAGCCCAGCCTCCCGGATAATCTGTTCTGCATATAGGTTGAAAAGGTATGGAGATAGGATGCATCCCTGGCGTACACCCTTCCCATTTTTGAACCATGCAGTGTTCACTTGCTCTGTTCTGATGACTGCCTCCTGGTCCAAGTATAGGTTTTGCATTAGAACAATCAAGTGTTCTGGGATTCCCATTCTTCTCAGAGTCAGCCATAGTTTGTTATGATCTACACTACACTCTTCTTTTTAAATAAAATATAATTTTTTCAATGGTTTACTTACAAAGTTCATAGATATTGTTTTGCACATAGGATCTTGCCCATTTCCTTTACCCACCCCTCCTTCCACCCATAAAACTATGCGACCCTATGATTATCCCCCATACATCCCATACTAACCTCTCTGCTCCCACCTTCCCCCTCTTAGATCCTTATACACATTTTACTAGTTATGTTTCTTTCTCTATAATAACAGTGTTATACCATATTTATCTTTAAGGGACTGAGGTTAGTTCACCTAGCATAGTGCTCTCTAGAACCTCCCAAGTTAGGCAGTTTTCAATAACCATGGCTCTTCCATGCTGCATAGTATTCTATCGTGTGAAAGTATCATAATTTCTCAATCCGTTCAATTGTTGTTGGACATTTGGGCTGATGATTAATGCTGCTGTGAACATTGATGTACATATTTCCATTTGTGCCTCAGTTCTTATTTTCTCAGTGTATATTATAAGCAGTGGAATAGCTGGATTGTGTGGAATTTCTATGTTTAGATTTCTGAAGAAACACTTAACTCTTAATCCAGAGTCAGTTTATCTGAGGGCTGGACAATGAACAACGATGACAGAAAAATTGTTAATTTTGAACTGTGATATTGGAGAAGAGTACTGTATATTGCATAGACTGCCAAAAATACAAACGGATATGTCTTTAAGAAAGGGTAGCTGGAGTAATCCTTGGAGACAAAGATGACTAAACGTCATCATGTTGTCAGGAGAGTCTGTTCCTTGGAGAGGGGCATCATGCTTAGAGAGGTCAAAAGACAAAGAAATCAGCAAAAGAGAGGAAGACCCTCAACTAGATGGACTGACACAGTGACTTTAGCAATGGGATCCAGCATATAAAAGATGATGAAGATGATACAGGGTAGGTCAGGATTCAGGTCTATTATTCATAGGGTAGCTGTGAATTGTACTTGACTTGATGGCACCTACCAACACCACCACCAACCTGTCCTATATGAGCTCTGTAAATCAGAATTAACTAGATAGAGTGGTTTGCTTTAGGACTCTACAAGAACTGATGCCCTGTACCACTTAGAATAATCACTTATAATTTTCTGGAATATCACATATACTCACAAATATAGAACTCTTTCTTTTCTATTCTATGAACTTTGATAACTTTACATTTATCTAAATTCATTGTTTAGGTAAAATTTACCTTAGGTGTTAAAATATTGTACTATTGAATATTATTTGCTAAATGAATACTTGTTGTTGTTGTTTGCCTTCAAGTTGAGCATGGCTCATAGCGACCCTATGAACAAAAGGCCTGAAGCCCCTCTACAACTACCAACATTTATCAAAGTTTATAAAGCTTCCAGAGACCTATTATTTAGGAAATGGATGCTACTTAAATACTTACACAAAAATTAAAGAGCATTTATATCAGTACATAGAAATGAAACATAGATATGAGATATCATCTCACCCCAGTAAGAATAGCAAAATTTAACAGAACAGCAAACAACAAATGCTGGCGAGGTTGTAGAGAAACTGGAATCCTTAGTCACTGTTGAGGAGGAGTGTAAAATGGTGCAATCACTATGGAAGGCAGTATGGTGCTTTCTCAAAAAGTTGAAAATAGAAATATCATTTGACCCAGCAATTCCACTACTGGGAATATACCCCAAAGAAACCATAACTGCCACCCAAGCAGATATATGCACACCCATGTTTATCATGGTTTTTTTTCACAATAGCAAAGAGTTGGAAACAACCTAAGTTCCTGTCAACAAAAGAATGGATAGAGGAGCTGTGGTATATTCACACAATGGAATACTGCACTGCATTGAAAATCAAGGAACTCGTGAAATATTAGACAAAAATCAGTGACCTTGGAGAACATTATGCTCAGTGAAATACCTCAGTCACAAAAGGTTAAATACTACTAGTACCACTGTTATAAAATGGGACAGACATTGGGGTCAGGGGAGACTGAGAAAGCTGGAATAAATTATGTATACTACATTGAAACAGATGAAGGAGAGAACTGTTTAAAAGGGATATATGATTATGTATTCTTTTCATGTAGGCGTCCAGAATGAAGGCAGCATAGTGGAGTGGACTTGGGGGGAGGGATTGTATAACAATGAAATAATTTTTCTTTTACTTTTCAGAGAGAAGAGCAAAGTGGGGGAGGAGTGGGCAGGGGACAAAGTGCAACAATGAAAAAATGGAAATCCAAAGTCTTTGTAAACTTTCATCATCATCATCATCAAACCAAAATAAGACTGCCAGAATTTCAAGCAAGATTTAGAATAGGTCGTATTACTCAGATATCAGTACTGATGTCAGATGTGTCCTGGGTGAAAGTAAAAAATATCAGAAGAATGTCTATTTGTGCTTTATTGACCGTGCAAAGGCATTTAACTGTGTGGACAATAACAAGTTGTAGCTGGCATTGAGAAGATTGGGAATCCCAAAGCACTTAATTGTGGAACCTATACCTGGGCTTCCGTAAATAGCTTTCCTCCAAAAACCCTAGGAACCTGGAGAAAGGATAAAAGTCATGCAAGTGTCAAGGACTTTTGTTCAAATTCGCTGTGAGTAGCCTAAGACTTGATGGCACTTAACAACACAACAACATACCTGGACCAAGAAGCTGTTGTGTAAGCAGAACAGGGGAACACTGAATGGTTTAAAATGGAAAATGGAGTTTTTCAGAGTTTAATTCTTTTCCCATTCCTATTAAATTTGTATGATGAGCAAATTATCTGAGAAGCTGGACTCTATGAAGAAGAGTATGGCATCAGGTTTGGAGGGAGATTCATCAGCCTGCATTATGCATATGACACAACCCGGCTTGCTGAAAGTGAGAAGAATTTGAAGTACTTGTTGCAGAATGTCAAGGAATGTAGCATTTGGTATGGATTGCATCTCAAAGACAAGAAAACAATGATTCTTCCCACTGGACCTATAGGCAACATCATGATGGGTGGCAAGGAATATGAAACTGTCACCAGCTTAATCTTGCTTGGATCCACAATCCATTAATGTCAACAGACAGGAAATAAGGAGACACATTGCACTAGGAAAATCTGAAGTTAGCTATCTCTCAAAATTATTGGGGAGTAGTGATGTCTGTTTGATGACTGAGATACATCTGATTCAGGCCATTATCTTTCACATCACTTGCTATACATATCAGAGCTGAAAAATGAATAAGTATGACAGAAGAAAAATTGATGCCTCTGAGCTGTGGTGTTGGAAAAGATTACTGAACATCCCATGGACGGCCAAGAGAAGAAACAGATATGTCTTAGAGAGGGTGCAACCTGCAATTCTTTTTGGAGGTAAGAATGATGATAGTTTTCCTCACGTATTTTGGTCATTTTGCTAGGAGGGATTATTCTTAGGATAAGGACATGATGCTGGGAAGGGTGGAGGGTCATTGAAGGAAAAGAAGACCCTCAACCAGATGAACTGATGTGGTGACTGCTGTAATGGACTATTGTATGTAAGGAAGTCTGAAGACAGCTGAGGATAGAACAGGATTCAGATATTTTGTTCATAGAGTTATTATGAGTAGTAATTTACTCAATGGCATCTGAAAATAAGAGAGAAATGTAGAGAAAAATTATTGAAGTGAATTAATTTTATGTTATCAGTAAAGCTATAACTATTTACTAATTTGCTCAACAAGCTACTATAACCTGATGTGCATTGTAATTTGAAATCATTTTGGTACTCACATGAGACATTCAATTTGAAGAACTTCACAGATTTTGTTTCTCTATTATTCTTGGAATTAAAATAAGTCCATGGGAACCAAGCTATGACCTTAAATCAATTCTATCAGAATTTCATGATGATCTTAAGAATAGGTTTGAGGCATTGAACACAAATGACAGAAGACCAAATGACTTGTGGGATGATAGCAATGATATAAACCATGGAGAAAGCAAAAGGCCATTACAAAAACAGAGGAGAGAGAGAAAGAGAGAGAGAGAGAGGAAAAAAAAACCCACAAACAAACCCTAAATGGATGGCAAAAGAGACTTTAAAGATTGCACTGGAACGTCAAGAAGCCAAACCTAAAGGACAAGATGTCAAAGTGAAAAATCGGAATAGACAGTTTTGAAGGACAGTCCAGGAGGACAAAGCAAGTGTTACAATGGAATGTGCAGAGATCTGGAATTGGAGGATTTAAAGGGAAGAAATCACTCTGCATTTCTCAAGTTCAATGAACTGAAAAACAAAATTTAAGCCTCGTGTCACAATATTGAGAGGTGCTATGGGCAATATATTGAATGACCCAGAAAGCATCAAAAGAAGATGAAGGGAACACGTAGAGTCACTGTACCAGAAAGAATTGACTAAATAACACTAAAAAAATTCAGGAAGTACCAAATGAACAGGAGCCAATGGTAATGAAAGAGGAAGCAGAAACTTCATTGAAGGCACTGGCAAAGAATAAGGCCCCAGAAATCAATGGGATACCAATTGACTTGTTTCATTTATCTGATGCAGCCTTGGATGCACTCACCAGTCTATGTCAGGAAATTTGGAGGACAGCTGTCTGGCCAATGGATTGAAGAGGTCCATATTTGTTCCCATTTCCAAGAAGGGTTATACAACTGACTGTAAATTATCAAACAATATCGTTGATATCCCATGCAAGCAAAATACTGCTGAAGATCATTCAAAAAAGGCTAGAACAGTACATATATATATAGGGACTTGCCAGAAGTTCAAGTGGAATTTAGAAGAGGTCATGGAACCAAACATGTGATTACTGATGTCAGATGGATCCTGGCTGAAAGTAAGAAATATTAGAAGAATGTGTATTTGTGTTTTATTGACTATGCAAAGGTGTTTGACTGTGTGGATCATGACAAGTTGTGGCTGACACTGAGAAGAACGGGAATCACAGAGCACTTGATTGTGATCATGAGGAACCTCTACCTGGATCAGGATGCTGGTAAAGGGACAGAGCAGCAGGGGCACTGCATGGCTTGGAATTGGGAAGGGAGTGCGTCAGAGTTATATTCTATCCTGTACCTGTTCAATCTATATGTTGAGCAAATTATCCAAAAAGCTGGCCTCTGTGAAGAGGTATGTGGCATCACGATAGGAGGCAGACTCATCAATAATCTGCATTATGCAACATTCCTTGCTGAAAGTGAGGAGAACTTCAAGAATTTGTTGCAGAAGATCAAGGAATGCAGTTTTCAGTATGGATTGCATCTCAATAGTGAGAAAGAAATATTCTTACCACTGGACCAACAGGCAGTGTCATGATCGATGGAGAGGTGATTCAAGCTATAGATAGCTTCAACTTGCTTGGATCCACAGTTAAAATCCTTGATACAAGCAGTCAGGAAATAAGGCAATGCATTGGTTTGGCAAAGTCTGCAGTTAGGGACCTTTCCAAATTATTGAGGAGTAGTGATGTCAGTTTGAGGACTAAGATGTGTCTGATTCAGGCCATAGTCTTTCCAATTACTAGCAATGAGACCTGAACAATGAATAAAGATGACAGAAAAAGAATTGACTCCTTTGAGCTATGTTTTTGGAGAAGAGCACTGAACATCCCATGGACAACCGGCCAAGAGAATAAATATCTTGGAGAGAGTGCAGCTGGAGTGCACTTTGGAGGCAAGAATAATGAGGCTTCACCACACTTACTTTGTACACATTGCTAGGAGGTGCTATTCCTTTAAGAGGGACATGATGTTGGGAAGGATTGAAGGTAGCAAGGGAGAAGAAAACCTTCAACCAGGTAGATTGACTCAGTGACTGCTCAGTGACTGCAATGGGCTCTCGCGTGTCAGGAAGTGAAACGATAGCACAGGGCAGTACTAGTTCAGCTTTTTTTGTTCACAGGGTCACTATGAGTCTTACTTCACTTGATGGCACCTAACAACAACAAATTATTCTTGGAAAAATGTTCTTTCATATATACAGCACAGATTCATTTATATAAAAATGTTTGTCTCACTAGCATAGTATTTTGTAATGGTATATCACATTCAGTTTTCAAAAATTATATTCTATTGTGACCAGTTGAAAGTTTACAGGTAAATTAGGCTCCTGGTTAATAATTCCTGCATGATTATTTGATGTTCATAATGTATCAACAGTCTCTTTCCTTCTTCTCTGGTACCATTTCTGATGCCCTAGTTTCCAGGCCCCTTTATAATCTCATCTTCATTTTGGAGTAATTTTTGACCGCTTAATCTTTGATTATCTTAAATAGACTCTTTCAATAACAATCCAGCAAGTATCTATAACTGTGTCCCCAGTGTAGTCTATTATAGATAGATAGATAGATAGATAGATAGATGATAGATAGATAGATAGATAGATAGATAGATAGATAGATAGATAGATAGATAGTATTCAAGTACACACATATCTTCACATACATGGCACTACACACTCATCTGTCTGTGACATACACATACATATCTGGGAGATCTGTTGTCCTATTAGTGAGTTATACTGTCAATACAAAGGTATGTGGTTCAAATCCATCAGCTGTTTCAAATGGACAGTTTCCTCTGTGAAGATCTTGGGTTTCATCCAATTTAATTGCTAGTGTGAATAGTGCTGCAAATGACATAAGTGTGTATAACTGTCTATGTATCTTCTATTAAATTTCTACGTGTATACCTAGGGATAGGATTGGTGGACTTTCAGAAAGTATTACACTGTTTTCTTTAGTGGTTTCCATTTACAATCCTATCAGAACTAAATAATAGCTCCAATCTCGCTACATTGGTGCCAAGAGTTTTTAGTTTTGGTTTTGTTTTGACTCTTAATCAGTATCATTTTTGTCAGGGGAAATGATATCTCACTATTGTGTTGATTTGCATCTCTCTAATGACTACCCTTTCTCCATACCTATTCCTTCTGTATGCATAGCAAATCATTCCAGAAACTGAACTATGTGAAGAAGAATAGTGCATCAGTATGGAAGGAAGACTTATCAACAATCCAAGGTAGGTAGATTCCATAACCTTTTTTGTAGAAGTGAAGAAGACTTGAAGTATATTTTAAGAAGATGAAAGACTACAGCTTTCAACATGGCTTATGTATACAATGATCTTGGCTGAAAGCAGAATGTATTAGAGGGATGTCTGTCTGTGTTTCATTGAGCGTACAACAGCATTTGGCTGCATGGATCACAAAAAACTGTGAGTAATTTTAAGGAGAAAGGAAAGCCCAGAAAACTTGATTTTACTCATGCAAAACCTATAGTTGGACCAGGAGGCAGTTGTTAGTACAAAGCAAGGAAACACTGCATGGTCCAAAATCAGGAAAGTAGTGTGTCAGGGATGTGTCCTGTTTCCATACCTTTTCAATTTATATGTCGAACAGATAATTTGGGAGGATGAGCTTTATGAGGAAGAATGTGGCATCAGAATTGGAAGACTTATCACCGATCTGCATTATGCAGATGACACAAACTTGCTTGCCAAGACTAGGGAGGACCTGAAACATTTGCTTCACAAGCAGAGGTCAAGGATTTCAGTCTCCTATATGGATTGAAGCTCACCATCAAGAAAACAAAGATTCTCACCACTAGGTCTCTTGGCAACATTATGATAGATGGAGAACAGATTTAGATTTTTAACAATTTCAGCTTGCTTGGATGCACAGTCAACACTCTTAGCACTAGCAGTCAGAAGACCAAAAGAAGAATAGCATTTGGAAAATCTGTCAGAGACCTCTTCAGAGTGCTGAAGGACTTCAGTCTGAAAATAAAGTTGTGCCTGATCCAGGCTATGGTCTTGTCAATTACAGTGCATCAGAGAGCTGCACAAAGAATGAGGATGACAAAAGAAGAATAAATGCCTTTCAGTTGTGATGCTGGAAAGAGTATTGAACATATGGACAGACAAAAGAACAAATAGGGGTGTTGGGTTTTTTTTGGTGACAGTGAAACTAAATTGCTCCTTGGAGATAAGGATTTTGAAGATACATTTCAAATAATTTTGACATGTGGCCTGGAGATACTGGTCCTTGGAGAAGGACATCATACTTGGAACGACAGCACAATAGAAGACCCTGGATTAGATGAATTGACATTGTGACTACGGTAATGGGGGCAGGTTTGTCAGAGACAGTAAGACTGGTTCAGGTTAGAGTAGGGTTTCAAGCTATTGAACATAGGGTTAGTATGAGTCACAAGCAACTTGATGACACATAATAACAACTTTCCTTATATATCAATATAAAAAAGGTAAAAATCCTCACCCCTGGGCCAATAGAAATTTAATAATAGAGACATGAACATTTTGTTCATTGTAGCACTATTCACGTTAGTCTACATCATGAGAGATGTAGAAATGTTTTAATTTCCCAGCAACTTTATTTTACTTTAATCAGCAATCAGTATCCTTGCTAATAGAAATGATCAATGCTTTGGAAGAGGTGAAAGAAAGGACAATCAGAGAGAAATGGACAATTAAACACACATATGACAGTTAATAATCTGAATGAAGGCAAGCACAGCAAAGAGAATTGGGGAGGGAGAAGGAGGAAAGTGTGTATGAATGAAAGAATGAATTAATGAATGATTGAAAGCCAAGCTGTTTATATACTTCCACTAATTGTGTAAAATCATACATAAAAAAAACCATGTTGCATTGGGGAAAACTATTGTCAAGGACTTCCACAAAGTGCTAAAAAAGGAAGAATGCCAGTTTAAAAACTAAAATTCACCTGATCTAATTTCTATTCTGTTTTGTGCATATGTGTTTATTTTGAATAATTTCATCCCTATATTACTTTTTAGATATTTTATACTTTGATCTTTAACATTTAGGTCTCAGTTTTTTGCATAGTATGAAGTATAGACTTTTATTTACTTTTCTGTAAACAGGTATCCAGTTTTCCAAAACAATTGTTCAAGAGACTCTTTTTCCATTGCAAGAACTTTATCTATCTGTTCCTGGAACCATCTGTCTACAGTTTTTTTTAAAAAATTTCTGAATTATCTATTGTATTCCATTATACTAAATAGCTGTCACTGGACAAGTTTCATCTTATTTTATTTATTGCAATCGGCCCAGTGGTGACAATCTTTGTTTTCCTGATGTTAAGTTTCAATTCATACAGTTGACTGAAGGCCTTGACATTCTGCAGCAAGTGATTCAGGTCTTCTTCAGTTTCAGCAAGCAGGGTTGTGTCATATGCATAATGCAGATTGTTGATGAGTCTTCCTCCAATACTTATGCCACATTTCTCCTCATAAAGCCCAACCTCCCAGATTCTGCATATAGATTGAAAAGGTATGGAAATACGGCATTTCTCTTTTGTACACCCTTCTCAATTTTGAACCATTCAGTGATTCCTTGCTCTGTTCTGACGACTGCCTCCTGGTCCAAGTATAGGTTTCGCATAAGCATGATCATTGTTCTAGAATTCCCATTCTTCTCAGAGTTTAGTCACAGTATGTTGTGGTCCTCACAGTCAAATGCCTTTGCATAGTCAATAAAACACAGATAGACATTCCTCTGGTATTCCCTGCTTTCAGACTAGATCCATTTAATATTAGATACAATATCCCTAGTACCACGGCATCTTCTAAACACAGATTGCACTTCTGGAAGCTCTATGTTGATGTGCTGTTCCAGTCATTTTTGGATAATCTTCAGCAGAATATAGCTTGCATGTGATATTAATGGTATTGTTTGATAATTTCTGCTATCAGATCACCTTTGGAATGGAACAAACTTAGAGTTCTTCCAATCAGTTGGCTAGCTGATTGTCCCAATTTCTTGGCACATCTTGGTGAGCACATCTAGGGCATCATCTGTTTTAATGAAATATTTTTACAACATTTTCAAATATTTTGTTTCATATCAGTGTGCTCTAGTGGCACAGTCCTTAGCGAATTTTGCTACTAATCCCGAAACTGCATGTCTTGACTGTTTTGAAATAGGAGTGGTCTCCATTTCCGGTTGCTTTAAGCCTTTGAAACATCATTAGAGGGATGTTCTAAGTCAGAAACAACCTGATGACAGTCAAATTGAGGTTTTTATCGTGTCTTTTTCAGCTTAATTTTAATCTTATATATTTTATTTTATTCATTTGAAGTAGATTAGGCTTAAGTCTTTATGATATTTTTATGAAAATGTCTATGGACTACTAAAACACTTCTAAGCATGATCTAGCTTAAGAGTACCTATGTTTGTTTATAAGAACTTTTGAATGTGTGTCCCAAGCATTTACATGAGAATGGACACAATAGTGGAAAAATTTCAAAAGCTCATCAACAGTGGTAGAGGTAAATACATTGTTACATATTTGTACAATAGAATAATATTCTGTAGTGAAAATAGTGAGGTATAGGTTTGAATTTTTACAACGTAAATAATTCTTCTAGTTGTTGTGCGTACTATTGATCAGAACAAACTTATAGAAGACCCTCCAGGGGGTTTTCAAAGGCAGCTAATCACATTAAGGAGATTGCCCATCCTTCTCTGCAGAGCAGCTGGTGTCCTTGAACTGTGCACCTTCTTGCCAGTAGGCCAATAATTCTTAGAAATAAAATTTGGAAGAAAATACTGTCAGGAAATATTTATATCATAAATCTATTTAGATTATAAACCAATATATTCAACAGTTAAATAATGTCATGATCTGGAATTACACGAATATGTTGAAATTGACTTAAAATAACAATATGATAAAGCTAAATTTGCCATACTGGTTATATCTGAGGAATAAGAAAAGTTAACAGAGTGGAGAACTGTACATAGTATTTCACAAAGTTAGTAATGATATTTCTACTTAAAATTCTATTTTAGAGACAGAATAGTTATTTGCATCATAATTATTTTTGCTTATACATATTGTATAATGATTTATTTAAATTGAATATATATTTAAAAATAGCATAATGCTTAATGTCACATATCCTTTCACCTCTGTTGTTAATTGGTGCGGCATTTGCTCCATCTCATGAAGTTTTTCATGTACAGCAGAACTACATGTTGTCTGATCTTGTGCCAGCTTCATAATCACTGTCATTTTCAAGTCCACATTGACAATACTGTGCATTTTTAGTTTTTTTCAATTTAAGGGCTCATTTTCAAGCACTATATCACACAATACTCTGTTGTGAACTATAAGATTTACCTTGAATATATTTCAGAAGTTGTTGTTGTTGTTGTTATGTGCCGTTGAGCAACCCTATGTACAACAGCCCTAAACTCCGCTCTGTCCTGTGCCAATCACACTGTCTCTGACACTCCGTTCCCAATTATCTCAGTCACTGAATCAATCCACCTCATAGAGGGCCTTCCTCTCCTGCACTGTCCCTCCACCCTCCCAAGCATGATGTCCCTCTCTAAGGACCGGTCTCTCCTCACAACATGTCCAAAGTAAGTTAGACGGAGCCTCAGAATCCTTGCCTCCAAGGAGCCACCCGGTTTAACCCTTTCCTGTTTGTTTTCCTAGCAGTCCATGGTATTCTCAATACTCTTCTCCAGCACCACAGCTCAAAGGCATCAATTCTCCTTCTATCCTCCTTGGTCATTGTCCAACTCTCTGATGCATAACAAGTGATTGCGAAGACCATAGCCTGTATCAGACGCACCTTAGTCTCCAGAGAGACACCATTGCTCTTCAGCACTTTGGAGAGGTCCCTAACAGCAGACTTTTCCATGGCAATGAGCCTTTTAATTTCCTGGCTGCTGGTGCCAAGACTGTTGACTATGGAGCCAAGGAAACTAAAGCTGTGTACAATCTCAGTTTCTTCACCATCCATCCTGATGCTGCCAATTGGTCCAGTGGTGAGAATTTTTGTCTTCTTGACATTGAGCCTCAACCCATATTGTAGGCTGAAGTCCTTGACACTCTGCAGCAGGTGCTTCAGGTCCTCTTCAGTAGTTTGTTAAAATTTTTTCTTAGTCAATATCAGTATTAAAGCTCCATCAAACCTGAATACCATGAATTGGCTTTTGTGCTATTTGAAGCTAAGTTTAACTTCCAGCATCATAGTAAAATGCAAGTCATCATTGTGGTTGACTGTGATTATACCTTCTCTGATCTGAATATACATGAATGTAAGGAAGAAAATATATGAATTATGCAAACTTTGTGTCTTATAAATAATTCTGAAGAATTTTGAAACACTAAAGTCAGAACAACAAATAGGTCTGTCTTGGAGAGGGTGAAACCAAGTCTCTCCTTGGAGGCTAGGATTTGAAGCTCCACCTCACTTATGTTGGGCCCGTGGCGAGGAAAGATGGGTCCTTGGGGAGGGACATCATGCTCAGAGGGGTGGATGGACAGTGCAGGAGAGCAGGAGAGGGAGACCCCAGATGAGATGGATTGATACAATAACTGGGGTAATGGGGTTGATGTGTCAGAATTAGTGAGACTGGCTCAGGACAGGGAAGGATTCAGAACTGCTGTACCTAGGGTCACTATGCATTGAAGATTACTCAACAAATAACATTCTATGATAGCAAGCAGGAATGACATCCACTTCCTTAAAAACGTGCCTCAGGAAACTCTACTAACTTAGATAAATGTTGCTAGTTGCAGAGGGGCTTCAGGCCTTTTGTTCATAGGGTTGCTATGAGTTGTGCTCAACTTAATGGCAATCAACAAATTTCTTGCTATGGTTGTAAACTGAGTATAGACTTTTAAGAGTATCTATTTTTATTAATCAATTTTCTTGAATAAAGATGGCACAGTCTCCAATAGCTTTGAAATAAATGCAAAATCATCACAGTGCAAATCCCAAGAAGACTCTTGATAATGAAAAGTTGTCAAGTCTGTAACTTTGCTGAAAGCTGGAAAAAGAATAAGGATAGCTGAAGAAGAATCAATGCCTATGAATTTTGGTGTGGGAGGTTGTTGTTATTGTGTTTAACTGGGACCAACTCATCATAGCTGATCCTCCACTGGTTTTTTTAGATGCAGTAAATGACAGGATAATTGTCCATCTTTCTACTGCTGTACTGAATGTTCTATGGACAGTCAAAAAAACAAACAGACGAGTCTTGGAGAAAGTGCAACCCGAATGCTCTGTAGAAGCAAAGATGACAAAGCTTCATCATATATAATTTGAGCATGTTGTTTGGAGGAAAAGGATATGATGCTTGAAATGTAGAGGGTCAGAGAGGATAAATCTCAATAAGATGAATTGATACAATGACTGCAGAAATGTGCTCAAATATGTCAGAAATTATAAGATTGACATAGGATCTGACAGTATTCAAAGGAGTTATACTTGACAGGACAGCTCCTGCCAACAAAACATGACAGGTAAAAGCCTAGAAACAAAACAACAAGCATGAGAAAGCATAACCACCACCATCTTCATTTTTCCCCAACTTGAAATAGAAATAAGTCCATATTGGAGAAAGCAAACCTGCATCAAAACTGAAAGTGTTGGGTGGTTTTGGTTTTTTGTGGGGTGTGTGTGTATGTGTATTTTATCCCCCATTCCTATTCCCCTCAAATCAGAATGGCAGACCATGACACCTGAGAAGGGTCTGCATCAAGAAATCTAAGAGATCATTATTTTCCCTAGAATTTGGTGTGCTCCTACAGGATATTTTTAGCTATCACACAACTTAGTGTTATTTGAAACAGATGCACATCTAAACATAGTTGTTTGCTTCATGTCATAAAAAATATGGTAAACATGGTAATTATATACTCATCCTTAATTGGAGTATGTCCTACTTTTCAATATTCAAATTATTTTGATGTTTCATCCCACAGTTTATGCAAATTCTCACACACCTGTGATAGCGATGTTACCCTTACCCACTGTTTGAATATAAACAGAGTAAAAGAATATAAGCAAGGTCACGTTTCTGTCTTTTTTTCTCTCTGTCTCTCTCTCGCCTCTCTTCCCTCCCTCTTGCCGTTCTTTCTCCCTCCTTCCCTCCCTCCCTTCTTTCTCTTTGTAATAGTTTGTTTCCTTATTTTTTCTAATTGTCATCTTATTTAAAATTAAAAGCATGCATCAACCTTCTTTCTTTCTGCCTGTAACACATAAATTTATTATTGTGCCTTGAATATTAGGCATAAAGTGATCTATATGGCAGAAATGACAACTCATTGCTAGGCATTAATCTCAAGTTAATTAACTTTGTTTGTTGTTGGTATATACTGTCAAGTCTTAACCAACTCATAGCTAACCCTCCCAGAGAGCTTTCAGGGGTAATAAATCACATGGGAGTAGATTATTCATCTTTCTCTCATGAAGTGGCTGGTGGATTCCAACCATATGCCTTTGTATTAGAGGGAAGCAGAGTACACTACCACTCGAGGTCCTTAAATATTCACAGGAATATCAACCGTTTTTTAAATTTTATTTTATTTTATTTTTTTTATTCAGAAAAAACATAATGGGGGTACAAGGAGGTGAGGGTTGGGGGCAGAAGGGTGAGCTGAGGATGGGCAGGGATGCAGTTGCAGAGCTGCACAATTTGGTTGGTGGGGGGAGCAGGTGAAGGAAATGAAAAGGTTCCAGTGGGGACCAGATGTTACAGGGGAATGGTAAGCATATTCCAATGGCAATTAAAACAACTGTCTTATTGATTTTGGAACTGGATGCAGACTCTCTGGCTTCTTCATGCTGAACAGGGGCATAGATGTAAAGGGGGGAAGGGAGGATGCTTTATCACCTTACTGGTGGTCTTGAGTTAAAGCTGTTTGCCTTCTTGTTCTGTTAGAAGATGTTTTCCTGTCATTTGCGCCCTCCCCTCTGGACTGCAAAGTGTTTTCCCAGGTGGGTCCAGTGGGGATGGCTGGTTGAACCCAGAGGCTCTATCCTCCTTTGCTTCCTTAGCTGTCAGTTGTATTCCCTTTTTGTCACTGGCACTGGGTTCAGGGTCAAGTCTGGAGTAAAACTCCATGTTAAGATTACCTATAGGAAAGGGAACAAACCTAGAGATAATAAACTTGTGAGTTACAAATAGAAGGGCTTTGGGGGTGTTGCTTTCAAGTTTACTGGGGGAGAGGGTGGCGGAAAGTAGCCTTATAAAATAAAATTCTCTGGATACCCTAGGCATTTTTCCCCCCCTCCAAGGGTCAGATTGCACAGTCTGGCGACTGAGGAGCTCACCCTGAGGGCCATGACCGGACTGCTTGCTCCGGGCCAGGGGCTGAAGACAGCCCACCCCGAGCAGGGCAACCCCCCCCTGGGGCTGGCTGGTACACTCCCCCACCAATTTTCTCCACCCCAGTGTGGTCCCCTCGCTGACCGAGGACTATGTGGCTAAGGACAGCATCTCCAATTCCAGCACCACCGCTTTTAACCCCCCTCCCCATAAGTGGTCATGCTATAATTTGAAGTAGGTGTCACTGCCCTCCCCCGTTATAAATGGCAAAGAAACCTGAGAGTTGTGAACAGACTCCCCCAGGTCTAAACAGCCTTTGGCAGAAGCATTCCACAGATCAAAATAGGCAGTGCATTTAGAATGCCGGTCTTCTTGGACATGCTGCCACTGTTAAGTGTCATCAAGTAGACAACTCACAGTGACCTTCAATGATCCATTGTATCGGTGATCATCTTCTCTGGCCTGTCCAAGGAAACCGAAACCTGCAGGCGGCGGGTCGCGTGTCCCATCTCCTGTGCAGGTGGCCGGTGGGTGCCCATCATTTCCTGCATGGGCAGCCTGTGGCTGCCCGCTTCCCCCACCACCACCATCTTGGCTCCAAGAATTCTCCCCAGAACAAGTCCACTTTGTGGCAGTGTGGCGGCTGGCTCCGCTGCACCAGTCTTGAGGAGGCCTGGTGCCTACCATCCATCCTGGGTGAGGGAATCCATAGGTTCCGGCTATGGGAGCTTCATTGAGCTGCAGCGGCAGTGGCACAGTGAGGGCTCTGCGGGAGGGAGTTGGGAGCTGCAAGACTCACCCATTCCTCCTTGGGAATTCTTGAATTCCTATTGTTGAGCCTCAATCTTCACTGAAGACCAGTCATCAACTGTTTAACTGTTCAATTATCAATAAACAGAGGTCTGTAGAAGGCCACAGTGGCCCTGCTCCAAGTGGTCCGCTGCTCCCGAAGCTCAGCACATTGTCTCTGCCTCCGCTGCCATCTTGGATCCCTTAGGAATATCAACTTTGAAAATTATAGGTAAATCCAAGTTCAATAACATAAAGATAATAGTTCATATGTTGCTGTTACCATGTTCCTTAGAGTCTGCAGTAACTGATAGTAGACCCTCCAAAGAGTTTTCAATGTCAATAAATCACACAGGAGTTAATTACTCATTTTTCTCCAACAGAGCAACTGGGGGATCTGCATGACATGCCTATGGGTTAGTGCACTCTGAATATTACACTAGAGCAATGAGAAGCCAAAGCAAATGGAAGAAATCAAGAAGTTAAGGAGCTAAATACAAAATTTCAAAGGATAGCTAAGGAAGACAAAGTATTATAATGAAATTTGCAAAGAGCTGGAGTAATAAAATTAAAAGAAATGAAATTGCTCTTAAGGATGCTATGAACAGAATTTTGAATGATTGAAGAAGCACTAAAAAAAGGTGTAAGAAGTACACAGAGTCACTGTACCCAAAATAATTGACTGACAAAGAAGACTTCCATGAAGTCACATATTACCAAGAGGCAAAAGTGCTGAAAGAGGAAATTCAAGCTGCTCTGAATGCATTGGAAAAAAACAAGGTCCAAGGAATTTATGGAATACCAATTGACATATTTCAACAAACAGATGGAGCCCTGGACTGATTCACCAGGTTTTGCCAAGAAATGTGGAAGGCATGTAAATGGCCCACTGACCGGAAGAGATGCATATTTGTTACCATTCCAAAAAAAA
>NW_006399769.1:11668142-11669312 GCF_000299155.1 Elephantulus edwardii
ATGTGCAAGCTAGTTTTAGAAGAGGCCAAAATACTAGTGGCATTATAGCCCATGCTAGATGAATCTTAGTGGAAAGCAGAGAGTGCCAGAGAAATATCTGTGTTTAATTGGCTATACAAAGGCATTTGACTGAGTGGATCACAATTGGGGCTAACCTTTGAGAAGAATGGAGATTCCAGAACACTTAATTTTGCTCACGCAAAACCAGTATTTGGACAAGGAAGCTGTTCTCAGAACAGAGTAAGAAAATACTGTGTGGTTTAAAATCAGAAAAGGCGTATGTCAGGGATGGATCTTATTTCTTACCTTCTCAATCTGTATGTGTAACAGATTCATGAGTATGGACTTTATGAGGATTTACCAGGATTGGTGGAAGACTTTTCAGCAACCTGCATTTTGCAGATGATACAAACTTATATTGTAGCTGATGTTAGATGGATCTTGGCTGAAAGCAGAGAATACCAGAGGAATGTCTATCTGTGTTTCCTTGACTATGCAAAGGCATTTGACTGTGTGGATCATAACAAACTGTGGCTGACTCTGAGAAGAATGGGAATCCCAAAACACTTGATCATTCTAATGAGAAACCTATACTTGGACCAGGAGGCAGTCGTAAGAGCATATGGTGATGATGGAAGATTTCAAGCTGATTTGAAGGAAATAGCAAAAAATAAGGCCCCTGGAATAGATGGTATACCAATTGACATATTTCAGCTAACAGATGCTGCCCTGGATGTGCTCACCAAGTTGTGCTAAGAAATCTGGAGAACAACCACTTGGCCAACTGACTGGAAGAGATCTATATTAGTTCCCATTCCAAAGAAGGGCGACCCAACTGAGTACGGAAACTACAGAACAATATCATTGATTTCACATGCAAGTAAGATTCTACTGAAGATTATCCAACAATGACTGGAACAGCACGTCAGCAGAGAACTGCCAGAAGTCCAGGCTGGGTTTAGAAGGGTTTTACTAGGGATATTGGAGCTAATGTTAGATGGATCTTAGCTGAAAGCAGGGAATACCAAAAGAATGTCTATCTGTGTTTCATTGATTATGGAAAGGCGTTTGTGTGGTTCATAAGAAACTGTGGCTGACTCTGAGAAGAATGGGAATTCCAGAACACGTGATCGTTCTAATGCAAAACCTATACTTGGACCAGGAGGCAGT
>NW_006399769.1:11670110-11678527 GCF_000299155.1 Elephantulus edwardii
AGTGTCAGAGACAGTGCGATTGACCCAGGACAGAGCAGAGTTTAGGGCTGTTGTACATAGGGTCGCTATGAGTCGCAAGTGACTCGAAGGCACATAACAACAACAACACAACAACCTTAACTTGTTGAAACTGAGGAGGAACTGACACATTTGCTACAGAAGGTCAAGGACTAAAATCCTTAATATAGATAGAAGCTCAACATCAAGATTCAATGGTACACAACAATAACTAGTATATATAGTTCCTTTTGCTCTAAACTGCTGCCTAGGCAATCAGTTTTCCAATACCCAGGTAAGGTAAAGAACTCCAGCGGAGGGAAGAAAAAAAAAATCAGAGTAGCAATGACATCATAGTGGTCATTACTGTCATTTCTGAAAGAATACACTGGGATTTAGAAGAGTATAAGAGTACATCCTCTCGAAGGAAATCTTTAAAAGTCTCTGATTGAAAATAAACAGCTGACTGAAGTGCTATTCTTTGCCATATCATGTTATTATATGATTTAGTTCTCAATTTAGAACACTTTTTTTTTCTTTCAGAGGACACTAAAATAAAGGTCTTCTTCCTCTTAGTGGAAAAGAAGTGGATCACTTTATGAGAACTTTGGGAGACTTTAAAGAGCAATGTATTATTTATGATTTCTTTCTTATTGTTTAGTTAGAAGAAAGATATACCAAAAGTAAAAATATTCTTAAAATTGTTTTTGTACATTGGCTCTGGTGGCCTAGTGGGAAGAAGCTTTGCTGCAATTCTAAAAGCACACAATTCGACATCACTAGCTGCTCCAATGGAGAAGGATGGGCAATCATCTCCAATGTGATTAACTGCTTCTGAAAACACACTGGAGGGTCAGCTATGGTTCGGTTCTGACTCAACAACAACACTGGAGTTAAAGCAATACAAAAAATAAATGGAGGAAAAAGTAGAAAATACAAGTAATAAATGCAATGTTCATAGCAGCATTATTGACCATTGCAATAACATGGAAACAGTCCAGATGTCCAACCACAAGTGAATGGATGGAGAACTTATGGTATATTCACATAATGGAATACTACGTGGCACATAGGAGCAATGATTTTGTAAGTTACCTAACTTGGGAGGGACTGGAGAGCATTATGCTGAGTGAACTCAGTCCCACAAGGATAAATATTGTATAAAATCATTATTGGAGAAATGAGTACGAGGATCCAGCGGGGAGGAGGATGGAAGCAGAGGGATGAGGATGTGCAGAAGGAGGGGGATTAATCATGGCATTGTGTAATTTGATGGGTGCTGGAGGTGAGAGAAATTGGAAGAATCTGTTCTGGAGAAGAATGCATTCAAATTTTATAAATAAACCTAGTATAATAAAAAAATAAACAGCAAATTAAGGCCAAAAAAACCCCCAAAACACCCCATTTTCTTATTTAAGATTGTTGTTGAATAAGTTTGTATTTTGGTGGTTGTTAGATTCCAAAATCTCATCTCTGACTCCTGGTGACATTATGCACAACAGAGAGAAGAATTGCCCAGGCCTGTGACATTGTCACAAACATTAGTAGGCCCAAGTCCATTCCTGAGGCCACTGTGTAATTTGAGTATCTTGAAATCAGACAATATTCTATTGTGGTCCACAGGATTTTTGTTGA
This sequence comes from Elephantulus edwardii, assembly GCF_000299155.1. NCBI lineage: Eukaryota > Metazoa > Chordata > Mammalia > Macroscelidea > Macroscelididae > Elephantulus > Elephantulus edwardii. Next base: position 11,671,743 of record NW_006399769.1, read on the forward strand.
CCAATTTTTGAAAGTAGATCACTAGATACTTACTAGTCTGTCTTAGTTTGGAATATCTACTGAAACTTACCAACTATGGGACCCTGCTAAAATTGTAAATACTGATGGCATAGATTTGAGCATCATAGCTAAATGCCGTAGTTTATCACATACACTGACCGGTGGATGGTTGAAAGCACAGTAACACACTAAAGCATTGTTGCTGTTGATTGTGTGCTCTTATGTTGAAATCAACTCATACTTGACCTTGTAACGGGTTTTCCGAGGAAGTAAATTGCAGAGGAGGAGATTGCACATAATTCTCCTGAGAAGCAGCTGGTGGATTCAAGCTATGTCCCTTTGGGATGGCAGAGCAGCTTATTCTAACTGGACCACAAGAGCTCCCTCACAGTAGCACTATTGTTGGTGCATACCATTAGTTGAGTCAGAACTGACACATTACTGATACTCTGGTGAGTTTTCAGAGGCAGTTAATTACACAGGAGGAGATTTCCCATCTTTCCTCCACAGAGCGGCTTGTGATCTTGAACCACATGACTTCCGGATTGCAGTGCAGCTTTTTGCTATTAGGATACCAGAATTTCCTCACAAAACCATTAGTCTTTGTTTTATTTTAAGGCTTTCAAACTAATTTCTGAGGTATCTAAGATAGTTGTGAATTTATTCTTCACTATGGAGACTTCCAAATACCAACTAGGATATTACAGGATGAGGTAGGAACAGAATTTTCATTTTAGAAGCTATCACCTTTTGCCTTTGAATAAAAATAAATCCACTCCAGCAATCATGTCATTTCCTAAGATTAAAAATCCTCCCAAAAAACCTCTGAAGAACTATGTTTAGTGTGTCACCATGGGAAGCTTCTCCAGTGAATTCTGGTTTAGTGAAAAATATTGTGATGGTTCCAAGTATAAAGCAGTAAAACTCTTCATCAATCTAAAGAGAAATTATTTCTACTGTGCTAAATAATTTAAAGTCCTTTAAATGAGTTTTATGAATTGTAGATGTGATTGCAACCAAATACAATGCGATTTAACTTTTAAAGCCTTTCAAAAGTGGTTTTTCAACTTAATTTCAACATTCTCAGCAGTTTAAAATTTGTAACACATAATTTTTAATTTATAATGGGTTTGTTTGTGTAAATCTATGTGATGGACCTGTCTTTGATTGCAAAAGGTTGATGGGTAGCAGAGACTCTTCAAGTATCCCAGGGGTACTTATATCTTTTTTTATAATTGATATTTTCATGAAAGTTTACAGAAAACTTGAATTTCCATTTATTCATTGTTGCACATTTTTTCTCACTACCTACCCCTCCCCCTGTTCAATTTTATCTTTAAAAAGATTCTTTCAATGTTGCACAATTTTATCCTTACCCATTACCCCTCATCCCAGTACACTTTGCTATGAACTTCTTATTCTGGACCATTGTCATGCAAATAAGACTTAAGAATGTGTTTCTTTTTGCTCCCAATTTCCATGTCAGTCCTATTTTATAAGAGTGACAGTATACAGTATTTGTCCTTTTGTGCTGAGATATTTTATTCAGGATAGTGTTCTCCAGGGTCACCCATTTTGTAGAATATTTTCTGAGTTCCTTGTTTTTCAGTGCTTCATATCATTCCAGTGTGTAAATATACCAACGTTTCTATATTCATTCATTTGTTGATGAGTACTTGGGTTGCTTCCATCTCTTTGCTATTGTGAAGAATGCAGCAATAAACATGGATGTACACCTATCTGTTTGGATGGCAGATCTGATTTATTGTTGCCAGTAGTGCAATTGCTGGGTCAAATGGTATTTCTATTTGCAACTTTTTGAGACAGTGGAATACTACTGCCTTCCAGAGTGGTTGGACAATTTTACAATCCTACCAACAGGAAATAAGGAGTTCAATTTCTTCACAATCTAGCCAGTATTTGTTCCTTGCTGCTCTGCTGAACTTTGATATTATTACTGAGGTGAGATGATATCTCATAGTTGTTTTGATTTGCATCTCTCTTAGATCTAGGGATTATGAGCACTTCTTCATGTGATTGTTCACTATTTTAATGTCTTCTTTGGTAGTCTATTCCGATTCTGTGCTCATTTAATGATTGGATTGTTTATCTTATTGAGGTGCTGAAGTATTCTATAAATTCTAGATACAAGGTCCTTTTCAAACATGTCGTTACCATATATTTCTTTCCTAGTCTTTGGCTTTCCTTTTTACCCCATTGGAAAAGTTTTTGGATATGCATAGGGATTTGATTCTTAGAAGACCCAATTAATCTATTTTATTATTATCTGGATGTAGGTTTTCCAGGATGCTTGGAGGATTGATTGTTCATGTTATGAATTAGGGTTTCTAGAGTTCTTCCAAGCTTTACTCTGATGAAGTTTATGTTCCTTGGTTTTAGTCCTATGTCCTTGATCAAATTTGAGTTGGTTTTTGTGTATATTATCAGGCAAAGGTCTTCCTTGAATTTTCTACAGATAGTTTTCCAAGTTTGCCAACACCATTTGTTAAAGAGGCTTTCATTTCCCTACTTAACTGATTATATCTCCTTGTCAAAAATCAGTTGACCATAGGTAGATGAGATGATTACTGGTTTCTCAATTCTATTCCATTTATCTATGTGTCTGTCTCTATACCAGTGCTACACTGTTTTGACCACCAAAGCTATGTAGTAGGATTTGAAATCAGGGAGTCAGATGTCTCCTACCTTGTTTCTTTTTTTCAGTAGTGCTTTGCTTATTCAGGGTCTCTTTCCATTCCAGATGAAATTGGAAATTGCCTTTTCCATTTCATTGAAGAATGGAATAAATATTTGTATGGGAATGGCATTGAATTTGTAGATAGCCTTTGGTAGGATTGTCATTTTCACAATATTCCTATCCAAGAGCATGGTATATTCTTCCATTTCTCCAGGTCCCTTTTTGTTTCCTGTAGTAATGTTTTGTAATTTTCTTTGAATAGGTCTTTTGTGTTTCTAGTTGGATTTACTCCAAAGTATTTAATCTTGTGATTAGCTATTGTGATGGGTATTGTTTTTCTTAGCTCCAGTTCTGTATTCTCTTTGCCACTTTAGAGAAATCCAACTGTTTTTTGTATGTTGATTTTATAACCTGTCACTTTACTCAATTGGATGACTTGTTCAGTAGTTTTCTCTTTGAGTCTTTAGGGTTTTCTAAGTATACTATCATATCATCTACATAGTTGTTGTTGTTATGTGACTCGTAGTGACCCTATGTACAACAACCCTAAACTCTGCTCTGTCCTGTGCCAATCACACTGTCTCCAGCACACCCATCCCGATTACCTCAGTCACTGAACCAATCCACCTCATATAGGGCCTTCCCCTCCTGCACCTGTCCTCCACCCTCCCAAGCATGATGTCCCTCTCCAAGGGCCTGTCTCTCCTTACAACATGTCCAAAGTATGTCAGACGAAGCCTCAGAATCCTTGCCTCTAAGGAGCAGCCTGGTTTAACCCTCTAGAGGATAAATCTGTTTGTTTTCTTAGCAGTCCATGGTACCCTCAATATTATTCTCCAGAACCAAAGCACAGAGGCATCAATTCCCCTTCTATCCTCCCTAGTCATTGTCCAACTCTCTGATGCATAACAAGTGATTATGAAGACCATGGACTGTATCAGACACACCTTAGTATCCAGAGAGACACCATTGCTCGTCAGTATTTTGGAGAGGTCCCTAATAGCAGACTTTCCCATAGCAGTAAGTGATATAATTTCTTGGCTTCTGGTGCCAAGAGTGTTGACTGTGGAGCCAAGCAAACTAAAGCTGTGAACAATCTCCATCTCTTCACCATCCGTCCTGATACTGCTAATTGTTACAGTTGTGAGAATTTTTCTCTTTTTTATATTGAGCCTCAATTCATACTGAAGGCTGCAGTCCTTAACCTTCTGCAGCAAGCGCTTCAGGTACTCCTCAGTTTCAGCAAGTAGGGTTGTGTCATCTGTGTAACACAGATTGTTGATAGATCTTCCACCAATCCTGACTCCACACTTCTCGTAGAGCCCAGCTTCCCAGATAATCTGTTCTGCATACAAGAAGAGTGTAAACATTGATTACAAAGACAGAGGAGGAAGAAAAGACCAAAATGGATGTCAGAAGAAACTCAGAATATTGCACTGGAGTGCAGAGAAGCCAAAACACAAGGAAGAATTCAAAATACTAAGGAGCTGAACAGAAGATTTCAAAAGACAAATTTAACCATAGATAGATGAGATGATTACTGGTTTCTCAATTCTATCCCATTTATCTATGTATCTGTCACTATACCAGTGCCACACTGTCTTGACCACCACAGTTGTGCAGTAGAATTTGAAATCAGGGAGTGAGATGCCTCCTATCTTGTTGCTTTTTTTTTTCAGGAGTGTTTTCCTTATTGAAAAGATTTCAAAAGCAAAATAATACAATGAAATGTGCAAGGAGCTGGAGTCGGAAAATCAAAAGAGCTGAACGCGTTCAACATTTCTTAAGCTCAAGGAACTGATGAACAAATTCAAACCTCGAGTTTCCATATACAAGGATGATTTCTTTAGGCAGAATACTAAATGACTCATTAAGTATTAAAAGAAGATGGAAAGAATATACTGAGTCACTTTATCAAAAGGAACTGGCAGACACAGAAGAATTGTGTGAAACAACATATGAGCAAGAGCCTACGGTGATGAAGGAAGAAGTTCAAGCTGCTCTGAAGGAAATAGCAAAAAATAAGGCCCTAGGAATAGATGGTATACCAATTGACATATTTCAGCTGACAGATGCTGCCCTGGATAGGGGCTCACCAAGTTGTGCCAAGGATTCTGGAGAACAACCACTTGGCCAACTGACTGGAAGAGACGCATATTTGTTCCCATTCCAAGGAAGGGTGATACAACAGAGTGTGGAAACTATAGAACAATATCATTAATTTCACATGCAAGCAAGATTCTGTTGAAGATTATCCAAAATTGACTGGAACAGCTCATTAGCAGAGAACTGCCAGAAGTCCAGGCTGGGTTTAGAAGGTGTCGTGGTACTAAGGATATTGTAGCTAATGTTAGATGGATCTTAGCTGAAAGCAGGGAATACCAGAGGAATGTCTATCTGTGTTTCATTGATTATGCAAAGGCATTGGACTGTGTGGATCATAACAAACTGTGGCTGACTCTGAGAAGAATGGGAATCCCAGAACACTTGGGTGTGCTAATGTGAAACCTGTACTTGAACCAAGAGGCGGTCATCAGAACAGAGCAAGGAAGTACTGCATGGTTCAAAAATTGGGAAGGGTGTATGCCAGGGATATGTTCTGTCTCCATACCATCATCTACAGAGATAATTTTACCTCCTCTTTGCCAATTTGGATACCTCTTATTGACTTCTCATTTCTTACTGATTTCTCCAAGACTTCCAATACATATATTAAATAGGAGAGGTGATAGTGGGCATCATTGCATAGTTTCTGTTCTCAAAAGGAAAGCCTTTAATCTCTCCCCATTGAGTATGATGTTAGACCTTGATTTTGTGTATATATTTTTTTACTATGTTGAGAAAATGCTCCTCTATTTCTATTTTGTTGAGTGTTTTTTAAATAAGAAAAAGGTGTTAGATTTTGTCAAAGGCCTTTTCTGCATCAATTGATAGGATCATGTGGTTCTTGTTCTTTGCTTTGTTAATGTGATGAATTACATTGATTGTTTTTCTTATATTGAATCATCCTTGCATACCTTTAATGAATCCCACTTGGTCATGGTGATTTATTTTTAATGTATTATGTCAATTGACCAGGATTTTATTGAGAATTGTTGCATCTATGTTCATAAGAGATATTTGCATTTAATTTTATATTTTAGTGGTGTCTTTATCTGACTTTGGTAACAAGGCTTTCTTTGCTTCATACAATGAGTCCAAGAAAGTTCAATCTTTTTATCTTTTCTGAAATACTTTATGTAGAAAAGGTGAAAATTCTGCTCTGAAAGTTTGATAAGATTCACTCATAAAACCATCTGTTTTAAGGCTTTTTTTCTGTTGGAAGTTGTTTTATTATCTTTTCAATTTCTTTTTTGTAATGGGTTTGTTTAGGTGTTTAATTTCAGTCTGTGTCACTTTAGGTAGGTTGTGAGTTTCTAAGAAGTTGTCCATTTCTTTTAGGTTTTCATGTTTGTTTGAGTATATTTTTTCATGATATTCCATTGCTAATTCTTTTTATTTTAGTTGGTTCTGTTGTGACCTTGCCCCTTTCAAATTATTTATCTTTTCTTTCTTTTCATTTGTTAGTAGTAGTACTTATTTCTACCAAAGTTGGTTTAAAATGTGATGTTTATTATACTACTTATATCTCTATACAGATTGACTCACAAAATTATCTTGATATCAAATTAATGCCAAAAGACTGATTGCATGATTTTTATATTAATTACAGGAAAAAAATTGGAAAAGATTCAGGAATCGAAATTAATGAAATGATCTATTCTTATTTGAAACGTTAAGGAAACTTAAAGATGACATGAAGTGTAGCTCAGCTTCGACAAAGGGATGCCTTCTTTCTTACTAGTTCAGACCTTTGTTCATTTACATTTTATTTTTTCATTTTATACTAGTTTATTTACAAAATTCAAATACATTGTTTTTAAGACGAGATTCTTTCAATTTCCTTCACCCCCTACCCGTCAAATTGTACAACCCATGATTAACTCCCCCCATCCTCATCCCTCTGCTTCCAACCTCCCCCACCTTGGATCCTCGTACTCATTCTACAATAATGGTTTTATACAAAATTTGTCCTTGCGAGAATGAG
>NW_006399769.1:11678647-11679290 GCF_000299155.1 Elephantulus edwardii
ATAATTTTTTTAAAAAAAATATTTTTATCTTAGGGAAGTTAATCAAGATTATTAGTTCCATTCAACTGTGATGTGTGTATGTGACAGTTATTGCAATCACACAATATAGCAGAATTCTTTTCTAGTCCCATCCTGAGTGTTCCATTTCCTCACATTTCTCTTTTTGGCTTTCTGAGTTTTATTACTTGGGAAAATACCATCATTTTTTTTCTTATATGGTTGATTGTTCTGAGTAGTAGTTATTGTTTATGTGACTGTCGGTTATTTGACTGAAAGTTGATATAGGGAAATGGAGTAAGTTCCAAGTTTGAAGGGTGTCTTAATGCCAGTCTCCTGGATCCAACCATTCTATTAGACTCCCATATCACCATACTGATTTATGGTTTTTGGTGTTTTTTGGTGGGTATTTTTTTTACGATTTTTTACTTTAGTCCACAAATGTCTCCTTTGTTTTGTTAATAGATTTTTTTGTTTTAATTCTATTGTCCCTGTCTTTAACTGTTCATCTTTATTATTATTATTTTTATTTTATACTCATTTATTTACAAGGTTCATATACATTGTTTTTCGTACCATATCTTTCCCATTTCCTTTACACCTCTCTCTCCACTTATCAAATTGTGCAGCCCTTTGATTAATGACT
>NW_006399769.1:11679765-11687616 GCF_000299155.1 Elephantulus edwardii
TGAAATATGTCAATTGGTATACCATCTATTCCTGGGGCCTTATTTTTTGCTATTTCCTTCAAAGCAGCTTGAAATCTTCCATCACCACCATATGCTCTTGCTCAAATGTTATTTCATTAAATTCTTCTGTATCTGCCAATTCCTTTAGATACAATGACTCAGTATATTCCTTCCATCTTCTTTTAATACTTTCTGGGTTGTTTAATTTTCTGTCTAAAGCATTCTTGATTACAGCAAATCTAGGTTTGAATTTGTTCTTCAGTTCCTATAGGATTGTGTAAACTTTTGATATGACACTCTTGTCTGAAATGATATTGCCAAAAGTTATTTCTCCAGGCAATAGGGTTGTGGTTGGTTTTTTGTTGTTGTTGTTGTTGTTGTTGTTGTTTTTGGTTTTGTTTTGTTTTCCACTTGTTGGAAAATGTTTTTGATGCACACAGGAATTTAATCCTGAGAAGGTCCCATGCCTCCATTTTTTCCTTTCTAAATTCTGCCTGCTGTATTGAGGTGCTGCAGTTTCACCACCCAGCCGCTGCCACCACTGTCCAGCTCCATCATCAGCAATATCACAAGTACTCGGGGCGGGGGGAAGTGCTATCTAGCTACACCACGTGGGATCCCTTAAGCTCAAGCTTAAGGGGACTGGAAAGTTTGAGCTGGACAGAGACACTATTTCTTCAAATGTTTTTCATTCAGAATGTGAGAGTTGTCACCCTCATTAAAAAATCCGTGTTGTATACTGTAGAGCTGGAATCGACCCCTAGCTGACCCTCTATGGGATTTTCAGAGATAATTAATCGCACAGGAAGAGATTGCCCCTCCTTCTGCAGGAAGCCTCAAACCACATGCCTTCCAGATTACAGTCCAACTTCATACCACTAGACCACCACAAAACATTTCTCTACATTAAGTGTTTATTATGTAAGATGTAATGATTAAGAACCCAGCACTTTGCTTGTTCCTAAGATTTTCACTGTTTTAAACTCACTCATTGTGATTGGTAACACCAACTCAGCTGATCCTTCATTGGGTTTCTGAGGCACTAAATTGCCAAAGAAGTCACTTCTATCTTTCTCCAGTGAAGCTATTGGTGGATTAAAGATAAGTGTGGCCTTTGAGTGCAGCAGCTTAAAGAATAGGCCACCTAAGCTCTGGTTTTTCCTTATGTTTACTTTGGCACCAGTAATCACGAAATCAGAAGACAAATTGGATAAGGAAAATCTGCTATCAGGGACTTCTCCAGAATGATAAAAAGAGTAATGATGTCTGGTTAGAGACGAAGTACATCTGATCCAATTCATGGTCTTTACAAATACTTGCTATGCATCATATAGCTGGACAGTTCAGTGTTCAGGAATTTCCACTCTTCTCAATGTTAGCCATGATTTGTTATAATATACACGGATAAATACTTTTGCAAAATCAATAAAACACAACAGATATTCTTCTGAAATGCTCTGCTGTCAGCCAGGATTCATCTGACAGCAGGATTCCATAGGTTCTTCTAAATATATCTTAAATTTCTGTCTTTTGTTTTTGTTTTGTGTAGGTTTTTTGGGTGGGGTTTTTTGCTTATTGGGTGTTTTGTTTTGTTTTGTTTTATGTTGATGTACTGGTCTAGGTTTCTGCATGTTTTATAATCCTTAGCAAGATTTTATTTGCATGTAATAATAGTGATATTGTTCTATAATGTCCATATTCTAATGGATCACCTTTTTGGGGAATGGGAACAAATATAAATCTCTCCAATAAAGTTGTCCAGGTAGCTGTCTTCCTTATCTCTTTGTACAGACTGGTGAGTATGTTCACGATAAATATCTGTTTGTTGAAATATAACAAATAGTATTCCATAAATTCATGGGGTCTTATTTTTTGCCATTGCTTTCAGTGAGCTTGAACTTCTTTCATCCCAATATTATCAGATCATATGCTACTTCTTAAAATGGTTTCAAGTTGACTAATTATTTTTGATAGAATGACTGTGTATTTCTTTCCCTTGTTTTGGTCTATTTTTCTTCCAGTGCCACTTCCAGAGTCTACTCTTACATACATTTTTATCTTTTCTTTATTTTCTGTCTTTGTAATGACCTTTTGCTTTTTTCCATGGATTATGTCCTTTATTTATCTTACAGCTTATCACGCCTTTGATAATTACTGTTCAATGTATCACATCCATTTTTAAGAAGGTTTTTAAATTAATTTGGTCATTCTTATGATGATTTTTAAATTCAAAGTGATGTTTAAAATTATTTTATACTCAAACTCATCTTTTAGTTCACATAGACTTGTTTTCATTTTCTTTAACTTTAATTCGAACTTCAATAGGTAGTTGATTGTTATGTCATGTCTTGGTTTGACTGCTGATACTGAGCTTCTCCAGTGTTGGTTTATTTGAGGATTTTTTTGTGTGAGGGGGGAGTTTCCCCCCACAGAGACAGTCAATTTGATTCCTGTTAGTTCATCAGGTGAAATTCTTATATAAATTTACCCTTTATGGTTGTTTTGTGATTTCAAATACATTTTTATTGCTATGTTCTTTTTAATATCCCTTAAACAAAACGTTTTTCCTTCTTTCCATTTGCTTATATATTAATCCAACTGTTTATATGAGTTCTTGGATTTCTATTATTTTCAGTGTTTATCATTATGTGTAATAGTAAACCTACCTGCTGTTGTTGTTATGTGCCATCGAGTCGCCTGAGACTAAGAGACTAATTTTTGCTTGTGTTTTTTTTTAATTTTATATTGCTTTATTTACGAAGTTTGAATACATTGTTTTTCACAAAAGATCCTTCCCATTTCCTTCACCTTCAAACCCTTCAAATTCTGCAACCCTATCAACACCTCACCCTCCTGCCCATTCTCAACCCTCCTTTTTCCATCCCCTCCAACTTGAATTCCCCTCCTTTTTCCATCCCCTCCCACTTGAATTCTTATATTCTTTTCTGTAATAATGGTTTTATACAGTATTTGCACTTGTGGGACTGAGTTAGTTCACTTAGCATAATGCTCTCCAGTCCCTCCCAAGTTAGATAGTAATTTACAAAATCATTGCTCCTGCATGCTGCATAGTACTCCATTATAGGAATGAACCACAACTTCTCAATTCATTTGTTCGTGGTTGGACGTCTGTGCTCTTTCCATGTTCTTTCTTTCAATTTTAATATTTTTTTAATAATTTTAATGAACAATTACAGAGATTTTGGATTTCCATTCATTCATTCCTGCACTTCTATCCCTGCCCAGCCCCCCCCCCCCCAAATCCCCTGAAGTTCATTCCTCTCTTTGAAAAGTAAAAGAAACACTCCCTCCCTGGTACACAATCCCCCCGCACCCCTCCCACCACCCCAAGTACATTCCACTATGCAACCTTAATTGTGGACTCTTGTGATAACCATAATATCCTACCATACATCGCTTTTAAATTATTCAGTCCCTCATCTGTTTCAGTGCAGTATACACAATTTATCCAGTTTTCCTCAGTCTTAGCCCAACCCTGATGTCAGTCCCCTTTTACAGCAGTGGCACCATGCAATATTTGTCCTTTTGCAACTGAGATATTTTGCTCAGCATAATGTCCTCCAGGCTCACCCATTTTGCATAATATTGTGTGAGTTCCTTGTTTTTCAATGAAGCATAGTATTCCATTGTGTGAATATACCTCAGCTTCTCTATCCATTTGTTTGTTGATAGGCACCTGGGTTGTTTCCAACTCCTTGCTATTGTGAACAAAGGCACGATAAACATGGGTGTGTATGTATCTTCTTGGATGTCAGTTATGGTCTCTTCGGCATATATTCCCAGCAGTGAAATTGCTGGGTCAAATGGCATGTTCTTTTGATGGTGAATATTGCTGCTATGAACACTGGTGTATAAGATTCTGTTTGAGCCTCAGTTCTCATTGTTTGGGTATATTCCAAGTAGTGGAATACCTGAGTCATATGGAATGCATATGTTCAGTTTTTTGAGGAAGTGCCAAATTGCCTTCCAGAAGGGTTGTACCATTTTACAACTCCACCAACAATATATAAGAGCTCTCATCTCATCCCATCCTCTTTAACATTTATTACTTGTACTGTTAAACCTGGCCACTGTTACTGGATTGATATGGTATCTCATTGGGGTATTTATTTGCAGCTCTGTTATTACCAGTGATTTGAAGCACTTCTTCATAAGCCTGTTGGCCATTCGAATATCTTCCTCTGTGAAAAATCTTTCTATGTCTTTTGCCCATAGTAATTGAGTGTGTGTGTGTGTGTGTGTGTGTGTGTGTGTGTGTGTGTAGGCCCAGGAAAATAAACTTTCATTATGAGACTCTTGTCTGAGATGGTATTGCCAAATGTTTGTTCCCAGTCAGCATCTTGGCTTTTCATCAAGTTGGAAATTTTTTTTTATGCACACAGGGATTTAATCTTTTGAAGCTCCCATTCATCAATTGTTATCCTCTTAAGATTGTGCATTTCTGGCTGTTTTTGGCAGTAACATTATACAATAGACTAGGCTTTCTAATCTTTATCTAAGATTGTCTCTTATGAACTTTATGGTTTTTTCCTTTACTCCCAGGTCTCTGATCCACCTTGAGTTGATTTTTGTGTATGGTGTGAGAAGTGGATCCTGTTTCAGTTTTCTGCAGGTATCAGTCCAGTTTTGCCAGCACTTTTTTTTAAAGAGGTTGTCATTTCCCCATTTGACAGGTTTTGTTTCCTTGTTGAATATCAATTGACCATATAAAGCAGGGTCGTGTCTGGATTCTCAATTCTGTTCCACAGGTATATGTACCTGTCATTGCGCTAGTACCATTCTGTTTTGGTTACTGCTGTTGCATAGTAGTTTTTGAGGTCAAGAGGTGCTAGGCCTCCCAGTTCATTTTTGTTTCTCTGAAGTGTTTTCTTTATTTGTGGTCTCTTTCCTCTCCAAATAAACCTGATAATTTCTCTTTTGATCTTCTGAAAAAGAAGTTTAATATCGTTTTGGGATTGCATTGACTATGTAGACTACATGTGGTAGAATTGTCATTTTCACAATATTGAGTCTTCTTATTGTCAGGCTTCGTTTTAATTTTGCCATTTTGTCAGGTTTCTTTTTCTGTTATTTCTGGTTACTATGGCTCATGAAGTTTCCTTTGACCTCTCTGTGGGAAGGACTTCACCTGAAATTTCTTGCAGCTTTGATCTTGTTTTTACAAATCCTTTAAGTTCTTTCTTTTCTGCAAAGGGTCTAATTTCTCCTTCATATTTGTTGGAGAGTTTTGCTGGATACAGGATCTTTACCTGGCAATTGTTTTCTTTCTGCTTTGTATATGCCATCTCATATAGTCTTTTAGCTCGCATGCTTTCTACCGAGAAATCAGAACTTAATGTAATTGCTATCTCTTTGTAGGTGACTTTTCTTTTTTCTCATGCTGCTATTAAAATTCTATTCTTATCTTTTAATTTGTAGAAATTGCCTATGGTATGTGTTGATGTTTTTCCTTTTGGGTCTTTTTGGTGTTCACTGTGCTCCATGAATGTGGATTTCCCATTCTTGAAAATATCTAAGAAGTCGTCTTTTAGTATTTCTTCCACTATTGGTAATTGCCCTGTCATTTCCATGTTCTGGAATTCCAGTCATTTACATCTTATTCCATTTGATATTATTCCATATGATTCTGAAGTTTTCTTTATTTTCTTTACACCTCATCTTTGATTTTTCTTCTAGTATGCTTTCAGGGAGACTCTTGTCTTTCAACTCACTGATTCTTTGTTGCATCACTTCAGTTCTACTTTCTTGTGTTATTAGCATGTTGAACAGTTCTGTCATTTCAGTCTTAATATTCTGGATTGCTGGAGGGACACGGGGGAGGAGAGAGAAGAGGAAGCAGTAGCTTCGCTGCTGTTGTCACTGCAAGGAGTGACATCCGAGCTCAAGGTGGCTTGGGAGAACCTCCCCCCCCCCTTCAGATTCCGAGGCCCTCCCACCAAGCGGCCCTGTGTCTGCTACCAGGAGGTGGTGTGCTGCACACCCCCTGTCCTGGATGGCGGGCTGTGGTGTCTCCCCGTGCCCCCTTGCTTGCTGCTCCCTCCCTGCGGTGGCCCTTCAGGATCCCAGGATGGGTCCTGCCCTCGCCAGGAGGTGCTGGTGCCTTTTCGTCTGCTGCCTCCCTCCCCGGAGCCAAGATCATGAAAGTCACCTGAGGACCTAAAAGGAGAAGGAGTTCACCATGCCAGAAAACAGCTCCGTCCAGCAGTAAATTCATTTTACCTAGAATGATCTCCATCATGCTTGGAAAGTTTAAAGAAGAAATCTCTAAACGTTTCAAATCACATACTGACCAACTGGTATTGATATTTGTGGGCAAAATTTTGAAAGATTAAGACACTGTGAGTCAACATGGTATTCATGATGGACTTACTGTTCACCTTGGCATCGAAACACAAAACAGACCCCAAGATCATTCGGCTCAGTTAACCAGTACCACTGGAAGCAATGTTACTATATCAAATCCTAATAGTAACTCCACATCTGGTTCTACCACAAGCAATCCTTTTGGTTTAGGTGGCCTTGGTGGGGTCGCAGGTCTGAGTAGCTTGGGTTTGAATACATCCAACTTGTCTGAACTACAAAGCCAGATGCAATGGCAACTTATGTCAAACCCTGAAATGATGGTCCAAATTATGGAAAATTCCTTTGTCCAGAGCACGTTGTCAAATCCTGACTTGATGAGGCAGTTAATTATGGCCAACCCACAAATGCAGCAGTTGATACAGAGAAATCCAGAAACTAGTCGTATGCTGAACAACCCAGATATAATGAGACAAACACTGGGACTTGCCAGGAATCCAGAAATGATGCAGGAAATGATGTGAAACCAGGATCGAGCTTTGAGCAATCTAGAAAACATCCCCGGGGGATATAATGCTTTACGATGTATGTATACTGATATCCAAGAACCAATGCTCAGTGTTGCACAGCAGCAGTTTGGTGGTAACCCATTTGCTTTCTTAGTGAGCAATACCACCTCTGGTGAAGGAAGTCAACCTTCTCATACTGAAAATAGAGATCCATTACCCAATCTATGGACTCCACAGGCTTCCCAGACTTCATCAGCTTCCAGCGGCACAACCAGCACTGGGGCTAGCACTAGTGGTAGTTCTAAGAGTGGCACAACTGGGCAGAGTACTACTGCACCCAATTTGGGTTCTGGAGTTGGAGCTAGTATGTTCAACACACCAGAAATGCAGAGTTTGTTGCAGCAAATAACTGAAAACCCACAGCTCATGCAGAATATGTTGTCTGCCCCCTACATGAGAAGCATGATGCAGTCACTAAGCCGGAACCCTGATCTTGCTGCACAGATGATGCTGAATAATCCCTTATCTGCTGGAAATCCACAGCTTCAAGAACAAATGAGACAACAGCTCCCAACTTTCCTCCAACAAATCCAGAACCCTGCTACACTGTCAGCAATGTCAAATCCTAGAGCAGACATTGTTACAGATTCAACAGGGTTTACAGACATTAGCAAAGGAAGCTCCTGGCCTTATCCCAGGGTTTACTCCAGGGCTGGGGCATTAGGAAGTACTGAAAGCTCTTCTGGAACCAATGGGTCTAACTCTGCACCTAGTGACCACAGAAGTCCCACTGCAGGATCAGCTGAACCTGGACACCAGCAGTTTATTCAGCATTTTTTTTTTGCATTTTCTTCCATAGATGTTCAAGTTGTTCCTCATTAATATATTTCTTCTGGACTGTTGTCTCTGGGATATTTGCTTTCTTAATTGCTTCTTCCATCATCTGCATCTTCTTTTATGTTGTTGTTTTTAGTATGTGCCATCGAGTAGGTTCCGACTCATAGCGACCCTATGCACAACA
>NW_006399769.1:11690333-11699140 GCF_000299155.1 Elephantulus edwardii
TATTTCAGAAGTGGGTGGCCAATCCTTCTTCCTAGTCTGTCTTAATCTGAATGTTCAGATTTAGAGGAGTATCTGACAGACAGCAATTTGTGGGGCAGTGAAAGATAAATCCCTGTTCAAATAACTCTACATCAACATATTTCTTCTGGTTCTCTCCATCTGAGGTATTCTCTTTTAGGAGATGGATTATTTTGATTTTTCATGATAATTGAGTCAAACTACTGTTTTCTTGATATTATGTGAGTGATTTCTTAGTAGTTGTAACTACATAGTAAACAAGAGTTTGGCAATGTTTTGTGCAGGACCTGTATATTTGTGCTTCCTTCTTGTCCTGAGGTCCTGCAGGCCTCGTGCCAAACAGCAATAATCCCCCCTGAGGTACCTGAATGGAAAACCAGGAAGCCTTGTTTTTTTCCTCCCAGAACTGACTCCTCTACCTCACTTGAGACAGTCTAGCTGTCCTGCTACATTCTGCTTGAGCTTAAGGGGTTCCGCATGATCTAGGTAAACAGCAGTGATTCCCCCCCTGCACCCCTGCCAGTTAATCTGCTGGAGCAGACTCATGGCTGCTGATGACGAGTGGTTGCTGCTGGCAATGTGTAGCATCTGCTCTGCTTATGGTTTTGGGTGTTGTTTGTTTGTTTGTTTGTTTTTAAGAATTCAATGAATAAATAATTCACTGTGAAGAATTCTATCATGTTTATTCTAACAAGGTCTAATTATCCAACTACTAGTCTTTTTTGGTTTCCAACTTTTGCATTCCAGTCACCATTTATTATTAATGCATCTTTATTACAATCAATATCATATTTTAAAAGTTTGCAGGAATCTTCACATTTGGTGCAGAAATCAGAATAATGGTTGTAATAACTGGACTTCTTGTGTACATGTGTATTATTTCCTATTAACCACAGCATTGCACATCTAAATAGATTTTTTAAGGCTCATTTTGGTGAGACATCATATTCAATGTAAACAAGAAAGACTCTTTACAAGAAAGACTGACCAGTGACTACTACAACGAGCGTGAGCATGACAGAGATCATAACGATGCAGGATAGGGCAAGGGGACAAGATTTATGTCTTTTGTTCACAGGTTTGCTTTGGGTTTTAGTCAACATGATGACATCTAACAACAGGGAATGCTGTTGATAATAATCTCCAGGGAGGTGAACTGCTAATCTAATGACCACACTTCTTTGATGGTTTGAATATAGCGTGAGTAATCCTTTCCCATATGATTTACAGCCTTGGAAACCCAATAAAAGGTCAGCAATAAATCCATTCCAATTCAATGACGATAAGATTATTTTATCACAAAATTCTATCAATGCTCTTAATCTCGAGTGTTCTGAATGTTTACTTACTGATATTTATTTCTACATCAGAAACTACCTATATTCAAGCAGTTTATTAGATTTCTATTGTTGGTAAATTATCCCAAATTTGGTGGTTTAAACAAACTCTGTGATAATATGTACAACATGCATATTTACACATATGTACAGTGTACAATGTAAATAAATTGTACATTTATAATTGTGTAGTTCTGAACAGGAGAATTCAGAAATAAAATTTACTGGATTAAATTCAAGATAATGGCAGGAGTGGATAGTTTATAAAAATTCTCAGAATAATCCATTTCTTTGTCATTTCCAGCTTCAAGAATTTTTACTCATAGGTTATTTTTCTGTTTTCAATGAAAGGCAATTGTAATTTCAAATCTCTTTCTGATATTGAGCTTTATTTTATAGTCACATCACTTTCTATTATTTATCTTCCTCCCTATATCTCTTATGACAGTATTTATGGTGTATACATACCAGTTGTCATTGAGATTGTATCAACTCAATTGATTTCATTTGTCACAGAGTAGAGCTATGCACTGTGTGATTCTCAAGGCTTTGATTTCTCAGAAGCAGATCTCCAGATCTTCATTTGAGGTGCTGATCAGTGGGATTGAATCATAAGTCTTTTGTTAGTAAATAGTTATCTATCCTTTATAAAAACTTTTGTGATTATAATGGTAAAAGTCCTGGTGAAATGTTTGGCTGCTAACTAAAAGGTTAACACTGTGAACCAGGAGCCATCCCACTGGAAAAAGATGCTATAGAGTATTTTTTAATTAGTCTTGGAAGGCCTATGAGGCAATTCTACTTGCCCTATAGGGTTGCTTTGTGTTAAAATAAACTCAGTGGTTATTGGTTATGAATTACAGGTTAAAATTTACTCAGGAGTAGCATAAGTTAGTTGGATTTGAATGATATTAGATCTGTCTTTATAATCTTGGATGATCTTCTATCTCAAGATCTTTAAGTAATCTACAAATTCCCTTCAACATGAAAGTAACATATTTAGATATTCTAGAGATTAAGAAATGAGTATTTTTGCAGAGAAGGTATTATTCTTCTTACTCAGGGTACCACTATATTTTTAATGAAATGCATTATATTTTAATGAAAAAAATACTGTTATATTTTTACTGAAATCTGGGGTAGAGTTGAGTACATAGCATATTATAAATTTCCAATTAACCTTAGATTAATGAATCTATGAGTAAGCTTTCTTCAATATATGCAGTGAAAAATACTAATGATCATGTAAACAAATTTGATGTAGGACTAGGTAATGTTAAGAATTCCTTAACTGTTAAATAATTTAGGTCAAAAGCAGTGTAAGAGAGTCAAGGGTAAAGTTAAAATCTTAAAATTCTTTGCTGTTTCTGCTGGAATCTTGCCAAATAAATTATTAGCACACAACTTGAGGCTACATAAGGCAAAGATTACAGGGAAAGGCAAAGGATAATATTATCCAATCAAAGCCCGGAGATGAGCACATTAACTTATAAGGGAGGCTTCAGATTCTCAGAGTTGACATACACAATATGAATTACCCCCAAAATAACCTAATTAGCATCCAAATGAGCAGAAATCTAACATGCAATCAGTGACATTACAGACAAAAGACTGGAAGGGAGAAAACTCCAGCAACATCATTTCATCAACCAAAATATCACTCAACCATTTTGCATAAAGCCCACCCCAGGAGGAAGTGGACTAACTATATAAGCATTTAATCTCTCGTTGCCTGCCACCTTCTCCATTGCTTTCTTTTCCAAGGAGAGTGACTGATTCTTCTCTCTGAAACATACTTTTATTAATAAATTGCTTTTATTTTCACTTTCACTCTTAGAAGATAGAGGTTTCTGACACCTTTCTTGGTAAGGTAGACGTCCCTGACCTTGGAGATTATCAAAGTTTCTGGGACCCTGGTTTCAATATATTTGCTATGACATTGAGTCCTCTCCCTTTGAGAAGTCATCAAAATTGCTGTACACTCTGGTGCCTTCATGCTTACTTTCTTGTTGTCTTCCACCTGGCTCAGTATTTTTATCAGAAAAGGAAGACTTTTATCAGTGCACCTATTGCATAACAACAGTAATAGTAACTGTATTACATATTGTCATAACAAACAGGAGTAGGCTTAATGGCAAATAATGCCATTATCAACAAAATTAAAGTGATTTCTATTATAAAAGATGTTATGTAAATGTTTTCCCCAATAAATTCTCTTTTCCATTACAGTAAGGAGGTAATACACATTTTTGGAGAACCAAAAACATCATAAGATACTCTTAGTTATCTCAACAACTCATTTTCATTGAGTTGGAATTGATTCATAGCTGACCCTCCTCAACTGGGTTTCTGAGACTCTAACGGACATAAACAGACTGTCCATTTTTCTCTTATAGAGCATCTGGTGGATTCAAACTACCTTGAACAATACCACTAATATCACACACAAGCAAGCTGTTGTTAAAGATTATTCAAAACAATTAGAACAGTACACTAGCAGAGAACTGCCAGATGTGCAAGCTGGAATTAGAAGAAGCCATGGCACTAGAGACATCATAGCCAATGTTAGGTGGATCTTGGCCAAAAGCAGAGAGTACCAGAAGAATCTCTATCAGCGCTTCATTGACTATGCAAAGGCCTTTAACTGTGTGGATCACAAAAAATTGTGCCCAGCCTTGAGAAGAATGGGTATCACAGAAAACTTAATTGTGCTCATGTGAGACCTGTACTTGCACCAGGAATCAGTAGTCAGCAGAGAACAGGTAAATACTGAGTGGTTCAGGATCATGTGTCATGGATGAATTCTATCTCCGTACATTTTCAGTCTATATGTAGAATAGATCATTCGGTAGGCTAGACTTTATGAGGAGGAATGTGGCATCAGGATTGGAGGAAGATTCATCAACAATCTGCATTATGCAGATAACACAACCTTGCCTGCTGAAACTGAGGATGACATGAAGCACAAAGATTTCAGCCTTCACTATGGATTGAATCTCAAAATGAAGAAAACAAAGATTCTCACCACTGGACCAATAGACAGCTTCATGATAGATGGAGAAGAGACTGCTATCATTGATAATTTCAGCTTCCTGGGTTCCACAGTCAACAGTCTTTGTACCAGCAGTCAGGAAATCAAAAGACAAATTGCACTGGGAAAGTCTGTTAGGGGCCTCTCTAGAGTACTGAAGAGCAAAAATCTCAGTCTGGATATTAAGGTATGCCTGATCTAGGCTATCGTCTTCACCGTTATTTGCTATGCATTAGAAAGCTGGACAATGACTAAGGATGATAAAAGGAGAATTGATATCTTCAAAGTTGTGATGCTGGAGAATAGTGTTCAACATACTGTGGACTGCCAGGAGAACAAACAGGTCTGTCCTGGAGAGGGTGAAACCGAGCATCCTCCTGGAGGCAAGGATTTTGAAGCCCTGTCTCACATACTTTGGGCATGTGGCCATGAGGGACCAGTCCTTGGAGAAAAACATCATGCTTGGAATGGTGGAGGGACAGCTCAACAGAGGAAGATCCAGAAGGAGATAGATGGATTGACTCATTGACAAGAGAAATTGGATTAGGTCTGTTAGAGATGATGAGATTCGTTCAGGATAGGGAAAGGTTCAGAATTATTGTAAATAAGGTCACTATGAGTCACAAATGACTCAACGGCACATAACCTTACCACCACCACCACCACTGTTTTAGCAATGAAACTCCTTACTCACTAAGTGGCCAGAACTCTCTGTTTTAGCCATCCAGTGCTGGTTTGATAGAAAAATACCACAACCGAATGGCTAGAACTAAAGGTTGGTTGTTTTGTTTGTTGTTCATTGTTTTTTTGTGTGGTTGTGGGTTTGTTTGGTTGGTTTTTTTTTGTTATTTTTGTTGTTTGTTTGTTGTTGTTTTTTTTTTCCTTCTTTGTGAAGGAGGTTAGAAGCCTGCATTCATGATACTAGCTTTAAGAGAAGGCCTTTTCTCTTTGCCAGATATGGTGAAAGTTGCTTGTTTCTTTAATCTGCTTCTGGGTAATTGTCATGTTGGTTGCTGTGGTTATGTCCTTTGTCCATCTCTATTTGTTCAATTGTTTGTTTAATTGCTTCTTTTATTTCAAAAGACATTGATAGTGCTACACTATTGTAACAACACTCAAACCAAATTGAGTTTATAACCATGGTATATGGATTGAGATTCATAATACATATTTCCTTAGAGACACAGTTCATTATATAATGTATCAAATCCTTTATAACAATGTCTCTGAAGAATAAAAACTTTCAGGGTGAAAGAATCAATCCTTCAGGAAAGAAAACAGGAATGTCATCATCTAAAATCTACTCACAAGAAAAACTTTCTTCTTTGAAGGAAAAGAACATTTAGGTTTCTTATCATTTCATGTACTCATATTTGCACCTTACTTAGAGTTTTCTCACATATATCTTTGTATCACATTTTAAAGATAATTATAAATTATTAAAGTGATCAATTTACATTAGTATTTTCTATCTTTATGCTTATTTATGTAACTTCTATTTCTTTTAATAATTGAAAATATATAATTCTTTCACAACTTATGTTTTAGGATAAACAGAAAATGTCAAAGAAAATAGAAAAGCAGTGACAAAGAAACCAGAAAACGACATGAGTTACTAAAAATCAGAAAAATGGTTGCAGTAGGTAAAATTCTCAATATATTAGTTGTTGTTATTGTGCTATTACGAGCTGTGAAGACAACTATGACTCTTATGTTTAAGGAACACTTTAGTTACACTTTGAAAGCAGGAGTGACATCCAGTTCCTAAACAATATGCCTCTGGAAACTCTGTGAACTTTGATAAATGACCATAGTTGTAGGGTTACTAGGAGTTGTGCTTGACTCGACAGCAATCAACAACAACAGCAACAACTAATTGTTCCTCAAAGACAGATTTACTTGGCCTTTTGGAAGTTAATGGTATATTCAAAGGCATATCAATTATTCTTCAGTTTCTCTTATTCATTGTATAAAGTTCATAGGTATATAAAGCAATTAAAAATATGATGGCTTGAGTCAGGTGCACTTTATTCCTTAAACAGACATTCTTGTTCCTTGGCACTTTAAAGAAGTTATTGTTCCTGTTGGCTAATTGCAATAGTCACATTGACTTTATCATAATTCTTCCCAAGTTGATCCTCTCTTATGTTGGGCCTTTATAATACTCATTGTCTGTACATTCTCCTTTTTATTTCCCGTTTTACTCCCCTCCCCACTCCTCATTCTCTTATACTCACAATTAGCAGATAGAACAAAAAAAGTTATGTGTAACTGTTCAAAAGAGGAAGGGGAAAGGGAAAGGTAGAGGGGGTAGAAAAAAGGAGAGGAAATGAACAGGGCATCAGAGATTAGTGGACAGATTAAGAGAGAGATGGAATAGGCAAAGTGCAACAGATACTTTATGAGATGGAGTGATAAAAGGCATACATTAATAACAATTAATTATATAAAACAGAGTATCTATGAATGAGTGTATAAAACACAATGTAAATAAATGAAATCATAATTCATATGAATGACTATTTGCAAATCAATAAAAAACAGGTTGTTGTTATGTGCCATAAAGTCACCTGCAACATACAGTAACCTTATGTGTAACAGCTCAGAAGCCTGCCCTGTCCTTAGCCAGTCTCACTGACACTGACACAACTGTTGTTGCTGTTGTAAAGTACCGCTGAGTTGGATGCAACTCATAGAGACCCTGTGTGCAGCAGCCATAATCCTGCTCTATCTTGTATCACATTTAATGTCTCTGAAATGCCTATGTACATTACCCCAGTCACTGAATCAATCCATCTCATGGAGGGTCTTCCTCTCTTGTGCTGTCTCTTTACCCTCTCAAGCACGATGTTCCTCTCCAAGGACTGGTCTTTCATTGCAGCATGTCCAAAGTATGTCAGATGAAGCTTCAGAATCTTTGCCTCCAAGGAGAAGCTTGGCTTCACCCTGTCTAGTACAAGCCTGTTTGTTCTCCTAGCAGTTCATGGTATATTCAATACTATTCTCTAGCACCACAGTTCAAAGGCATCAATTCTCCTTCTATCATCACTAGTAATTGTTCATCCCTTTGATGCATAAAAATAAATTGCAAAGACTATGGCCTGGATCAGGCACACCTTAATCTCTGGTACAACTACCACCATTAAGAAAGAGGTTATTAGCAGCATATTTGCCCAATATGCAGCATGGAAAACAAAGTAAAATATTACAATGAATTGTGTAAAGATCTGGAGTCAGAAAAACAAAAGGGCCGAGCTCACTTGCCATTTCTTAAGCTCAAGAAACTAAAGAACAAATTCAAGCCTCGAATTGCTATACTTAAGGATGCTTTGAGCAGAATGTTAAATGATCCAGGAAGTAGTAAAAGAAGACGGAAAGAGGATACAGAGTCACTGTACTGAAAGGAACTGGCAGACACAGGAGAACTGCATGAAACTACATATGAGCAAGAGCCTGTGGGGATGAAGGAAGAAGTTAAAGCTACTTTGAAGGAACTGGCAGAAAATAAGGCCCCAGAATTTATGATATACCAATTGATACATTTCAATTAACAGATACTGTCCTAGATGTGCTCACCAAGTTATGTAAAGAAATCTGGAGGACAACCACTTGGCCAACTGACTGGAAGAGATCTGTATTTTTTCCCATTCCAAAGAAAGGTGCACAGCAGAATGTGACAATTATCAAACAATATCATTGATATTACATGCAAGCAAGATTCTGCTAAAGATTATCTTAAAATGACTGGAACTGCACATCAACAGAGAACTGCCAGATGTGCAGGCTGGCTTTAGAAGGGGTAGTGGTACTAGGGATATTGTTACTAATGTTAGATGGATCTTGGCTGAAAGCAGGGAGTACCTGAGGAATGTCTATCTAAGTTTCATTGATTATGTAAAAGTGTTTGACTGTGTGGATCATAACAAACTGTGTCTGACCCTGAGAGGAACAGGAATCCAAGAACACTTGATCACGCTAAAGCGAAACCTAGACTTGGACCAGGAGGCAGTTGTCAGAACAAAGCAAGGAAACACTGTATGGTTCAAAATTGGGAAGGGTGTATGTCAGGCATGTGATCTGTCTCCATACCTTTTCAACCTATATGCAAAACAGATTAGGTGCAAGGTGGGGCTGTATGAGCAGAAATGTGGCATCAGGATTGGTGGGAGGTTCAACAATCTGTGTTACACAGATGACATAACCCTGCTTGCTGAAACTGAGAGGACCTGAAGCGCTTGCAGCAGAAGATCAAAGCCTGCAGTTAATATGGATAAAGGCTCATATCAAAAAGACAAAGATTCTCACCACTGGGCCAATTGGCAGCATCATGATAGATGGTGAAGAGATTGAGATTGTTCACAGCTTTAGTTTGCTTGGCTCCACAGTCAACACTCTTGGCACCAGAAGCCAGGAAATTAAAA
>NW_006399769.1:11703995-11728219 GCF_000299155.1 Elephantulus edwardii
GCTAATAGGACCGTTGAGTGCAGATCCATGTGTAATGAAATAGTTGACAATGTCATTCTTTTTTCTGTTTATCATAGTGTAGTTTATAGATCCAGTTATAAGAGTTTTTGTTTTCCTAATGATGTGGCATTTCCCATTTAAAAGGCTCTAGTGGTTTATGTTCCTTGGTATGTGCTCAAAGTGTTTTTCTTTTTAAGCAAGATTGTGTCATTTGTATAATGTAAGTTTATGAGTGTTTTAATAGTTCTGATGCCACATTCTTCTACATATAGTCGTTGTGGTTCTTGTTAGGTGCCACTGAGTCAAGTACTATCTATAGCAACCCTATGAACAGCAGACCTGGACCTCTCCTATCTTGTGTCATCCCCACAATCTCTGACACCGTCAAGCCCATTGCGACAATCACTGTGTAAATCCACCGGGTTGAGGGTCTTCCTCTCTTTCACCATGTAACCACCTGTCAAGCATGATGTCCCTCTTCATGGAATAACTTCTAGCAAAATGTCCAAATTATGTGAGATGAAGCTCTATAATCTTTGCCTCCAAAGAGCACCTTCTCCAAGACATATCTATTCTGTGTGTGTATGTGTGTGTGTGTGTGTGTGTGTGTGTCTGTGTGAGCAAATAATTTTTATTCTTCAAAAATACACCAGATAATCAATACTCTTTTCCAACACCACAGTTCAGAGACATCAATTCTTCTGTCATCATTATTCACTGTCCAGCTCTTAGATGCATAACAAGTGAATGAAAAGATCATGGTCTGAATCAGGCACGCCCTAGTCTTCAAACTGATATAATTGCTCCTCAGTAATTTGGATAGGTCCCTTACTATAGACTTTCCCCACACAACATGTGCCCTGATCTCATAACTGCTGGTACCAAGTATATTGATTATGGATACAGGTAAGATGAACTCGTTAAGAGATTCAATTTTTTACCATTTTCCATAATGTTTCCTATCAGTGCATGACAAAGATTTTTGTTCTCTTGACGTGCAAATGCAATTCATATTGAAGGCTGCAGTGTTTAACCTTCATTAACAACTGCTTCAAGTCCTCCTGACTTTCAGGAGGCAAGGTTCTGTCACCTGCATAATGAATGCTATTGATCAGTCTTCCTCCAATCCTGATGTGATGCTTCATTCTTTTTCATAGAGTCCAGCTTCTCAAAAATTTGCCAAGGTATGAGGGAAGGATATACTACCCTGATATGCACCTTTCCTAACTTTAAACCATATTGTCCTCTTGCTTAGTTATTAATAATCTCTTTGTCTAGTTATAGGTTTCACATGAGTAAGATTAAGTGTTCTGAAATTCCCATTCTTCTCAATGTTAGCTCCAGTTTGTTATAATCCGCACATTCAAATGCCTTTATAGAGTCAATAAAGCATAGTTATTCTTCTTTCAGCCAGGATCCACCTAATATCAGCAATGATAGCCCTCCTGCCACAGACTCTTCTAAATCCAGCTTGAGTATCTGGCAGTTCCCTGCATATGTACTCATCTATATAGTCTAGGTTCTAAAATTATTTGTTCAGCATTCCAATTCAAAATATATAGAGCAAGATTCAACCCTGAAGCATGTAAGTTAATAATATCTAGACCAAGCTAAACTAACCAGAAAATAAATAAAAATAGCACACAAATTGATGAAGGATGTTAATAGGTATTCTTCAGAAACAAATGCATAATGATGACTATACAAGTATAATGAAATGATCAAATTTATTGACAGTAAATAACTAGGATTCAAATTATTTACATTCATGAAAATGTATATTAAAATAGCATGTTGTTTTTATTACAGGACTTTAAATTAACCATGAATCATAATGAGAGGATAAACAACAGGTTGGAAAGCCCCCTTGTCCTGCACCATCACCACATTAAAAAAATGCTGGAATCCATTGTTACAATCAGTGTCAAAACATCTTGTTGAGGGTATACCTTGCTTTCTCTAACTCTCCAGTTTTCCCAGCATGATGTCTTGTTTCAAAGGACTAGCTTCTCCTGATAACATGTCTAAAGTATGTAATAATAGGTTTCATATCGCTGTTTCTAAGCAGCATCCTGTTTCCATTTTCTCCTAGATACTTTGACAGTGCAGGAGATATTCAGTGCTTTTCTCTGATACCCCAGTTCAAAGGTATAATTTTTTTTCTTCTCTCATCCTTATTACTTTTCCAACTTTAAGATAGAAAATACCATGTCTTAGATCAGGTTCGGCTCAATATTTAAATTTATATACTTGCTATTTTGAAGAGGCTGTTAATAACCATTTTTTCCTGATGCAGCGCATCTTTTGATTTTTTGATGGCTACTTCTGTGGGTTTTGATTGTGGATCTAAGTAAAATTAAATTGTTAACAATTTCAATCTGTCCCCCATTCATCTTGTTATGATAAGGATTTTTTTGTGTTCTTGATGATGATCTGTAATTCATATTAAAGATTGAAGCATCTTATTCTGCAATAAATACTTTAAAATAGTAATATATTAATTTCTGTTCAAAAATAAGCAGGCATTATATTGTCACATGTTGTGAAGGATATGAAAAAGACTTATCATATTGGTAAAGGTATACTATTGTGGTCAGCATAGCAATACCTCTTGACTAGAAATTAGTGACACAGCAAATTTCTCTGTGACTAATATTTAAAATAAATTCTAAGATAGGTGACTAAATCATTGTTTTGCTGCTACACTGTTTTGTTGTTTATACTAGTAGATAATTGATAATATGAAACTCTATCTAGGTAAACAAATAAGAAACATTAAAATAAGTATACACTATTATATAATTCTTTGCATCTGTGCATAGTAAGCATGTAGATGTATTCTCTGAACAAGACAATAATTTTTTTAAGAACCTTTTTATTAATTTAGGTTGTTTATTTTTCATTTCAATGAACATCTACAGAGAAGACAATAATTTTTAAAAGCAAATGTTCAGTGAAATACATAAAAATACAGCATTTCAGATGAATTATGGTTAAAAGTGTAAGAGGCTCAATTTTAAAAATAATTGCTTAAAGGATCAACAAACTCACAAGTACAAATCAGACATATTAGAGTCATAAGCTGAAAGGGGAGGATATTGGCAAAGATAAAAATAACTGGTCCACATTGAACCATTTTAGTAAGTAACAATATCAAAACCCAATGATAAAGAAGGAAGATGATCAAGCTTCACTCAAGGCATTGGCAAAAAATAAGGCTTTAGTGATTGACAAAATATGAACTGCCATGTTTTGAGAAGCAAATGCAGCTCTGGATATGTTTATTAGTCTGAAAAATCTGGACTACACTTATCTGGCCAACCAACTGGAACAGATTAGTATTTGTTTTCATTCCTAAAAAATGGTGATACAACAGAATGTGAAAATTATCAAAGAAAATTATTAACATTATATACAAGTAAAATGTTTCTGAAGATTATTTTAAAATGGCTGAAGGAGTACATCCACAAAGAGCTGCAAGAAAGTAAAGCTGGATTCAGAAGATGCCTTACTTGGCACATAGTATATGATTGGTGTTGTTAGATGTCTTGGTTGAAACAAGAAAAGACTAGAAAGTTATTATGTTTTATTAACTAAACTAATGGGTCCTATCTCCATACCTTTTCATCAATATGTAAAAGAGGTCATCCAGAAGAATGGGATCTATGAGGAGGAATGTGGTATCAGGATTACAAGAAGATTCATCAACAACCTGCATTATGCAGATTCAACATTGCTTGCTGAAACTGAGGAGGACCTTATACACAGTAGCTCTGAACTCTGTACTATCTTAAGTCAGTCTCACTCTCTGACACATCTACCTGCCATTATCCCAGGTATGGTGTCAATCCAGGATGCTGTCCCTCCAATCTTCCAAAATAATGTGCTTCCTCAAGGACTGATCCCTCACAGAGCATGTTTGAAGTATGTGAGAAGGTGCTTCAAAATCCTTG
Source organism: Elephantulus edwardii (assembly GCF_000299155.1). Classification (NCBI taxonomy): domain Eukaryota; kingdom Metazoa; phylum Chordata; class Mammalia; order Macroscelidea; family Macroscelididae; genus Elephantulus; species Elephantulus edwardii. The sequence continues at coordinate 11,707,949 of NW_006399769.1, forward strand.
CCTCCCAGGAGCAATTTGGTTTCATTTTTACTCAGGACTAATTTGCTTGTTCTCTTGGCAGACCATGGAATGTTCAACACTCTTCTCCAGCACCACAACTGAAAGGTATCAATTCTTTTTCTATCATCTCTTAGTCTAGCTCTCTGATATTGCAAATAATTGTGACAACCACAATCTATATCCAGACTGATATCATTGCTCTTTAGCACTCTAGAGAAGTCCCTGACAACAAATTTTCCCAATAAAATTTGTATTTTTATTTCCTGACTGCTAGTGTCAAAAGTTCTGACAATGGACATAAGCAACCTGAAATTGGTAACAATTTCAATCTCTTCTCCATCTGTCATGGTGCTTCCAATTGGCCCAGAGATGAGATTTTTGGTCTTCTTGATGTTGAGCTTCAATCCATATTGAAGATTGTGGTCCTTGACCCTCTGTAGAAAATGCTTCAAGTCCTCAGTTTCAGCAAGCAAAGTTGTACCATCTGCATAACACAGTTTGTTGGTGAGTCTTCCTTCAATTCTGATGCCATATTCCTCCTCAAAGAGTTTAGCTTCCCGAATACTCTATTACACATATAGATTGAAAAGGTATAGAGACAGGACACATTCCTGATGTATTACTTTTCTGATTTTAAAACACTGTTTCCTGTTTTTAAAACACTGAGTGTTTTCTTGTTCTGTTCTTACTACTGCTTCCTGATCCAAATATATGTTTGGAATTCTCATTCTCCTCAAACTTAGCCACAATTTGCTGTGATCTATGCAGTCAAATATCTCTGCATATCTAATGAAACACCAATAAACCTCCTCTTGTACTCTGCTTTCAGGCAAGATCCATCTGACATTGGTGTGAGGTCCCAAGTGCCACACCCTCTTCTAAACCATGCTTTTAACTCCAGTAGTTACAAAACATACTGTCAATTGCTGTCATTTTTGGATAATCTTCAGCAAGATTTACTCATGTATGTTATTAGTGATATTGTTCGATCTTTTCCACACTTTGTTGGGTCATCTTTTTTTTTTATAATGACAATAAATATGGATCTTTTCCAGTCAATTGGCCACGTAGATGTCCTCCAGATTTCTTGTCATAACTTAATGAACATGTCCAGGTCAGGGTAGCATCTGTTTTTTGAAATATATCGGTTGGCATTCCATCAATTTTGCAGGCTTCGGTTTTGGTCATTCCTTCAGAGCCACTTGAACTTCCTCCTTTATCATCATTGCCTCTTCATCATATGTTGTGTCATGAATTTCTTCTGTGTCATCCAATTCCTTTTGGTACAATGACTTTATCTTATTTTGATGTATCCTAGGTCATTCAATATTCTTCTGATATCATCCTTAAGTATTGCCACTCAGTTAAATTTGTCTTCAGTTTCTTAGCTTAAGAAATGCTGAGTGAATTTGTCCCTTTTGATTCTCTCATACACGTTCCTAAACAAACATATAAAATTAGGCATAGTTTTTATATTTTGTTTTGTGTTTTTCAGAATGCCTAGGTGTATGGAGATGTTGTATAGGAAAAATATGCTGTTAAGGATCTCTTTAAGGAGCTGAAGAGCAAGAATTTAAAAGAATAAGATGATCTCACCTCAAGTCATGGTACTTTCAGTGGCTTTTCAGACATGTGAAAACTATGTAAGAAATAAGCAGGACTGAAGTACTGAGGGCTTTGAATTGTGTTGTTGAAAACTATTGAATATATTTTGGACTGCCAAAATCTAAACACATCTGTCTTGAAGAATTTGCAACCAGATTCCTCCTTAGAAGCTAGTATGGGTGCAATTTCCTCTCATATACTTTGGGCATATTGTTGTTATGGATCTGTCTTAAAAAAAAAGACATCATGAATGAGAAAATAGATTGACACAGTGACCAACAAAGGACATGAACATGGTGGAGATTCTGAAGATGACATTGGATGAAATAAGGTTTTGATTTGTTGTTCTGAGGAACTCTATTAGTATCTTACTTTATATATGGATATCATTAACATTTGCAAGGCTGTGTATGCTAGTTTCAACACCAAATTGAGAGGTGGTAGATTTGCACAGACTTCTGAGCCAGTTTCCCTAGGTTACATTCTGTACTATACATTGTTCATAGTTATTCAACGTCTTTGATAATATATAGATGAAATAGTGAGTGTATGACAGATAAACGGAAATATGTGCTCACAAGTAAATATTTAATAAGCACAAAAGGATATTGAAAATTGAAACCACAGGTATCATATGAATGTCAGATGGATCCTGGCCAAAAACAAGAATACCGGAAGAATGTCTATTTGTGATTTGTTGACTATCCAAAGGCATTTGACTATTTGTATCATAACAAACTATGGCCGACACAGAGAAGAATAATGAAGAACACTTAATTATGCCCATTTGGAGCCTAAACCTAGACCAAGAAGCTGTTATATGAACACAGTTAGGGCACAAAAATGGTTTAAAATTAAGAAAGGTGTACATCATGGCTGTAACCTCTTTCCATCCCTATTCAATTTGTATGCTGAGCAAACTATTTGAGAAACTGGACTGTATGAAGAGGAGTGTGGCATAAAGATTGGAGGAAGACTTCTCAATAACCTGTGTTATGCAGATGACATAAACTTGCTTATTGAAAATGAGGAGAATCTGAAGTGCTTGCTGCAGAAGATTAAAGAATATAGCCTTCAATATGAATTGCATCTCAACATCAAGAAGGCAGAACTTCCCACTACTGGATCAAATGGCTACCTCATGACAGATGGAGAAAAAAATTGAAACCATCAACAATTTTATCTTGCTTGGATCCACTCCACTATCACTATTTTTGGTCCAAGCAGTCAGGAGATATAGGCCACTGGGAAATACTGCAGTCAGGGACTTCTCCAAATTACTGAGGAGAAATGATGCCTGTTTGAGGACTAAGGTACACCTGGTTCAATCCATGACCTTTTTGTTTACTTGCTATGTATCTAAGAGTTAAACAATAAATAAGGATGACAGAAAAAGAATTGATGCCTTTATAGTGTGGTGTTGGAGAATAATATTGACTATCCTGAGGACTGCCAAAATAACAGACATGTCTTGGAGATGGGGCAGCCTGAGTGCTCCTTGGAGGCAATGCTGATATAGCTTTATTTCACATGCTTTAGGAATGTTGCTAAAGCAGTCCATTCCTTAGAAAGGAACATGATGCAGGCGGAGAATTAAAGAGAGAGAAAGATAATTCATCAAATGGATTAACACAATGACTGCAGTAATGGACTAAAGTATGTTAGAGATTGTAAGGATGGTACAGGGTTCAGAACTGTTGTTTATATGGTCTCTATAGGTCATACTTGACTCAGTCGCACCTAACAAACCTCTTAAGCATCAGTAAATTTCCTAGAAATAAAGAATTTATGAAAAGTAAGGGGCTTACCACTTCTAGATTTTAGCGTGATTTTTTTTTCTTCATTGAAAGAATCAGACACACCTGAGGTTGTTAATGATTTCCACTTCCTCTGCTCTACAATCAACACTCTTGGCACCTGAAGTCAGGGAATAAGAAGACAAATTGCATTGGGAAAATCAGCTATCAAGGATCTCTCCTGAGTACTGAAAAACAACATCAGTCTGGAGACTAAGGTGCACCTAATCTAGGCCATGGTCTTCACAATTACTACTATGCATCAGAGAGCTGGACAATTACTACCAATGACAGAATAAGAATTGGTGCTTTTGAGCTGTGGTGCTGGAGAAGAGTGTTGAACATACCATGGAGCTCCAAGAGAACAAAAAGGTCTGTATTTGAGAAGGTGAAACCAAGTTTCTCCTTGGAGGCTAGGATTTTGAAGCTCTGTTTCATATATTTTGGGGCTGTGGTCAAGAGGAACTTATTTTTGGAGAAGGATATCATGGTTAGAAGGGTGAAGGGATAATGCAGGATAGGAAGACCCCAGATGAGATGGATTGACAGAGTAACTGGTATAATGGAAGTAGGTGTTTTAGAGTGAGTGAGACTGGCTCAGGATAAGACAGGCTTCAGATCAATTACATCTGAGGAAGGAACCACTGGAGAAGTTCAATATCAGCAGTGAAAATGAGCTTAAGTGCTGATTGTGAAACAAACTGTCAACTACTCATACACAAGTTCAAATTAAAGCTAAAGAAGTTTAAATCATGTCCACAGGAATAAAAATTTGATCTTGACTCTATCTCCCCCAAATTTAACAAAAAACTCAAAAAACAGGTTTGAGGCCTTGAACACTAATGAACTAAGACTAGATGATCTGTGGGAAAATATCAAGAATATCATCCATGTAGAACGCAAAAGATCATTACAAAGAAGGAAGAAGAAGAAAAGACCACAATGGATGTCAGAAAAGACTCAGAATATTGCACTGGAGTGCTGAGAAGCCAAAGGTAAGAGAAGAAATCGAGAAGTTAAGGAGTTGGACAGAAGATTTCTAATGGCAGCTCAGGAAGACAAGACAAAGTATTATAATGAAATGAGCAAGGAACTGGAGTCAGAAAATTAAAAGGGCTGAACTCACTTGGCATTTCTTAAGCTGAAGAAACTAAAGTACAAATTCAAGCTGTGAACTGTAGTGCTAAAGGATGCTATGGACACAGTATTGAATTATCCAAGAAGCATTAAAAGAAGATTATCAAAAGGCAGTGGTGATGAAGGAAGAAATTCATGCTACTCTGAAGGACTTGGCAAAAAATATAGCCCCAGGAATTGAGGAAATACCAATTGACGTAGTTCTATAAACAGATGCTTCTATGGATGGATGTGTTCACCAGGTTGTGCCAAGAAATCTGGAGGACAGCTATCTGGCCAACTGACTCTAAAAGATCCATATTTATTAACATTCCAAGAAGAGGTGACCCAACAGAGTGTGGAAAGAATTGAACAATATCACTAATATCACACACTAGCAAAATCTTGTTGAAGATTATCCAGAAACAACTGGAATAGCATATGGACAGAGAACTGCCAAAAATACAAATTGAATTTAGAAGAGGTCATGGCACTAGAGACATTATTGCCAATGTCATATGGATGTTGGCAGAAAGAGTACTGGAAGAATGTCTGCCTGTGTTTCATTGACTTTGCAAAGGCATTTGACTGTGTGGATCATAATAAATTGTGGTTACCCTTGAGGAGAATGGGAATCTCATAATACTTGATTTTGCTTATACAAAACCTATACTTGGACCAGGAAGCAGTCTTTAGAACAGAGCAGGGAAACACTGCATGGTTCAAAATCAGGAAAGGAGTGTGTCAGGGGTGCATCCTGTCTCCATGCATTTTCAATCTATGTGCAGAACAGATCACATGGAAAGCAGAGCTTTAGGAGGAAGAATGTAGCATCAGGATTGGAAGATGACTTCTCAATAACCTATATTACTGCTTGCTGAAACTTGAGAAGGGCCTGAAGCACTTGTTGCATAAGGTCAAGGACTGTAGTCTTCAATATGAATTATAGGTCAACATAGAGAAGATGAAGATTCTTACCACTGGACCAATTGGCAGCACCGTTATAGACAGAGAAGAGATTAAGTTTCTTAACAATTACAACTTGCTAGGCTCTACAATCAATGCTCTTAGCATCAGCAGTTAGGAAATCAAAAGACAAATTGCACTGGGGAATAAAATCTGCTGACAGGAACCTCTCCAGAATATTGAAAAACAACGATACAGTGTAGAGACTAATGTGCACCTAATCTTTGCAGTTCTTCCTAGGCCTCAGAGATCTGGACAATGACTAAGGATGATAGATAGAAGAACAGATGCCTTCAAATTGTGGCTGGAGAAGAGTCTTGAACATACTTTGGACTGTCTTGGAGAGGGTGAAACAAAGTTTCTCCATGGAGGTTGTGATTTTGAAACTCCATCTCACATACTTTGGGCACATGACCAGGAGAGAGATGGGTCCTTGGAGAAGGACATCATGATTAGAAGGGTGGAGGAACAAGCACAGGAAAGGAAGACCCTGAATGAGATAGATTGGTACAGAAACTGGGGCAATGGGGGTTGCGGTGTCAGTATTAAGGAGATTGGATCAGGACAGAGCAGGGTTCAGTGCTGCTGTACATAAGGTCACTATGGCTCACAAATGACTCGATGGCACATAGCAACAAAACCAACAATGATTCTCTACGTGACAGGTTTGGCTTAGAGTCATCACAAAGTTGAATTCTTGAGTGCATTTAATAAGCTAATTAAAGACAAAAATCAGCACATTTGTTAAGAACAACAAGAAATGCGAATAGTGGTAGCATTTTTCTTAGAAGAAAACAATCAAAGTTATATTATTTGTAGTCACTGATGATAAATTTATCTACTCTTTGTATGTTTCTGCTTTAGAAATGTATTTTCTTTGCAGCTTTCTGCTTTAGAAATTTGTTATTGTTAAGTACCATCTAGTCAATTTTAGCTCAGAACGACCTTATGAACAACATAGCAGAAATCTCCACTATACTGCACCATCCTCAGAAACTCAGACACGTTCTAGCCCACTGTTAAATCACTGCGTCGATTCATATTGTGAAGGGTCTTCTTCTCTGACCTTGCATCTTTCCCAACATGATGTCTTTCTCCAAGGACTGGACTCTCCTGGTAAGATGTTCAAAGTAAGTGAGACAAAGTTTCACTACCCTTACCTTTAAGAATTCTGTTTGTTTTTCCCCACCCCAGATATATTTCTTTGTTCTTTTTGTGATCCACAAAATGCTATTTCCCAGCATCACAATTCAAATGCATTAATTCTTCCTCTGTCATCCTTATTCAATGTCCAACTTCCAGATACATATTAATTAATTGAAAATTCCATGGCTGGATTCAAATGTACTTTAATCTCTGAACAGACATTTTTGATCTTTAAAGAAGTCCTTTACAGAAGATTTTCCAATGTAACATGGATTTTGATTTCTTGACTCCTGCTACCATGGATATCGACTCTAAATCCAAGGAAAATGAAACCGATGACTTCAATCTTTTCTGATGTTGCCTATCAGTCTATCATGATGTTACTTCTTGGTCCAGAGGTATGAATTTTTTGTTTCTTCAAGTTGAATTTAATCTATATTGAAAGCTGTAGTCTTTGATCTCTGCTTCAACTCCTCTTCACTTTCAGCAAGCAGGATTGAGACACCTGAATGACAGAGTTGTTGATAATTCTTCCTTCAATCCTGACGGCACATTCTTCTTCAAATAGTCCAGCTTCTTTAAGTATTTGCAAAGCACAAATTGAAAGGTTATAGAGAAAGTATGCAACCCTGCTCCACATCTTTCCTGACTTTAAACCATGCAATATTCTCTTATTCTGCTCAGACAATAGCTTATTGGTTTATGCATAGGATTCAAATGAACACAATTAAGTGTTCTAGGATTCTCTTTCTCAGCAATGCTAGTCCTAATTTATTGTGATCCATACAGACAATAAATCACAAGTTAACTCTTTTCTGCTATTCTCTGCTTTCAACAAAGATCCATCTGGCATTAGCAAGGATGCTTTTTCTTCATGAACTCTTTGGAATCCAGTTTGATTTCTTGTCAATGTGCTATTCCTCCAATTTTGGAATAATCTACAGCAAAATTTTACTTCTCTGTGTTATTAATGATATTACTCAGTAATGTCTACATTCTGTCAGATCATTTTCTTTTGTGGAGTGTTATGGACCTCTTCTAGATGGTTGGTTAGGTAGCTGTTTTCCAAATGTTTCTGCTAGTGACCAAGTCCAAGGCTATACCCATTTGTTGAAATATGTCAGTTGATGTTCTATCAACTCCCAGGGCTTTATTATTTTGCCAGTACTTTCAGTGCAACTTGAACCTCTTTTTTAATTGTGTTTGGTTCTTGATAATATGCTATGGTTTCCTCAAATGGTTTCATTTGGACAATTTATTTTCAATGATTCTGTGTATTCCATCCATTTTCTTTTAATGCTTCTTGCATTATTCAAGGGTTTTCTCCCCCATTAATTTTATTTAATTTTTAAATTCATTGTTACACATTTTCTTCTCTTACCCTTTCCCAGCCTATCCTACAATGCATCCTTCATTCCAGATTATTGTCATACATATAATGTAACTAATCATATATTTCTTTCCAATAGTTCTTCCCCTTTTTCTGTTCTACTGTAGTGTTCAAGTTTTTTTATGCTGTACTCTTTACAGGAAGGGATCACTAACTTTTCTCTAGTAAATTTACTGAAGGAATTCTAACAGCTATATTTGATTAGTAACCAAATGTTTAATCATTTGTGCCATCAGAGTGTCTTAAAAATTTATTAAATAAACTAATACTAAAATTTTGATTATGAAAATAATTATCTTTCAACACATTCAATAATTACAGAAGTTCTTTCATTTACGGCCAAAGGAAATGTCCTATTAGCATCATTTGGGAAAATTTATCTTCCTAATATAGCCTTTAGTAGAGCCAAAAAGCATGAAGATTCTCAGAAGCCAAGCATGAGATCTGAACTATACAGTGAGCTTTCTGCTGAGGTACTACTTACTATTTTACTGAAATGACCAGCATCTCTGTGTGAGATCTAGGAGTAGAAAGCAGTGCTGTCTTGCTCCCTTCTGAGGTGGAAGGTTGACATTAGAATGACACTGGGGGATTACAGTGTATTTGTAGCTAATGGGGAATGGCAGGTCCCCAAATACTTCAATTCAGTGAAAGGTCAGAGAACAAGTGGATTTGGGTTTTTGCTTTTTTTCTAATCATTTATAGTCCCTCCAAATGCAACGTACTCCTGCCTTTCTTTTGTGGTTAACATTTCCACTTCCAGGTCTGATAGCCTACTCCCCCGACGTCTTTGTTCTGGTAGCAGCCAGAACTGCTTAGTTCAATGTCAGTTTGGATTTTGTACAAGGCCTATTTGATCTGATATCTAAGAAACAGATCTTAAGGTTTGCTTGAGTTTTATGCTCATGTTATTTTTTGTTTGTTTTGTCTTTTAATCATGTCATGATTTTTTTAGGTAGATGCTGATTTTGGCAAGCTGTGTGATGAGGGGTGGCGTGAGGGGGCAGGGGAATGGACAAACAATCCTTAAGTTTATAGGAAAGAAACAAGAAACAAAAAACAAAAAAGGAAGCAAATTGCCACACTTGTGTCTTTTGTTATTGTTGCATATCAGTCCAGTGATTTAAGTATATTTCCAGCACAAAATATTTCTATTAGGTGCCATGGCAACCCTTGAAACATAAATTAAGAGAAGGATAGAGAAAGAAGGTATTTGGAAGCAGGAGTGGCATCCACTTCCTAAATAACATGCCTCTGGAAACTCTGAACTTAGATAAACGTCGATAATTGTAGAGGGGCTTCAGGCCTTTCCTTTTGTTCTCAGAGTCTCTACGAGTCTTGCTCAAGTGCTCAACTTAAAGGCAATCAACAACAACAACAGAGAAAGAAGGTAGGGTTATCAAACTCCTGGTTTGGTAAAGTTAGAACTGTTTTTTAGGACATGGAGTTTTTAGGGCTAAAAATTGATCTTAGGCTAACCAGGACGCATGGTCAGTATAGAAGATGTAGTATGAAAAGAGGAGGGAATTAACATTTATTTTATTCACTCCTTAGTCAGTGCTTTATCAGTTCCTAAATGGCTAAATCACTGCGCTGTTGCTGTTATAAGCTATTGAGTCATAACTTGTTCATAGCAGACCTTCCAGCAAGTCTTCAGAGGCTATAAATTGCATGGGAAGAGATTGTTCATCTTTCTCCCACAGACCAGCTGATGAACTTGAACTGCTTGCCTTTGAGTTGGCAATACAATGCCGTATCAATGAAGCCTGCAGAGTTCCCTAAATTACTGCGCCGGATGAGTGAGCCTCACGATGTGCATAGTTCATATGACTAGCAAGATTTGTAATGTGATAACTGAATAGTAACTGAACTATCCTAAAGTAAAAATCGTCCTTCTCTACTTTGATATCTGTTAGACTCAGAGGTGATGAAATGCTGATGCTTCTATAGAATCAGCGGTACTTGGACTTTAAGTCCTCCTAAGAATTGTTCTATTGGCTTCACCAAAGTGGCCTGTTACATATCTCTCTTCAGTGGCAACTTGCATTGGGGTCCCTCATTATACTCAGTCTGTGCATACTCATTTTGTGGTTTGAATCTACCAGTTTCTCCATGAAGAGAAAGATAAACTATCTTCTCCCATTAGTATTTACAGTGGGAAACCAGATGGAAGGCAGTCATGAGATGGTAATGTGCTTGACAAATCTACACACTGGTTCCAGTCATCAGATTGGATTGCAAACTATCAACAAAAAGAAGACAATTAATTACAGAGGAATGTCAGGTTAACCTAGTCATAATTCATGAGGAGAAAATTATTGACATAGAGTTATGTACATGGAAGTTGTATGTTTGTACATAGGTTGATTCTATTTATTTTTGTCTTTTAAGACATTTGACAGTTTTTAACTCTGTTTTACAATCACCCACAGGCATAGCTCAGACCGTTCTAATTTTGTCCATATTTTCATCTCAAATTACAATGCTTAGTGTCATGCACATAATAGCTTTACTATAAATGGTTGCTTGAAAATAAGTACATACATGAGCATACAGATTTTATCAAGTCAAAGATAATCAATCAGTTCAGGCAACTTCTTTTGCCCAGGGACAGATGGTGTGACCTTTTCTGGATGTGAAGCAATCATAGAAAATAGTCATTTTGCTTGGTAAATTTTCCACTATGTTGGACTTTTAAGAAGGATTTACCATTCTCAGTATTTATGCTATTTGTCCTTTCCACTTACTGTATCTCTCATTGGTGTGGGTCAACATTCAAGGTTTCTTTCACACACATATGAAACAAACTTAAAAGGAAGAGAGGTAAGAGAGGTAAGAAAAGTTGCTCTTTTGTGTAACTTAATTTCCAGTGCCTAGAGCACTGTTAGGAATTCACGTGATATAAATGGGCATTTTCAGTTCAATCTCACTTATATGTAAGGTCCATAAATGTATACCCTTATAGTTCCTCAGAGAAGATTTTAACTTAACTGAAAAGGAACATGATTTAATAATGTTGGGAACACAGAATTTGTGAAGTTATTAAGTTATTAATTGAAATTATATGTGTCTATGTGTATAGGAATGATTTTCCTCATGCTTAGGAGAACAATCTAAGAATACATTTAAGGTCTAAATATCTCTCTGGGGTTTTCCATTAATTTTTTTTTCAGAAAAGTAAAGCTTATTAAAAACATCAAGAAGAACACCTTAAACTCACTAATATTTAGTTGTTTCTGGATTATAGAAACTCTCCATTGGGTTTCTAAGACTACTCATATCAGGAAGGAACCACTCATGCTTCTCCCTAAGAACTGCTGGTAGTTCAAAGCATCTATTAAATCAATCAAAAAGTTATCTCAGTATCTATCAGAGTAGACACTTTCCTCTTTTACCTCCACCCCAAATACTTAATTTTTAGTGTATTTGTTGCTTTCTGAACCTCAAGTTCACCTTGTGGAACTCCGATTTGGCTTCATGATTTTTCCTCCCTGCGGTGAGAAGAGATGTCCCCTTGAGTAATACTTGAGACTACTCTGGGAAAAATTTCTCCCAGTCCTTCAGCCTCTAGGCTTCCTCCAGCTGCTCAGACAGATGGCTTAAAGATTGAGCTTTCAGTTGCATGTTCTACCTTCAGCAATCTTTTCTCCATTCAGCTCATTCATAGACCTGATTATTCTTTATAGTCACTTCAGCTTGTTAAATGAAATACTACATGCAAAAGAAGGTAATACCTGGCACATAGTTGATTTTGAACGGCTGATGGAATAGTCTGTATGGAGTTTTGCTGCTACCAAAAAAGTGGCATGTCTCTAGTGATTCCAGTCTCCACAGGATAAAGATGAGCAGTCTCTTTCCATTACGATCTACAGGCTCCAAGATCCAATGAAAGGTCACTGTACATCAGAAATGACTAAATGATAGTGAGTTTGAGTTGGTTTTCTGTTTTGATCTGGTTTTGAATTCTTTTTATTTTTATATTTTTTGCAAAAAATATTTTAATTGCTCAGAGTATAAAATAAAAACGAATTTTATCCAGATATTGTGAGCTATCTCAGACTTTTGGTAAAATAAAGGTAACTTGCAGTTTATTAGAAATCTGTAATTGTTGAAATAGTTAATTCATGACAGAATCTCAAGTTAAACATTTTAAAAAAAACATATTCATTGCAAAAGCAATAAAATTGAAATGAATACATTGTTAATGATGATGCATTAAAAATAGTCTGTATTATTAGCTATCTGACACTTAGGATAAAATAAAAAGATAACTTGCAGTTAAAAAATTATAATTTTTAAAATAGTAACTTCATGAAAAAAATCTCAAGTTATTTAAACTCTTGAGGACATGGTCATCTCAAGAGCGGTGGAATTGAAACAAGTACATTATGCTGAGTTAAAAAATACCTTGTCTTTTCAATGGCAATTGTGAAGGGTTTTTTTGTGATTTTTTAAACTTTTATCTTAAAAATATCTTATTAGTTTTCATATACTAATTCCTTAACATTATGTTTCATTCGTGTGCATTGAGTTTTATACAATCTTTGATTTTCATTATGTTTCATAAAAGCATTCATTTATGTTCTGTTTTACTTAATTTTTATTTCTTTTTTTTCTGGCTTATGTAGTTTTTAATTTTTTTTAAACATTTTATTTCATACTGTTTTAAATATAAAGTTCAAAAAGTTCACATACATTGTTTTTCACACTCAACCTTTCCTCTTTCCTTTACCAATCCCTCCCTCCACCAATCAAATTTTGTGACCCTATGTGTAAACTCTTCCACCCTGGATACCCGTACATGCTCTACAATAATGGTCCTCTACAGTATTTGTCTTTATGAGACTGAATTAGCCCACTTGGAATAATGCTCTCCAGTCTCTCCCATGTTAGGTAGTAATTTAACAAATAATTTCTCCTGAGTGTTGCATAGTATTTCATTGTGTGAATGTACCATAATTTCTCAATCCATTCCATTGTGGTTGGGCATTTGGACTATTTCCATGTTCTTACTACGCTGAATAATGCTTCTATGAACTTTGGTGTATAAGTCTCTGTGACTCAATTATCATTTTCCATTTTTTAATATATTTTACTTATTTTAATGAAACTTTACAAAGACTTTGGATTTCCATTAATTCAATGTTGCACACTTTCCTCCCCACCCACCCATCCCCCAAATTTGCTTTTCTCTTTGAAAAGTTAAAAAAAATGTCATTGTTATACAATCCTCATTCCTCCAGTCCCCTCCACTATGCAGCTTTCATTTTAGACTCTTATCATAACAATTACACCTAATCATACATGCCTCCTAAACAGTTCTCTCCCTCATCTGTTTCAATGCAATAAATACATTATTTACCCCCTCTTAGTTTCTCCCCAACCCCAATGTTAATCCTCTTTTATAATAGTGTCACTATGCAGTGTTTGTCTTTTTGTGACTGAAATGCACTCAGCATAATGTCCTTCGGGTCGCCCATTTTGTATAATATTTCATGAGCTCGTTGTTTTTCAGTTCTGCATAGTATTCCATTCTGTGAATATACCATAGCTTCTCTATCCATTTGTTTGCTGATGAGTACTTGTGTTGTTTCCAACTCTTTGCTATTGTGAACAAAGCAGCAATAAGCATGGGTGAGCATATATCTGCTAAGATGGCAGTTATGGTTTCTTTAGGGTATATTCCCAGTAGTGGAATTGCTGGGTCAAATGGTATTTCTATTTACAACTTTTTGAGAAAGTGTCATACTGCCTCCATAGTGATTGCACCAGTCAGTTCTCATTTTCTCAGAGTGTATTCCAATCAGTGGGTACACTGGGTTATATGAAATTTCTATATTCAGCTTTTTGAGGAAATGCCAAACTGCTTTCCAGAGTTGTTACCAACAATGTATACGAGTTCCTATCTCAACACATCCTCTGCAATATTTATTACTTGATATCCGGCTAAACCTTGTCACTGCTACTGGGTTAAGATGGTAACTCATTATGGTTTTAATTTACATCTCTCTTATTGCCAGTGATTTGGGGCATTTCTTCATGTGCAGTGGCCATCTAAATGTCCTCCTCTGTAGAAAGTCTTTCTATGTCTTTTGTCCATTTTGTAATTGGATTATCAGTCATTTTCTTCTGGAGTCTCTGTTGTTGCTGCTGTTGTTATGTGCCATCAAGTGGCTTGTGGAGTCTGTTAACCTTTTGTTATAAGACTCTTGTCTGAGGTAGTATTGACAAATGGTTGTTCCCAGTCAGTAGGTTTTCTATTTATGCTGCTGAAAAGTTTTTGATGAACAAAGAAATTTAATCTTTAGAAGGTGCCATTCTTCAATTTGATCCTCTTCTATATATTTTGCTGTATTTGTCAGTCTCTTTGTACCGTAAACTAGGCCTTCTAAGCTTGATCCCAGTTTGTCTTATAGAAGATTTATGGTTTTGGGCTTTATTGCGAGATCTCTGATCCACCTTGTCTTGATTTTTGTGTGTGGTGTGAGATGTAGATCCTGTTTCAGCTTTTTAAATGTACCAGTCCAGTTTTTCCAGAACCATTAGTTGAAGATATTATCATTTTTCCATTTGATAGTTTTTCTTTCCTGTGAATATCAATTGACTGCATATAGATGGACCCATTTCTGTTTCTCAATTTATTCCACTGGTGTCTCTCTGCCTGTTATTATAACAGTACCATAGTGTTGTTTTTTTAAATACTGCTGTATATTAGGTTTTGCGATCAGGGAGTGCTATCCTCGCACTTCATTTTTGTTTTTCAGAAGGGCTTTGCTTATTCAGGGTCTCTTTCCTCTCCAAAAAAACGTGACAAGTGTCCTTTCAATCTCTTTGAAAAATGAATTTAGCATATGGATTGGGATTGCACTGAACATGTAGAAAGCTTTTGGTAGGATTGTCATTTTCACAATATTGAGTCTTTCTACCCAAGAACAGGGCACATTTTTCATTTCTTTAGGTCTTTAATTGTGATCTTGCAGAAATGTTCTGTAGTTTTCTTTATATAGGTCTTTGTATCTTTAGGTAGGTTAACTCATAAGCATCTAAATTTGTGGTTGGCTATTATAAATGATATTGCTTTCTTGATTTCCTGCTCTGAGTTATCTTTATTCCAGTACAGGAATCCCACTGATTTTTGGCTATTGATCTTGTGTCATGCCACTCTGCTAAACTGATCTACTGTCTCATATGTTGTTTAATCTTTGGGGTTTTCTGTGTACACTATTAGGTCATCTGCATAGACCGACAATTTAATTATTTCTTTGCTAATCAGGATGTCCTTTATATCCATCACCTGTCATATTGCTCTAGCAAGTACTTCCAATACAATATTGAAAAGCAGTTGCAACAGTGGACATCCCTTTTTGGCCCCTGTTCATAGAGAAAATGCTTTTTTAAATAAAAGGTTTATTCTATAGTTGTTTACTTATAAGATTTATATAAACTGTTTTTCTCACCAGATCATTCCAATTTCCTCTACCCAGCCCTCCATCTCCCCATCAAATTGTATGACCCTACAATTATTCCCTTTCTCCCTTCCAATCACCACTCTAGTCCTACCTTCCCCAGATTGGATTCTCACACACATTTTACTAGTTCTCTTTCTATTTCTACAATAATAGTCTTATGCACTATTTATTCTTAGGGTACTAAGATAGTCCACTTAGCATAATGTCCTCCAGTAACTCTCAAGATATGTTGTTGTTGTTGATTGGCTTCGAGTTGAGCGTAGTTCATAGCCACCCTATGAACAAAAGGCCTAAAGTCCTAATACAACAAACAACATTTATCAAAGTTTATAGAGTTTCCAGAGACATGTTATTTAGGAAGCAGATGCCACTCTTGTTTCCAAACTTGTCATAGTATGTTATTGTTCCTTGAGTCACCTGCTATGCTTAGCAATCCTATGTACAGCAGCTCTTAACCCTTCCCTGTCTTGAACCAGTCTCACTAATTCTGATATACCAACCCCTATTGATCCAGGTACTGTATCAATCCATCTCACTGGGGTCTTCCTCTCCTGCACCGTCCATCCACCCTTTTAAGCATGATGTTTTTTTCCAAGGACCAATCTCTCCTGGCCATGTGCCCAAAGTAAGTAAGACAGAACTTTAAAATCCTAGCCTCCAAGGAGAGGTTTGATTTCACCCTCTCCAAGACAGACAGATTTGTTTTCTTGGCAGTCCATGGTATGTTCAACCCTCTTCTCCAGTACCACAACTCAAAGACATCAATTCTTCTTCTGTCATCCTTAGTTATTGTCCAACTCCTAACATAACAAGTAATTGGGAAGACTAGCTCCTGGTTTAGGTACACCTTAGTTTCTAGATTGACATTGTTGATCTTCAACGCTCTGGATAGATCCATGACAGCAGATTTCCCCAATGCAATTAGTTTTTTGATTTCCTGACTGTTGACATTAAGAGTATTGATTGTGGATCAGAGCAAGGTGTAATTACTAACAACCTCTATCTCTTCTCCTATTATGGTACTGCCAATTGGTCCAGTGGTGAGAATCGTGGTCTTCTTGATATTGAGCTCCAATCCACATTGAAGACTACAGTCTTTGAAGTTTTGTAGCTAGTG
Organism: Elephantulus edwardii; assembly: GCF_000299155.1. Classification (NCBI taxonomy): domain Eukaryota; kingdom Metazoa; phylum Chordata; class Mammalia; order Macroscelidea; family Macroscelididae; genus Elephantulus; species Elephantulus edwardii. The sequence continues at coordinate 11,724,554 of NW_006399769.1, forward strand.
CTTCAGGTCTTCTTCAGTTTCAGGAAGCAAGGTTTTGTCATCTGCATATCATAGGTTGTTAATGAGTTTTCCTCTTGTCTTGATGACACACTACTCTTCATAAAGCCCTGCGTCTTGAGTGATCTGTTCTGCATACAGATTGAAAATTTATGGGGACAGGATGCATCCCTGATGCACTCCTTTCCTGATTTTAAATCATGTAATGTTCCCTTTCTCTGTTCTGAGGACTGCTTCCTGGTCCAAGTATAGGTCTCACATAAGCACAATCATGTGTTCTGAGATTCCCATTTTCCTCAAGGTTAGCCACAATTTCTTGTGACCCACACAGTGATTTTAAAAACTATCGCTCCTGCATACTGTGTAGTATTCCATTATGTGAATATACCATAATTTCTCAATCTATTCTATTGTGTTTGGACATTTGGGCTGTTTCCATGTCCTTGCCATGCTTAGTGGTGTTGACCATAATGTACTCTGCTACTAACAGAAAGTTTAGCAGTTCACATGCTCCAAGAAGCAACAGAGGACTACTATGAGCCAGAAGCCACTTCAAAGCAGCAGATTTTGAATTTTTACTAGAGGGAGCTCTGGTAGAATAGTCCATACGAAGTGGCACTGCTAACCCAAGAACCTATAATTCCAATAATTCAAATCCATCAGCAGCTCTAAGTAAGAATGAAAGGCAGTCTCCTCCTACTAAAATTTATAACCTGAGAAACTAGTCAAAGGATCATGTGAGGCAAAAGACTAATCCATGGCTAGGAGGTTCTTGATAAAGGAGCTCTGGTGGCAAAGTAGTACCTTACCTGCCACACTGAAAACCAAAAATTAATCAGTTTGAATCCATCAGCTTTTCTACAAGAGGATGATGGATAATCTTCTCCTGTAAAGATGTACAGCGTTGGAAATTAAATAGAGGGTCACTATGAAACAGGAAGAAAAGACCAAGATGAACATCAGTGGAGACTCAGAATATTGCACTAGACCACACACACAAACACACACACACACACACGAAAAGGGGGAAAAAAAGAAAAGAAATAGCCAAGAAAAGGGAAGAAATTGGGGAGATAGAGTATATAGATTTCAAAGGACAAAAATGTGCAAAGTTGTTGTTATGTACCGTCGCGTCGCCTGTGACTCATAACCACCCTACGTACAGCAGCTCTGAAGCCTGCTCTAGCCTGAGCCAGTCTCACTGATTCTTACAAATCTAAACCTATTGCCCCAGACACTGTGCTAATCCATCTTGTCCAGGATCTTCCTCTCCTATGCTGTAACTCCACCTTTCTGAGAATGATGTCCTTCTTCAAGGATGGGTCCCTCTTGGCCACATCCCCAAAGCATGTGTGATGGAGCTTCACAATCCTAGCCTCCACAGAGAAACTTGGATTCACTTTCTCCAAGAGAGACTTAATTGTTTTCTTGGCAGTCCATGGTATGTTCAATACTTTTCTTCAGCACCACAACTACAAGGCAATTCTTCTTCGGCCATCCTTAGTCATTGTCCATCTCTCTGTTGCATAACAAGTAATTGTAATGACCATCACCTGGATCAGGCACACTTTAGTCTCTAGACTGACATCGTTGTTTTTCAGTACTCTGAAAAGGTCCCTGACATAAGATTTTCTCAGTGCAATTCGTCCTTTGATTTTCTGACTACTGGTGCCAAGAGTGTTGACTGTAGAGCTGAGCAAGCTGAAATTGTTAACAACCTCAACCTCTTCTCCATCTATAATGGTGCTGCCAGTTGGCCCACTGGTGAGAATCCTTGTCTTCTTGATGTTGAGCTTTTAATCCATAACGAAGATTACAGTCCTTGACCTTCTGCAGCAAGTGCTTCAGGTCTTCCTGAGTTTGAGCAAGCGAGGTTGAGTGTGTCATCTGTATAACATAGGTTCTTGATGACTCTTCCTCTAATCCTGATGCCACATTTCTCCCCATAAAGCCCAGTCTCCTGGATGATCTGTTGTCCATATAGATTGAAAAGAAATGAAGAAAAAAAATGCATTTCTGACACACTTATTTCCTGATTTTGAACCATGCAGTGTTTCCTTGCTCTATTCTGAAGACTGCTTCCTGATCCAAGTAAAATAAGCACATTCAAGCACTATGGGATTCCTATTCTACTCAGCATTAACTACAATTTATTGTGATCCACATAGTCAATAGTCAAACAAACACAGAGAGACATTCCTCTGATACCCTTTGCTTTCTGTCAAGATCCATCTGAAATTGGCAATAATGTCTCTAGAGTCTCTCTTCTAAACCCAGCTTTAATTTCTTGTATTTCTCTGTTCATGTAGTATTCCGGTCATTTCTGGGTAATCTTCTGTAGGATTTTGCTTGTGTGTGATATTAGTGATATTGTTCAATATTTTCCACACTCTGTTGTATCACCTTTTTTTTTTTTGAATGGGAATACATATGGATCTGTTCCAGTCAGTTGGACAACCTTGTTTCTTGGCACAACCTGATTAGCATATCCAGTTCAGCATCTGTTTGTTGAAATACATCTATTGGTATTCCATCAATTCCTGGAGTTTCATTTTTTGCCAAGTCTTTCAAAGCAGGCTGAACTTCCTCCTAAATTGCTATTGCCTCTTGATCATATGTTTTTTCTTCAAATTCTTCTATGTCAACTAATTCATTTTGGTATACTGTTTCTGTATACTCATTACATCTTCTTTTAAAGCTTCCCAGATCATTTAATATTCTGCCCATAGCATCCATTTCGTATTGTAATTCGTGCTTGAATTGGTTCTTTAGTTCTCTCAGCTTAAGAAATGCTAAGCAAATTTTAGGGACTTCTTGTGGTCTAGTGGCAAGAAGCTGCACTGCAATCCCAGAGGTACATGGTTCAAATCCACCAGATGCTCTGCAGAGAAGGAGTGGCAATTTCCTTCTGGACCAGTCAGAACTGATTTAACGGTACACACACACACACACAAATAATAAAACTAAAAAAAATGCTGAGTTTGACCCTTTCGATTTTCACATTCCAGTTCTTGCACATTTCTTTATAATACTTTGCTTTGCTTCCCAAGCTACGTTTAGAAATCTTCTATTCATGTTCTTAAATTTTTTTATTACTTCCCTTTGTTTTGGCTTCTTGGCACTCTAGCGTAATATTGTTAGCCTCTTCTGACATCCATTACTGTCTTTTCTTCTTCCCCCATCTTTGTAACGATGTTCTGCATTCTTCACGAATGATATTCTTTATATATTTTCACAGTTTATATAGTCTTCATTCATTAGTGTTTATGGCCTCAACCTTGTTCCTGAGACAGTTTTAAAATTAAGAGGAATAGACTTGGATCAAATTTTTATTCCTATGGATATCATTTTACTTTCTTTAGCTTTAATTTGACCTTGCCTGTGAGTAATTGATGGTCTGTTACACAATCCACACCTGGCATATTTTTTTACTGCTCATATTGAACGTCTGCAATGATTCTTTTTACATATATAATTTATCTGATTAGTGTGTATACAATCAGGTAAAATCCATGTGTATATCCTGCATTTATGTTTCAAAAATTCAGAGAATTAGAAATTATTAACTTGCTCAGTATTTTTCAAACTGGAAGAAGAGAACAAATTCAAGTTCCTGTTTGCAATACTTAAAGATGTTGTTGTTGTTGTTATGTGCCATCGAGTCGCTTG
>NW_006399769.1:11732769-11746817 GCF_000299155.1 Elephantulus edwardii
TAAAAAGAGTCGGCTGACATAGTACTATTTCTGAAAACAGCATATCATCAAGAACCAATGGTAATAAAGGAGGAAGTTCAACTTGCTCTAAAGGAAGTGACAAAAAATAAGGTCCCAGGAATTAAAGGAATGCACAATGTCATGTTTCAACTAACAAATGAAGCACTGAGTGTGCTCATCAGGTTGTGCCAAGACGTCTGGAGAACCACACCTAACCAATGGAAGATATCCATATTTATTTCCATTCCCACAAAAGGTCATACAGTAAATGTGGAAATTATTGACAATATCATTAATATCACATGCAAACCAAATCTTGCTGAAGAGTATCCCAAAATTCCTAGAACAAGACCTTGACAGAGAATTTCTAGAAACGCTAGCTGGGTTCTGGGTTTAGAAAAGACCTTGCTCTTTGTAGGCAAAAATCTTGAATCTCCATCTCCTATATTTTGGACATATTTCCAGGATATAAAGGACCATTCCTTTGAAATGACATCATGCTTGAAAGGGTACAGGGTCAGTGCATAAGAGAAATATCCTGGATGGGATGAAAAACCAGAGAAGGAAAGCAAGAAAGCAATGTCAAGCCAAAAAATTGTTGGTGGCAATGCTGTCAGGTGAGTCAAAGATGACGAGATTGACCTAGGATGGGGCAAGGTTCTAAGCCATTCTTCATAGGGTTTCTAGGAGTTGTAGTCAACTCCATGGCAGATAACAATAACAACAACTTAAGTCAGAATTTATTCATAGCAGTGAGTTAATGCTGAGTATAAGCAACACTGATGTTACCGTAGCTAAAATTTGTGACTTAATAAAAATGTTGATGAATGAATCTACATGATACAACATGCAAGAACTATGGAGTAGTCTGTGTTGTACAGATTTACAACTTTGAAATCCTGTGGAGCAATTCTACTCCGTCCTATATGATAACTATGATTTAGAATAAATTTAACAGCAATTTAAGTTAGATGTTGCTCTTATAAAATTGCCTGGGACATTCAGAGTTGAGCTCAAATGTTAACCTATTTGATAAGCAGTTCAGAAACAAAACAGTATCTCACACACACACACACACACACACACACACACACACACACACACAGGCTTACTGAATTGCTTCCATTAATACAGTCAAGAATACCCTCATGAGCATTTTGTATTTTATAACAAATTGGGGTTACCGTAAATTGAGAGAGAATTGACCATAACTAAAACCCAAGTAAATATTGCTTTCAATATTTACCTCTGTTAAGAATTAGCAGACTTAGAAAATCATACTCAATGGAGAAAGATAAAAAGCATTTTCCCTGCAAACAGGGACCAGACAAAGATGTCCGATGTTACTACTTCTTTTCAATATTGCAATGGAAGTATTTGCTATATGACAAGAGGAGGAAATAAAACGCATCCAGATCAGCAAAAAAATGGTTAAAATGTAACTATACGTAGATAATATGATAGTGTATACAAAAAACTCCAAGGATTAAACAAAAAACTGTTAGAAATAGTGGACCTATTTAGTAGGGTGACAAGATGCAAGATCAGTATCCAAAAGTCAGTGGGATTCCTCCATAGTAACAAAGAGAACTCAGAGAAGGAAAACAAGGAAACAAATATCATTTATAATAGCCAAATACAAATTTAAATATTTGTGAATTAACCTAACTAGAGACACAGAAAACCTCTACAAAGAAAACTGCAGAACATTTATGTGAGACAAAATAAAAGATCTAAAGAAATGGAAAAATGTTCCCTATTCATGGATTGGAAGACTCAACATAGTGAAAATTACAATCCTACCAAAAGCAATCTTCTTGTTTCATGCAATCCCAAACCAGGTACCAAATTAATCTTTCAAAAAGATTGAAAGGGAAAATTTCAAGTTTACTTGGAGAGGAAATAGACTCCAAATAAGCAAAGCAGTTCTGAAAAACAAACAAAATACTGGTGGAAAGCATAGCACTCCCTGACCTCAAAACCTAATACACAGCAGTATTAAGGAAAACAGCATGGTATTGGTACAATGGTAAGCACATAGATTCATGGAACAGAATTGAGCACCCAGAAATGGACCTATCTGTCTATGGTCAACTGATATTGGACAAGGAAATAAAACCTATCAAATGGAGAAATGACAACCTCTTCAACAAATGGTGCTGGCAAACTGGACTGCTAATTGCAGAAAGCTGAAACAGGATCCACATCTGTCACCATAAACAAAAATAAACTCAAAGTGGCTCAAATACCTGGGAGAAAAGCCCAAAACCATACAGTTCATTAGAGACAAGCTGGCCCAATTTTAGAAAGCCTAATCTATAGTATAAAGATGTTAAAAATACAGCCAGAAATGCACAATCTGGAAAGGATAAAATTTATAAATAGTACTTTCTAAAGATTATATCCTTGTGCTCATCAAAAACATTCCAACAGGGTGAAAAGAAAACCTACTGACTGGAAAGAAACCTTTGGCAACATCATCTCAGCCGAGGGCTTCCAGGAGAAAAAGACTGAAAACCCAATTATAAAATGTGCAAAAGATATGGGAAAACTTTTCACAGAGAAAGACATTCAGATGGCCAACAATACATGAAGAAATGCTCAAAATCACTGACAGTAAGAGAGATGCAAAATGCAAATCAAAACCACAGAAAGATACCATCTTATCGCAGTAGCAGTGGCAAAGTTTAGCAGGGCTGCAAGCAACAAATATTAGAGATGATGTGGAGAGAGAAAACTTTCTGACACTGTTGGTGGGATTGTAAAATGGTAGAACCACTCTGCAAAGGCAGTTAGATGTTTCCTCAAAAAGTTGAACCAACTATTCCACTACTATAAATATACCCTAAGGAAATTAGAACTGAGACACAAATGGAGATTTGTACACAATTTGTCATTTGTAGTGTTATTCATCATGGACACAGTATGAATGTTAAAGCACAACTGAATAGACTGAGAAGCGGTAGTACATTCACACAATGGAATACTATGCAGCACTCAGGAGCACTGATTTCTAAAAAAAACTACATAACTTGGGAAAGACTGGAGAGCATTATGCAGAGTGAAATGTCTTATAAGGACAAATTCTGCCAGGGATCATTATTGTAAAAACAGAAGCATGACAATGGGGACTCAAAGGGGTGTGAGCAGAGAGCTGAAGAGGGGTAAGGGAAGAGGTAAAGGAAAAGAGAAGAATCCACTGGGGACCCATAAAGATAGGGTAATGGTAAACATGGTGTGATAATGATTGGTTTCGTAAAAAATAATGCATGCGAATGATTCGTGAAACACAAGGTGAATGATGAATAATGTGAGGTACAGTGTATACAAACTTTTTAAGCAAGCCAATATGAAGTAATTTTTTTAAAAATTAGCAGGCTTAAAAAGTAGTGCTCCTTTTCTCTCTCTCACAGTGTATTTACTTAAGTATATTTACAAAATTTTTTTACAAAATTTATGAATTTTATGAAAATATTTTGCTTTGAGTTTCCATATAATCATACAACCAATGAAGCAATTTTATTTCACTAGACTTTGAAATTACAGACATTAATTCTTTAGGAAGGAGGGTATTTTTTTTTCAAACTTGAATTTTTTTGTAAAATAAAATCAATTTTACTTTATATTATGAATGCTTATTTCTAGATTACTATTGTTATTAAGTGTGGTCAAGCCATGTCCAACTCATAATGACCATCTAAACAGGTGATGAGAACATTGCTTTATCCTGTGCTATCCTCATTATCTCTGACACACTAGAGCTGATTGCTGAAGTCACCATGTCAATCCATTTTGTTGCGGATCTTGCTCTTCTTTGTGAACCCTCCCGGTTTTCCAAGCATAATGTCCTTTTCCAAGGAATATTCATGCCTAGCTACATGTCCAAAATGTAAAAAAAAAAAAAAAAAAAAAAAAAAAAAGTGAAACACTTTTCCCAGACATAAATGTTTAGGGATTTTTTGCAGTCTGTAGGATATTCAGTTACCATCTCCAGCACCACAACTCAAAGGTATCAATTGTCCGGCTCTCTGAAGCATAAGATGCAGTTGAGATGACCATAGACTGAATTGGGTGTATTTTAGTTATTGTTTAATTGATTCAGATTTATAGTAACCCTATATGCAACATTTTCAGACAGCAGTGAGATTCCCAAATTCGTGAGGTAGTCACAAGAGTTGGACTAGCCAATATAATCCATAGCACTTTAACACTTTCTGTTTATCACAATGAGGTAAGTTGTTGTTGTTAGGTGTCGTCAAGTCCACTATAACTCATAGCAATTCTATAATCAACAACTCTAAACCTTGATCTATCCTGTAAGATTTACTACGATAGATGTTGTTGTTTGTGCCGTCGAGTTGCCTGTGAGTACAACAGCTCTGAACTCTGCTTTTTCCTGAGCCAACTTTATTGTCTCTGACTCACCTACACCCATTACCTATGTCACTGAGTCAATCCATCTCATGGAGGCTCTTCCTCTCTTTCGCTTTCTCTCCACCCTCCCGCGCTTAATGTCTCTCTCCAAGGATTGGTCCCTCCTTGCAACAGGCCCAAAGCATGTCAGATGGAGCCTCAACTATGCTAGATAGAGAAACAATTTATCAAGACAATAGTATTTGAATAGTATTTCCTTCATGGAGACATCAAAAGTGGAATAAGAGAGAGCAAATTTTCCTGAATAAAGTATGGTGATATTGAAAATACGATGAAATTTCTCATTACAAGTGATTAGCCCAGCACAAATACTTCTCTTAGTGATCTATTTGTGGGATTTGAACAAGTTAATGTGTTATAAAATGCTTTCACCTGCTCACTTTCATTTTCCATATAATGAATGTTTCATGTTGGTCATGCAAGACTTTCTTGTGCCCTGAAATGAGTTGAAGCTTGTTGCACAGTATCGTTGTTAGGTGCTGTCGAGTCGAGTATGACACACAGCCACCCTATGAACAACAGATCTGAAGCCTGTCCTATTCTATGCCATCCTCACACTTCCTTACACACTAGAGTCCATTATGATTGTCACTGTGTCAGTACACTCGGTTGAGGGTCTTCTTTCCTTCGCCTTTTTGAGCATCATCTCCAAGAAATAGCCCCTCCTAACAGCATGACCAAAGTGATGCTAAGCTTCATAATCTTGGCCTCCAAAGAGAACTCTAGGTGCTTCACCAAGACATATAGCACAGTGCTAGGGACATTATTTTCAGAACCAAACCTGAGTTTAACTCCGAGCATTGTCCCAGGTGTATGTTCTTAGGTAAAAAATTTTGTTCTCCTGAGGTATAGTTTCTAAGATTTAGGTTTTTGTTATGGAGAATAAAACTGATTTCTGAGAAACATACTTAATATGATAGATTCTCAAGAATTTATATCTATCTTTGTAAAGGGATACAAAAAGAATGCCTGATGAGGCAATAATTTATTTCAGAATTTCTACATCTTGAATTACTTTATTCACTTAAACTTAAAAAGATTTTTGTATTACACGAAAAATTGCTTTTATTTGACACCAAAAGTCTTATAAAAGACTTAGTTCAGCTTCATCTCCGTGATTTCATTATGACTGTGTCCTGTATCATCTCTCTTGCTTCTCTGTTTTGTTTCTTTTGTATATTTTAAGATAATTTCTATCTAAGCCTCGTATGAACTGCATCACTGAGAAGATCTAATTAGTCGGTCACCTGCTCTAGCAACATGTGCCTTTATCTCATTTCCCCTCCCCTGTGAGCCATATGGCTGCCTCCAACATCAATCTTTCTGGGTGATTATTGGAACCAAGTATTTATTTGATTGTGTAACAACTGTCTCTTCTTTATAAAAGGCATTTCTTCTGTTAAGTTTTCCAAGGCAGACATTCTTTCATTGTCTTTCTCATGTACATGTACTGTGGAAGGCCTACAGTTATACAGCTTTGTTTTTCCTACCTCATATGGTGATTTTCTTTAGATTACTGAAATTAAAAGCTAACATTGTTTTCTTTGTTTACTTCCTCCAGGTCCCTAGTGTTCCTTAGGAAGAAGTAACAGCATGCTTATTTTAGTGATTGAACGTGGGGGGGCTGCCTTTATTTGATTTAGAAATAAGTTACTTGACTTTGAATTTTAAAGGAGCTATAAATAAGAATATTACAAGAGTTGAAAACAACGAGCAGTTTAGAAATTTTAAAAACAAGGTATTATTCAAACTGAAAAATTAGTATTTCTATGTGGTGGAATGAGAGAAAGCCCTTAACTATTTTAAGAAACTAAGATACTAACCAAGTTTGAGCAATCTTATTTTTTCCAATTATCATTTTCTATATTTTTAAATAATTTGTTTTAATTGTGATTGTAATGAAAGTTTACAGAAAAGTTATATTTCCTTTCATTTATTGCTCCACATTTCCCCCCCTCCTTCTCTATTCCCCTTCCCCCAGTTCAATTTCTTTTAAAAAAATATTTGTTCATTGTGACACAATTTTCTCCCTCCTCCCCTTTCTCTTCCCCTCCCCAAGTCCTCTTTGCATCTTATTCTGAACCATTTTCTTACATATAATGCCTAATCATATATTCCTCTTAAAAAGTTCTCTCATTGTTCCAATACAGTGCTCATTATCTACCCATCCTTTTCTTATTGTCCTCCTAACCACCCATGCCAGTCTTCCTTCATAAAAGTGGTGTTCTGCAGTATTTGTACTTTTGAGGCTAAAACATTTCACTCAGCATAATGTCTTCCAGGGTCACCCATGTTATGTAATGGTTTAAGAGTTAATTATTTTTCAGTGTTGCATAGTATTCCATTATGTGAATATACTATAGTTTTTATATTCATTCGTTTGCTAAGGGACACTCGGGTTATTTCCATCTCTTTACTACTATGAATAACACAATAATAAATATGGATACAGATATATATGTTTGGAGATGGTTCTGATATCTTTAGGGTATATTCCCAGCAGTGCAATTGCTGGGTCAAATGGCAATTTTTTTCCCAACTTTTTTGAGAAAGTGCCAAGTCACCTTGCATAGTAGAGAAATCTTATATTAAAGGTCCCAGAACTAACAACTTAGTCTTTACTTGCTGTATTGTCCACTGTTGCTATTTGTTGTACAATATCATTGAGTCACCTATAATTTGTAGTGACCTTCTGAACCCTATTCTGCACCATTATCAGAACTTGATATGCTCAAACCATTGTTAAAGTCACTATGTCAATCCATCTTCTTGATGGTCTTTTTCTAATTTAATGTTTCATTGCCGTCTGATTAGAACTGATTCATAACTGGCCACCCCGTTTTATTCAATTTGCATGTAGATGACACAACCTTGCTTACTGAAACTGAGGAAGACATGAAGTGCTTGCTGGAGAAGGTCAAGGACTGTAGTCTTCAAGATAAATTAAAGCTCAGCATCAAGAAGACAAAGATTCTCATCACTGGGTCAATTGGCAGCATGGTGATAGATGGAAATGAAATTGAGGATGTTAGCAATCACAGCTTGCTCTGCTACACAATTAACACTCTTAGCACCAGCAGTCAGAAAATCAAAAGACAAACTGCACTGGGAAAATCTGCTATCAGGGACCACTCCAGAGTACTGAAAAGCAACATTATCAATTGGGAGACTAAGGTGTGCCTAATCCAGGCCATGGCCTTTGCAATTACTTGCTACGCATCAGAGAGCTGGACCATAACTATGGATACAGAAGAAGAATTGAAGCCTTTGAATTTGTGGTGCTAGAGAAGAGTCTTGATCATACCATGGAATGCCAAAATAAATAAATAAAAATAAAAATTAAGTCTGTCTTCTAGAGGGTGAAACCAAGTTTCTCCTTGAAGTTTCTCCTTGAAGATTAGGAATTTGAAGCTCCATCTCACATATTTTGGGCATGTGGCCATGAAAGGCAGGTCCTTGGAGAAGGACAACATGCTTGGAAGAATGGAGTTTCAACACAGGAGAGGAAGACCCCGGAGGAGATGGACTGATACAGTACAGTAACTGGGGAAATGGGGGTTGGTGTGTTGAAATTAGTGAGACTGGTTCAGGACAGGGGTTCAGAGCTGCTGTATATAGGGTTGTAGGAACATAACAACAACAATATTATAATTACAAAGGAAATAATTTAGAAAATAGTTCATTATCAAAGAACATCATGCATGTCTTCTTTAATAACTCTTTTTAAAATATTTTGCAATATACGAAACCTATACTTGGACGAAGAAGAAGTAATTAGAACAGGCAACATTGCATGGTTCAAAATCTGAAAAGGAGTGCATCAAGGATACATCCTGCCCCCGTACTTTTTTAATCTGTATGCTGAACAGATCATTTGGGAACCAGGGTTTTATGAGGATTGTGGCATCAAGATTGGAGGAAGACTCATTAACAACCTACGATATGCAGGTGACACAATCTTGCTTGCTGAAACTGAAGAAGACCTAAAACGCTTTCTGTGAAAGGCCAAGGACTGTGATCTTCAATAGGGATTGGAGCTCAACATCAAGAAGACAAAGATTCTCACCACTGGTTCAATTGGTAGCCTTTTTTTTTTTTTTGAGATTGTTGTCAATTACAGCTTGCTTGGATCCACAATCAATAGTCTTAACACCAGCAGTCAGGAAATAAAAATGTGAATGATATTGGGGAAAATCTGCTGTCATGGGCCTCTTCAGAGTGTTGAGGAGCAACGATGTCAGTCTAGATACAAAGGTGTGCATAATCCATGCCATGGTCCTCTCAATTACTTGTTATGCTTCAGAGAATTGGACAATGATTAAGGATGACAGAAGAAAAATACATGCCTTCAAGTTGTGGTACTAGAGAAGAGTCTAAAACAAACCATGGACTGCCAAGAAAACAAATAGTCATTCTTTGAGAGGGTGAAACCAAGTCCCTCCTTGCAGGCTAGGATCTTGAAGCTCTATCTTACTTACTTTGGACATTTGGCCAGGAGAGATAGGTCCTTGGAGAAAGACATCATGCTGAGAAGGATGGATGGACAGTGCAGGAGATGCATGAGATGGAATGATACAGCATCGTGGGCAATGGTGGTTGGTGTGTCAGAATTAGTGAGACTGACTCTGGACAGAAAAGGGTTCAGAGCCTCTGTACATAGGGTTACCATACATCGCAGGTGACTCAATGGCACATAATAACAATAACCTTTCACCAAAGAAGACATTCAGATGTCCAAGAGACACATGAAGAAATATTCAAAACCCTTAGCTATTAAAGAGATGCAAAGCAAAACAAGTATGTGATATCATTTTAAACCAGCAACTATAGCAAAGTTCAACAGGGCTGGAAACAACAAACGCTTGCAAGGTTGTAGAGAGATTGGGAGTTTTATTTGCTGTTTGTGAGAATGTAAAATGGTACAACCACTATGGAAGGCAATCTGACACATCATCAAACAGTTTTCTGGGTGGAAAGAGCTAATAAAGGACATTGGAAAGATGTAGCCGGGGCCTGAAAAAAACAGGGTATTGATGGACATAGTCAAATGGTGATTAATTTTATAAAATATAATGTATGAGAATTATTGTATGAAACATAATGTTAGTGAATAATAGTGTGTGAAATACAATGTATATGAAATTTGTAAGCAAAACAATAAAAGCTTATAAAAGTAAATTCTAATTCAGGAAAGATGAATTTTCTCTCTTGATAAAGAGGCAGCTTAAGGTACATTTATGAGACTACAGAGAAAATTAAGCAGGATTCTAGGGCAAAGAAAATGTTAATTCACAGTCTAACCGTTTTGAAGGCTGGAGTCATATGATGTTAGTTTTGCAACTATACCATATGTTTGAATAATTCTGAATTTAATAATACCAACCTATCAATGGTTGAGCAAATACTGTTTCTTTTCTGTTCATTAAAGCCTGCTCTTTTTTGTTCATTTACCGTATCAAGGATGATGTAGTTCTCTAGAGACTTATCCCTCTTGTTAACATGTCCAATATTCATGAGACAAGAGTTTTACCATACTCCTTTCTACGCAGCATTCAGAGTGCACTTATTTCAATACATTCTTCTGTTCTTCTGGCAGTCTACAGTATATTCAGTATATATATATATATGGTTATATGGTATATTTCAATATTTTCTTCCAAAACCATAATTCAAAAGCATCAGTTCTTGCTTGGTTTTCCCTATTTATTGTCCATAGGGATGAGGTGATTAAAAATACAATTATTTTTGTGAGATCTTTTGCACCAAATTTTTCAACTGAAATGTATCTTTTGATTTCTTGATTATTGCTTTCATGGATACTACTTGCGGATGTAGGGTAAAATGAGGCATAAAGAAAGTCACTAGAAACAGAACCTCTACAACCAATCCAGCTTTATTAAGCAAGGCCGTAGAAGGGCTCATTTTGAGGAATCCATTTTTAACAATAGGAGATGTGCGAGGGGGGAATATATACTGTGTTTGAGTTGGAGTGGCAGGGTAGGTGGAGAATAGCAATCTGTGAAATTCCTTTAGGGGATGGGATTAAGCAGGACCTCTTGTGAGGTCCTAAATAGATGGGTGATGGTGCTGAGAGTGTAGCTTTTGTTTTGGTTTTTCAATGCTTTAGTGCAATGTTTAAAATCTCTTCTGACATTCATTTTACTTTTTTGCTTTCTCCTCTGTCTTTATAATGGGCTTTTGCTTTCTTCATGCACGATATCCTTGATATCATTCCATAACTCATCTGGTATTCAATCATTGGTGTTCAATGTTTTAAACCAATTCCTGAAATGACCTTGAAATTCAGGTGGAATAGGTTCAAGATCATATCTTGGTTTTCATGGACTTACTTTAGTTTTGCCTAAATTTGAACTTACATATGAGTCAGATAATCTGACCCACAGTCAACCCCTGGACTAATTTTGACTGCCAATACTGACCTTCTCCAAGAGTTCTTTCCAAAAGCATAGTCAATCTGATTCCTATGCAGCTCATCAAGTGACGTTGTTAATAAGTGCAAGGGGTTCTTTCCATAGTCAATTGCCATTAAGACAGATGGATTACAATATTCAAAGCACTTTATTGCAGATATGGGAGAGTGGAGAGAATCTTCTATAAAACTGCTTCACCTTCTGGGAATGGACTTTAGGTCTTATATTTGGATTTGATGTTCATCTACTTAACATGCTACTTTTGTTAGTTAAAGTCACCGGTTTTCTGCACTTAAAAAGAACAGTTTACATATAGTAACTAGCAAACATACAATTTATGAAATAATTAATATATAACTGAGAAAAGCATTTTGAAAGGTACATTTCCCACCTGCTAAACAGGCAACTTAACTTACTTAGCATGATCATGTTGTTGTTGTTGTCTGCCGTCGAGTCACTTGTGACTCATAGTGACCCTAGGTACAACAGCCCTAAACTCTGATCTGTCCTGTGCCAATCTCACTGTCTCCAACACACCATCCTGATTACCCCAGTCACTAAAATCAATCCACCTTCTAGAGGGCCTTCCCCTCCTGCACCTGCCCTCCACCCTCCCAAGCATGATGTCCTTCTCTAAGGACCAGTCTCTCAATACAACATGACCAAAGTATGTCAAACGAAGCCTCAGAATCCTTGCCTCCAAGAAGCAGCCCGGTTTAACCCTCTTGAGGATGAATCTGTTTTCCTGGCAGTCCATGATACCCTCAATACTCTTCTCCAACACCAAAGCTCAAAGGCATCAATTCTCCCTCTGTCCTCCCTGGTCATTGTCCAACTCACTGATGCATAACAAGTGATAACAAAGACCATGGCCTGTATCAGATGCACCTTAGTCTCCAGGGAGACACCATTGCTCTTCAGTACTTTGGAGAGGTCCCTAACAGCAGACTTTCCCATTGCAATGAGTCTTTTAATTTCCTGGCTGCTGTTGCCAAGAGTGTTGATTGTGGAGCCAAACAGACTAAAGCTGTGAACAATTTCAATCTCTTCACCATGCATCCTGATGCTGCCAATTGGTCCAGTAATAGAAGAGGAAATAGAAGATTTCTACCAACTTTTACAGTCAGAGAAATCGAACATGAAATCAAGATACATTGATAATATTGGGTGACTGGAATGCAAAAGTTGGGAACAGAGAAGAAGATTCAGTAGTTGGAAAACATGGACTCGGTGACAGAAATGGAGCTGGAGAGAGAATGATTGAATTTTGAACAATGACTTATTCATTGCGAACACATTTTTTAATTTTTTAAAATAATTTTAATGAGCATTTACAGAGATTTTGGATTTCCATTCATTCATTGCTGCACTTCCCTCCCCGTCCATTCCTTGCCCCCACCCCAGTTTGCTTCTCTCTTTCAAAAGTAAAAGAAACACTCCTTCCCTGGTACACAATCCCCCCGCACCCCTCCCATTGTCCCAAGTACATTCCACTGTGCAACCTTATTTGTGGACTCTTGTGATAACCATAAGACCCTACCATACATCATTTTTAAATTATTCACTCCCTCATCTGTTTCAGTGCAGTATGCAGGTTATACACATGGATCTCACCTGATGGTATGCATAGGAATCATATTGATTACATCTGCAGAAAGAACCACTAGAGAAGTTCAGGTATCAGCTGTGAAAACTAGTCCAGGAGCTGATTGTGGAACAGACTACCAACTACCCACATGCAAGTTCAAGCTGAAGCTGAGGAAAATTAAACCCAATTCGTGGGAACCAAAATATGATTTTAAGTCTATCCCACCTGAATTTCAGAACCATCTCAGGAACAGGCTTGAGGCCTTGAACACTAATGAACGAAGACCAGATGAGTTGTGGGAGTATATCAAGGATATCATCCAAGAAGAGTACAAATGTTCATTACAAAGACAGGAGGAAGAAAAGATCAAAATGGATGTCAGAAGAAACTCTGAAGATTGCACTGGAACGTAGAGAAGCCAAAGCAAAAGAAAGAATCCAAGATACTAAAGAGCTGAACAGAAGATTGCAAAAGGCAGCATGGGATGACTAAGTAAAATATTACAATAAGATGTGAAAGGAGTTGGAGTCAGAAAATCAAAAGGGCAGAACTTGCTCAGCATTTCTTAAGCTCAAGGAACTGAAAAACAAATTCAAACCTCGAGTTGCTATAATCAAGGATGCTTTCAGTAGAATATTAAATGATCCAAGAAGTATTAAAAAAAGGTGGAAAGAATATACTGAGTCACTGTAGCAAAAGGAATTGGCAGACACAGAAGAATTTCATGAAACAACATATGAGGAAGAGCCTATGGTGTTGAAGGAAGAAAGAAGTTCAGGTTGCTTTGAAGGAAATAGCAAAAAATAAAGCACCAGGAATAGATGGTATACCAATTGACATATTTCAGCTAATAGATGCTGCCCTGGATGTGCTCACCAAGTTGTATGAAGAAATCTGGAGAACAACCACTTGGCCAACTGACTGGAAGAGATCTATATTTGTCCCCATTCCAAAGAAAGATGACCCAACAGAGTGTGGAAACTGTAGAGCAATATCATTGATTTCACATGCAAGCAAGTTTCTGCTGAAGATTATCCAAAAATGACTGGAACAGTACATCACATGACCGTAGAAAGGGGAAAAAACAAATAAACAACCAAAACCAAAACCTCCGAAACTCTAAGGCATAATGACCAGGATTGCAGGCTGAAGACAACTAATGTCAGTTTTAAAATTACACTGATATGTTTGCATAATTCTGAATTTATTAATACTATCCAATCAAGGTCCACATGTAAAGTCATTGTGTCTTTTTGAAAAGGTATTTACAATGAATAAATCATTGAAAAGACAATTTTTTTCACTCTATTTTCAGCTGCATTTCTGTCACCAGTCCTAGATTTTCCAACTACTAAACCTGTCTTTATGTGTCCTATCTCCATACCTTTTCAACCTGTATACAGAGCAGATTATCTGAGAGGCTAGGCTCTATGAAGAGAAGTGTGGTGTCAGGATTGGTGGAAGATCTATTAACAATCTGCATTATGTAGATGACATAACTTGCCGAAACTGAGGAGGACCTCATGCACTTGCTGCAGAGGGTCAAGGACTGCAGCCTTCAGTATGGACTGAGGCTCAATGTCAAGAAGACAAAG
>NW_006399769.1:11747257-11748214 GCF_000299155.1 Elephantulus edwardii
CGTGAAGGAGGGGAAGACCCTCTATGAGGATTCAGTGACTGGGGTAATCGGGATGGGTGTGTCAGAGGCAATGAGATTGGCACAGGATAGAGCAGGGTTTAGGGCTGTTGTAACTAGGCTTGCTATGAATCGCAAATGACTTGACAGCACGTAACAACAGCAACAAGCCTTCTTTACTGTTTCTAACTTTTGCATTCCAGTAACCAATTATCATTAACACATCTTGATTGCATGTTTGGACTGTAAGATTTGATAAAAATGTCGGTTTCTTTCTCTTTGGCTCTAGATATAAGAGCATGCATTTGATTAATAGCATAAATTTGAATTTGGATGTGAAAACTGGACGATGGAGAGAGATGATTGGTGGGTAAGTAGAACCTTAGAACTGTATTGTTGATGGATA
This sequence comes from Elephantulus edwardii, assembly GCF_000299155.1. Taxonomy (NCBI): domain Eukaryota; kingdom Metazoa; phylum Chordata; class Mammalia; order Macroscelidea; family Macroscelididae; genus Elephantulus; species Elephantulus edwardii. The sequence goes on from NW_006399769.1 coordinate 11,747,661, forward strand.
ACATTAAATGTACTATTTTTAATGTTGTATTTAAACTTATTTCATTTTGCTGACCTTCTGAGTCTGCTTGAATGCGTCTGTGGGTTCTGGTAAGTAGTAAATAATCGGACTCTTTTTTTTACCCCTAGACAAAGTTTTATGATTGTGGGGTTTATCTTTCAATATAGCTTTTCTAGCCATAGAACCTGACTCTACCATGTGGATCGGCAGGAATATGTAAATAGGGCCTGTTAGCGTATCCTCAAGAGGACTGGCTATCTCACCATCCACAAGAGGATTGGCTATTCTCACCAAATCTACAAAGAGATTGGATAATCTTACCAATAAATCTGAGTAATTCCAGCAGCACCACCCAAAAAGGTGAAGTAGGCCTGTGGACACTTTTTAGGACCAGATATAGCACCAGGTATGCTTACAGCATCAGCAGCCATGGTCATAGCAGAGAATCAAAAAAATCAAAATGAGATGGAACTGTTACCCCACTTTCTAAGGACAAAACCAGAAGTAAACTAAGAGCTTTTCTCCAAGTTTGCTTGACAGTTGAAAGAGGGGGA
>NW_006399769.1:11753315-11755649 GCF_000299155.1 Elephantulus edwardii
GATATAGTGTATAGAAATACCTAATCACATATCTCTTTTAAACAGTCATCTCCCTCCTCTGTTTCAGTGCAGTATACATTATGGAACCCATCTTATTCAGTCTCTCCCCAACCCCAAGGCTTTGTTCAGCACTGACAGCAATTGAGCCTCAGCGCACACCAAAGTGTGCATTTTAAATTAAACCTATTTGTTATACACTCAGTTAGTGCTTGTTTCTTAACTTCACAGTGAGTTTGATACTTTCAGCTATGTACTGAGAAAATAACAAACTGATCTAGATAAATTTGTTTCCAAGACTAAGAGAAGTGCAGCCAAAATGTGCTCCTTAAAAGTAAGAAAGTTAAGACTTCATCTCACATTTTGGGGCATGTTATCAGAAAGAAGCGTCTCAAAAGAAAGGCAACTTGGTTGTTAAAGTAGAGGATCAATGAAAAAGAAGACCGTCGACAAAATGGACTATATTACTGATTGCAAAAATAAGCTAAATTAAGCAAAAGTTGTAAAAGTTATGTAGGATCAAATATGATTTCATTTTTCTGTAATGGGATTGTCATGAGTAGGCATCAACCTGATGGACTCTAACAAGAACAACAAAAATCTCCTGGGTAAGGTAATATTTGTCAAGTATAAACTACACTTCCTCTTCTTTTTAAAATATTATACTGTTTGTAAAGAAGTCAATGTATAGATTTCACATTTATGGACTTGAAATACAATGGATTTTTGAGAAAATTATTCGAAGCACTTTCTGCAGAAGATCAAAGAATACAACCTTCAATATAGACTGCATCTCAATATCAAGAACTCAAAACATCCTTACCACTAGACCAACAGGGAACATCATGATAGATGGAGAAAAGATTGAAATTGTCAACAATTTCATTTTCTTTAGCTCCACAAGCAACACCTTTGGTACCAGTCAGAAAATCAGGAGATATATTGCAAAGGGAAAGTCTGCAGTCAGAGATTTCTCCAAATTCTTGAGGAACAATGATGCAAGATTGAAGACTAAGGTGCATCTGATTCAGGCCACTTGCTATGCATCTGAGAGCTAGACAATGAGTAAGAATAACAGAAGATTTGATGCCTTTGAACTACAGTGTTAGAGAAGGGTGATGAATATTCCATGGACTGCCAAAAGGACAAACAAATTTGTCTTGGAGAAAGTGCAGCCAGAGTGCTCCTTGGAGGCAAAGATGATAAAGTTTGTCTGACACACTTTAGGCATTTTGATAGGGGAGGCTATTTCTTGGAGAGGGACATCGTGCTTAAAATGTGAAGGGTCGATAAAAGAAAGGAGGACCCTCAACAAGATGGATTGACACAGTGACTGCTGCCATGGACTCAAGTTTGTCAGGAAGTGTGAAAATAGCAGACGGTAAGACAGGGGTTAGCTCTGTTTTTTATAGGATCATGAAGAGTCCTACTCAACTTTATGGCACCCAACAACAAAATTTAAAAATGTACATTGACTCTAGAATTTACAAAATTAACCTCCCAAAGAGTCACTAGATTATATAGAATATTAGTTACAAAGAGTGAATAATATATAAATATATATATGTATATATATGTATATGTGTGTGTGTATATATATATATATATTTAACATTGTAATTGTAAACATTCCCTGTGTTATAAGCATATAGAACATTATAGGAGTAAGTATAATTGATAATGACTCAACAGTTCAGGGAAAAAAATTAGGCGGAAATTTTCATTTTAAAAAATTCAGTACATGTAGGTGGTCAGGTTCAGGATTCCTAGAAATCTTTATTATTTAATAAAACTTATCATACACTTATTCTCCTGCCAACTTGAATAGAATTATCTCTCTTTCATAGACTCTTGAAAGAAACCAAGGGACACTTGAGGGTGGTCATATCTGACTGTAACCTACTTTAGAAAGGGTATTCCTTTCAAGAACATCAACTGCACAAACCAATTCCCATGAGGTCAGACATGTTTCCCAAGCTCCAAAATCCAATTTAACAGCTTACAGAGTATTTTAACAATGTTGGTTAAGTCAAAAGTTTAAAATCTAGGTTAATAATAGAATACTGTCAAGGACAACTTCCAAAATACACTCTCAGACACCTCAACCTCAAGTGTCAAGGCTTTTAGATCAATGTTATAAAATTCCTGCTATTCTTGCCCCTTCCCCTCTAGTTTTCCAACAAACTGTTAGGACTAAGGTGCATCTGGTGAATATACTGAAGTCTTCAGTATGGATTGAGAATCAATGTCAAGAAGACAAAGATTCTCACCACTGGACCAATTGGCAGCATCAGGTTGGATGGCGAAGAGATTGAGATTGTTCACAGCTTCAGTTTG
>NW_006399769.1:11756349-11761717 GCF_000299155.1 Elephantulus edwardii
ACACACACACACACACACACACACACACACACACACACACGTACACACTACCAACAGTACTATCATCAACACCCTTCCTCATCTATGCTTTCCTTATCTATGTCAATTTAACTGTCATTTTTTCTGTTATCTAAGCCAAAATCGTGGGATCATCATTATTAAATAATTTAACACATTAAATAAATTTAATGCCATGGTCTATGTGTAACCAATTATCTCCTTCAAAATGTCATCCATTTCTATCCTATTTGTTTTCTTGGATATAACTTTAATTATATTTGTTTTCCCTCATACTTCGGCTGAAACAAAACTGTTTTATCTGTTTTCAGGGTACAATAATTCTTTCTTGTAATTCCTATGACATGACACCACACCACTGATTCATTGTCCTTAAAAACCAATTACATTGCTTAATTTCCACACTGAAAAACATTCAGTGACACTCTGACTTAACACAGTTTCTCTATACTTTTACGGAATCAATGTAATATGTTCAAACCAACTTCCTATTACAGTAATACAAGCATTTAGAATTCCAAAGAAGTTGAAGTTATGGTCCTGCATGTAAAACAATTACTCTATTTCTCTGACAATCAATACATTCATAGTGTCTTCTCCATGTCTATAAACAATATCCCTCCTTCAAGGGTCATTTTAAAATCTGTGTTTTCACTGAAGTGACTCCTAATTAAGTCTTTGTCCTCTTCCTCTGGCATCTCTGGATGCTGAAATAAAGGCTATCGGATTCATTTGGCTTGTCTTTCTCGTTCTTTTGTTTTCCCCACAGCATGAAGAATATGATGGACATTTAATAGATTGCACCATAAATATTTCTTTTTTGATTGATTGTGTGGTTTCTATTTCTCTTTAGGGAAGTGGCCACTAAAGTTTGGCTGCTTTCCCTGTACATTTGTCTGCCAACATTAAACATTAATTGGACCATGTATTCCAATTTTCAAATCTAAGGCTTTCTGAAAAAATAAATCTTGCTAACATGTTTTTCAAATTTTAACTACATTATGCTGGTCATTTTCCAAACTTGAGACTGTTTTTCTCATTGGAAGTTCTCTAGACAAAGTGGGTTTTTAAGTGTTCTTTAAAAATTATACTTGTATATAACAATTATGATTTTTTTCATAACCTAAGAAACTTTCAGAAGAAAGAAGTGTTGAATAGATTGGTAGTTTTCCTCTCCTTAAAATGGAAAAATAAATCATTTTCAAAGAATATGTATTTATTTTGTCCTGTGGAAAATGTAAAGGATTATTTTTATGGTCATATTAGAAAGAGTGCCAATAAATGCTATAAAGACCTCTCTAATGACTTGGACTGTTTCCAACTCAATCCCTACAAAAAGAGATCTTATGATGAAGTTTCAGAACAAAATCTCAAAATTTTTCTGTCTTGTACTTTCCAACAAGATGAAACAGAGCAAAGTATAGAGTAAATGTGGCTTTGAAATTTGCTAAAAATTACAAATCAGAATTTTGAATTGAGAAATTTTCTTTATTAGATTGCAATTTTTATATTAAAAATTATTCAGCTGACCTAATGGTTAAGGAGTTGCGATGTCTACATGAAGGCAGGTACTTGAACTCCACAAGATTAAATCAATCCTTTACTCTTTTCCCCCTCTCCTCATTTAAACCAATTTAAAAAAAATTAAAAAATAAAAACCCAGCCAAAAACCAACACCTTAAAAAAAATCTATATAGTCAGCTATTTTGTTTTCCAATTAGGCTAAATAATAAGACATACTAAATCACTCTTAAAATTCTATTTGTTCAGGTCTTTTTCTGTATTTTTATGTTTAATATCTTGTATGACTATTTTCTATACATTTTCCATAGTTATTTTACCCATTTGAGAACTAAAGAAATAACTAAAAGCTGCATCTATATTTCTGAAGGAACTTTATGCAGTATCTCTCTAAAACTTGTCACAAAATGAATAGGACTTGCCTAAGCATGGAAAAGGATATAATTTGGTTGCCTAACATTGTTGTTGTTATGTATAATCTAATTTCTCTATCTTGTTTGATGGGCAGCTTTGCTGTGTACAAGATCTTTGACTAGTATTTGTTTTCTTTTGACTTTCTGTATATACTTTTTCATTGTTGTCTTTGTCACATAGTACCTGCTGAGAATTCAAAGTTTAATATAGTAATTTCTCACATCCTTGGTGTATATCCCTGCTGATTTTGAACCATATAGTGTTTCCTTACTCTGTTATGATGACTGTCTCCTGGGCCAAGTATTATTGTTGTTGTTTTGTGCAATCGAGTTGCCTACACTCATAGTGGCCTACAACAGCCCTAAACCTTGCTCTATCCTGTGCCAACCTCACTATCAACAACACATCTACACAGATTACCCCAGTCACTGAAGCAATCCACCTCTTAGAGGATCTTCCTCTCTTGTGCTGCCCCTCCACCCTCCCAAGCATGAGGTCTTTCGCCAAGGACTGGTCCCTCCTTGCAACATGCCCAAAGTATGCCAGACGAAGCTTTAGAATCTTTGCCTCCAAGGAGCAGCCTGGTTTAACCCTCTCCAGGATAAATTTCTTTCTTAGTGGTCCATGGTATATTCAAACTCTTCTCCACCACCACAGCTCAAAGGCATCAATTATCCTTCTATCCTCCCTAGTCATTGTCTAACTCTGATGCATAGCAAGTGATTGCAATGACTATGGCCTGTATCAGGCACACCTTAGTCTCTACAGTGAAACCATTGGTTTCAGTACTTTAGAGAGGTCTCTTACAGCAGATTTTCTCATCGCAATACATCTTTAAATTTCAGGCTGCTGGTGCCAAGAGTGTTGACTGTGGAGCCAAGCAAACTAAAACTGTTAACAATCTCCATCTTTTCATCATCCATCCTGATGCTACTAATTGGCCCAGTGGTGAGAATATTTGTCTTCTTGATATTGAGCCTCAATCCATATTAAATGATGCAGTCCTTGACCCTCTGCAGCAAGTGCTTCAGGTCCTTCTCAGTTTCAGCAAGCAGGGTTGTGTCATCTGCATAAAACAGATTGTTGATGAATCTTCCACAAAACCTGATGTCACACTTCTCGTCATAGATTCCAGACTCCTGGATAATCTATTCTGCATATAGTTTGAAAAGGTATGGAGATAGGACACATCCCAGGCGTACACTCTTCCCAATTTTGAGCCAAGCAGTGTTTCTTTGCTCTGTTCTGACCACTGCCTCTTGGTCCAAATATAGGTTTTGCATTAGCGCTATCAAGTGTTCTGGGATTCCCATTCTTTGCAGAGTCAGCCACAGTTTGTTGTGATCCACAAAATCAAACACCTTTGCATAATCAATAAAACACAGATAGACATTCCTCTTGGATTCCCTGCTTTGAGCCAAGATCAATCTAACATTAGCTACAATATCCCTAGTACCACAACCCCTTCTAAACACAGCCTGCACTTCTTGCAGTTCTCTGTTGATGTGCTGTTCCAGTAGTTTTTGGATAATCTTCAGCAGAATCTTGATTGCATGTGATATCAATGATATTGTTCAATAATTTCCACACTCTGTTGAATCTCCTTTCTTTGGAATGAGAACAAATATAGATCTCTTCTAATCAGTTGGCTAAGTGGTTGTCCTTCAGATTTCTTCACAAAACTTGGTGAACACATCCAGGGCAGGATCTGTTAGTTGAAATATGTCAATTGGTGTACCATCAATTTCCTGGGACCTTATTTTTTGCCAATTCCTTCAAAGAAGTTTGAACTTCTTCCTTCATCACCACAGGTTCTTGTTCAGACATTGTTTCATGAAAGTCTTCTGTGTCTGCCAATTTCTTTCAGTACAATTACTCTGTATACTCTTTCCATCTTCTTTTAATGCTTCCTGGATCATTTAATATTCTGCTCAAAGCATCCTTAAGTATAAAAACTCGAGGTTTGAGTTTGTTCTTCAATTTCTTGAGCTTAAGAAATGCTGAGTAGGGCCTTTTTGATTATCTGACTCCAGCTTCTTGCACATTTCATTGTAATATTTTACATTGTCTTCCCGTGCTGCCTTTTGAAATCTTCTTTTCAGCTTTTTAATATTTTGAATTCTTCCCTCTGTATTGGCTCCCCTGCACTCTAGTGCAATATTCAGAGTCTCTTCTGACATCCATTTTGGTCTTTCTTCCTCCTCTGTCTTTGTAAAGACCTTGTGCACTCTTCCTGGATGATATTCTTGATATTCTTCCCAAACTTATCTGGTCTTCACTTACTGGTATTCAAAGCCTCAAAACTGAGATAATTTTAAAATTCAGGTGTGATAGACTCAAGGTTATATTTTGGTTCCAATGGATTTTATTTAATTTTCCTTAGCTTCAGCTTGAACGTGCATATGAGTAGTTGGTGGTCTGTTCTACATTCAGCACCTGACCTAGTTTTTACAGCTTATATTGAGTTTCTCCAGTAGTTCTTTCCTCAGATGTGATCTACTTGATTCCTATGCATTCCATCAGGAGAATCTATATGTAAAACCACATTTACGTTTCTTATAAAATGTGTTTGCAATGAGTAAGTCATTGATTGTGCAAAATTCAATCATTCTATCTCCAGCTTCATTTCTGTTACTGAGTCCATGTTTTCAAACTACTTATCCTTCTTCTCTGTTCCCAACTTTTGCATCCAAGTCACTGATTATTATTAATGTATCTTGATTGTATGTTCGATTGATATCTGACTGTAAAAGTGTACAGAAATCTTCTATTTTCTCATCTTTGGCTCTGATTGTTGGTGCATATATCTGAATGATAGTGGTATTCATTGGACTTCCTTGGATGCATATGGATATTATCCGGTCACTCACAATATTGTATTTTTTTTTTACAATATTGTATTTTAAGACATATCTAGAAATTAATTTTCAACTATGAATGCAACATCATTTTTCTTGACCTTTTCATCTCCAGGGTTATATTTGGAAAATAAAGGCTTAGTGACAGAAAGTGGCTGGAGATCACATGATAGAACTTATACAATGAATAGTTTACTAATTGCAAATACTTTAAAAAAAAAAAAACAACCCAAACATAAGCAGAAATTGTGCTTATGGACTTAACCCAATAGATTACACAGGAATTAGATTAACTACAATGATGGATTTTTTTATCATAATAAAAAAATTTGTTGATTAACAAATAGATAATAGCACTCTTCAAGAACATGAATTTACAATAAAAAAGCAATATTTTAAATACTTTTGTTTTAGTTGATTTCCATTCAATAATCCATATATATTATTTTATATAATTAATTACAATTGATTAATAGTTAATGACAGTGCCTTATCAAATCCCCATTGTACTTTGTGCTTCTCTATACTCAACCTATCTATTCATTTTCTTCCCTTCC
>NW_006399769.1:11761854-11777037 GCF_000299155.1 Elephantulus edwardii
TCCCTGTTCACCCTTTAGGTTTGATTCTTTGTATAAACCTTTCATTAACTTTTTTTTTCTTTTAGTCAATCAGTACTTCATATTTTGCTTTATATCATTAATTACAATACTCACAAGGTCTGATTCCAATTCATTCTATGTTGTCATTCCTTTCAACTACTCCAATATAATGTTTGTTGTCTATCTCTTAATTTTCTGCTCTCAATACAAACTGTTTCAGAGCTAATGTACATAGCATCGTGATGAGTTGCAGATAACGTGATAAAACTAACAGCAACAATAAAATGCTATTCAAGGCTCTCATTTTTATAATATATTAGAAGTATCTTAGTCTGTATTCTCCAGAGGAACAAAATGAAGGTAATTATTTCAGGATAATGATTTATGCAATTGTGAGGAACTAGGTCAGGCAATTGTGGGGACTAGAAAGTCCCATATTTACAGGTCAGATGACATACTACTTCTACTAGTTCAAGTAGTTAATTGGGACTAATGAATTAAAAATCCACAGGTCAGGAGGTAATTTGGAGGATTCTGCTGGCTTACACCACTGTGAGAATTGCTGAACACAAGATCTGCAAGTCAGGAGGCAGGCTGAAACTTTCTGCAGGCTTTTGTTTTGCAAACAGGACGTAAGACAATGAAAAAAGTGCAGGCTAGAGGAAGAGAATGATCTTCAGAAAATCCATTTATAAATTTAATGCAGGTGACACTTCCAAGTAACTTCTACGTTCAATGTATTGGCTGTTCATTTGAGATCACAGAATGGAAAGCAATTATGCCATGCCTGCCAAATCACTGAGAATCATAGTCTGGTTAACATTAACTATCAAAAGGTTTATGGAAATGAAGAATTTTCTTCAAAGCACAAGCTAAGGACATTGTATCTTACTCTTAGATTTTCTAGTCTATTTTATTGTTAGGTGTCTTTGATTCAAGAATAACTTACAATGTCCCTATGAATGACAGATCTGAACTCTGTCCTATCCTTCACCAACCTCATACTTTCTGACACACTAGAGCCCATTCCTGTAGTCATTGTTTCAATCCACCTAGTTGACAGTCTTCCTCTCCTTTGCCATCCCTCCACCATTCCGAGCATGATGTCCTTCTTCAAGGAATAGCTTTTAGCATTATGCCCAAAATATGTGAGATGAAGCTTTATATCTTTGCCTCCAAAGAGCATTCTGAGGCACTGTTTCTAAGACATTTTAGTTTGTTCTTTTGGCAGTCTGTGGAAACTTCAGCACTTTTCTTCAACACCCTAGCTCAAAGGTGTCGATTATTCTTCTATCATCCTTAGTGATTGTCTAGCTCTCAGATATGTAGCAAAAGAGATTGGAAATACCATAACCTGAATCAGGTGCACTTTAATCCTCAAACTTACATCACTGCTTCTCAATAGTTTGGAGAGTTCCCAGACAACAGACTTTCCTAGTGCAATATTTCTCTTGCTGTCTTGACTACTGGTACCAACTGTACTGTATTTATAGGCCTATCATTTCAATTAAATTAGTTCTGTTGTCTAGGTTTTTTGTTTGGTTTTTGTTTTGTTTTCTCTCACGATAGAGAATTTTGGAGACACAGTGGTTAAGGAGTTTCATTATCAAGCCAAAGGAAGATGGTTTAAATTTCAAGCTGATCTGTGGGAGAAAGATTGGCAGTCTCCTCCTGAGATTTGCAGCCTCTGAAAACCCACTGGAGGTTCAGTTGCAAATTGGTCCTAACTCAATGCCACACAACAAGAACAACAACTCATGAGACATCAGAAAAACTTATCAGAATAAACCCAAACTGAGTGAGTTCAGGAAAGAAATGACAATTTTATATTAGAAAGTGTTTATGAAAATTTTATAGTTTTTATCACTGAGTTTTGAAATATGCACAATGAGGTATATAGATATATTTTCTTCCCAGCAGGTGGGAATATTGGTAGGATTGCTATAATACTCAAAATTTCACAACATACTATTTAAAAGTCCAACCTTCACACAGGGGATAGAGAAAAAATATGAGTTCAATTATGTTGCAAATGAACATCTTACAACATATAAACAGTCTGAAGTATATTACATCACAATGCTGTAATAAAAAATAATTAAAACAAGGAAATAACCTGTCACTAGGAGCATGATGTGCACAAAGAGCCAATAAAAAGAAGGGTATAAATGAGATGTCCCAGAGAGAAGCATGCTGATGTGGGCATTTGCAGGTCATTACCCTTGGTAGTGAAGTTTGGAAAGAAGGTAAAATCTAAATGCGAATTCAGTTTAGGAATTTTCACAGGCCAATTGTTGACATCTGCTCCCATTTTTCAGTTCTTCTCTTTTTGTAATGTTATGTCATCTGTTCCTCATTCTGTGTACTGCTATCAAAACAAACACCTGCTTGTCAAAAATGTCATCTATTATTTAGTAATACAGGCCTGCCTATGAAAGGCAGTTAAGAGGATTTTAAATGGACAGGGAGTTTTTGTTCTCATCATTCATCATAAATATTGAGGTTGCAGTAGACAGCATGTGGGAAGGAACCAAAAGCCCATGCTCTCACAGAAGTGTGAAAAGCAAGAAAAATCCTATATGCTCCAGAGATTGTATTTCTGAGAGCATGATTGATAAGTTGTGATTCACTGAGCTCTGCTAGAAGATAAATTCCATTGATGTCAAAGCTCCCATTTTACACTATGGGTATGTGTAATTGGCTTTAACAATCACAGAAATGTGATGTAGACAAGTGACATCACACTGATGAACACATTAGTATTCTTTGGTACGAAAGAAGTCATTGTGGTGTCTCATTCCTGAAAGCCTCAGGACACCACAGAACAGTGAGGTTTAAAGGAACCTCTGTGTAATTGATCTTCAATGTAGGGAAACAAAATTGTTTTCCTGTATGTATTACTCTTCTTGTCATTGAAGATTGTAATGTCTGAAAAGGAGCAGTACTAAGAAATAGAGTTAATGTAATGGTAACACTTGAAGTTTTCTGGTTTTGGAATATTGCTAGCGATTGTTAATGATAGGAGGTTGATATAGCAAATGAAAAGGCATTCTGTATCTATGCAGAGATGATTGTGCACCCTTCTCACTATCTGACATCCTCAAGTTCCTTGCTGTGGACATTGTGTCAACCCATCATGTTGGGAGTCATCTTCACTTTCTCTGACCCTCCAACTTTGCCAGGATGATGTCCTTTTCCAAGGACTGGCCACTCTTAATAATATGTCCAAAGAATGTAAAATGAAGTTTCATCACACTTGTCATTAAGATACATGTTATTTGTACTTGATCTAAGACAGATCTGTTTGTTCTTTTGGCAGTATTGAATATACAGTATTTTTCTCCAATACCACAATTCAGACATTGACTCTTCTTTCATCATCCTTGTGCATTGTCAAACTTTCAGACTCAAAAGAAGCAGTTGAGAAAACCATGGTTTGAATTGGACAAATCTTAGCCTTTAAAATGACATCCTTGACCTTTAAACGGACATCCTTGGCCTTTAATGCTTTTGAGAGAGGTCCTTGACAGCAGGCTTCCCAATGCAACTTATCTTTTGATTTATTGATTGTTATTTGTGGAGAAATAGGCGTTAATTGTGGATCAAGTAAAATTAAATGATAGAAAATTTCAATCTTCCATCCATCTATCACAATGCTGTATATTGGTCACAATCCTAAGTATTTTTCTTTTCTTGATGTTACAGTATAATCTGTGTTGGAGGCTGAAGACTTTGATGTTCTGAAGCAAGTGTTTCAAGTTCTTTTCTTCACTTTTAGCAAGCAAGTTACATTGCATTATGTGCACAACACAGGTTGTTAACGAGACAAGAAATATGGTAGATCGTTTTTTGGTCAACTGAGTAGAAAAATCCTTATTTGTTTCCATTTTCATAAAAGTTGATACAAAACAATGTCAAAATCATCTCACAATATCATTACCCACATATGCAAGTAAAATATTGCTAACAATTATTTTTTAAATGGTTGGATAATATATCAACAGGGAATTGACAGAAATTCAGCTGGATTCGGAATAGACTGTGGACTGAGGGATATCTTTACCAATTTCAGGTGACTCTTGACTGAAAGTAGATAATGTCAGAAAGATTTTTCTTTTTGTTTTATTAGTTGTGCAGAGATATTTGACTGTGTGAATCTTAGCCAATTATGATTAACTTTAAGAATAATAAGAATTGTAGAACAGTTAATTGTGCTTGTGCAAAACTTTTACCTAGATTAAAAATGTGCTGTCCAAGTAGAACAAAGGACAACTGTATCAGAGTTACTCTTGGGGTTTTTTTCATAGTTAATCAGTTGGTTTCCTAAGTAAGACATTTAAAAACTGCACCATATGAACAAGAAAGTGGCACCAAGATTGGAGGAAGCAAAAGGTAGAACCAGCTATTTTTTAACTGACACATACTGGGGATGCCGAGGTACTGTGTAGTGCGGTAACTAAAACTCTGTGATTTGAATCCACCAATCTCTTCACAGGAGAAAGATAGACAGTCTGCACCATTAAAGATTCACAGACTTGGAACTAAATGGAGGGTTGCTATGAATCAGAATCTGCTCAATGGCAATGGGCTTCTTTCTGTCCCTATCAAACAACAGTATGCCATTTATTTAAATTATTCTTAGGTTTGCACACAAATCCGTTGAAATGTGTAATGTTTTAGAAATAAGTTTTCTAAAAAGAGGGATGAAATACTGTTTATGCTTAACTATTTGTCGTCCAGTGGTCTCTCATTGATGACACCCCCCCATATGCATTATAAATAGAAGGATAGACCCATGCTCTGGGAAAAGTATTTGATCTCAAGGTCCAATGGCCTATAATTTCAGGCTGCTTTTACTGTTGTTGTTCGGTGTCATTGAGCCATAGGAACCTTAAATGATACAGAAGAACTTCCCCACAAGGTTTTCTAGGTCATAAGGAAGTCTTAACTATATAATAGTCATTAAGCAATGGGCAACTAACCAAATGAGTGGTGGTTCAAACCTATCATGAGTTGTTCTAGTGGAGAAAAGACCTAGAAATCTCTCATGAAGATTATAGCTCTGTCACATGAAGTCACTCTAAGTCAGAATCTATTCAGTGGTAACTAACAATAGGGTATCTCCAGGTCTTTCTCCTGTGGAGTCACTGGGTAAGTTTAAACTGCCATCCTTTACATTATCAGTTTATCACTTAATGTTGCACAATTGCTTTTCTTATTTCAGGCTGATTCTCCCTAGTTTACTCTTTCATTCTTCCACATGAAGACATTCTTTCTACACATGTACTTTCTAACATCACTTTTCTAGATTTTGCTGCTCCATCTTTGATTGTCAGAATAGATTGTGAATGGCTGGCCAAAGCTAGTGACAAAGACAAGAGGCATAAAAGGAAGAAGCACAAAGGAACACATGCACAAAATCGAACTGCTAGCCTGTGGCTGATTTTTTCCCCTGCTCTACATCTCTCTTGTGCCTTAGTTAGTGTTTCTTTTGAAGACTGATGTCAGTATGATTGCTCCTTTTCTCTTCTCTTCAGCAATTCCCATGGGAACTATTGCTGGATCCTGAGAATAAGTTAATCGGACTAATTCTTTTCCCCTCATCGATAAGTGTCAACTAGTGTTGTCAATTTCCTTTGAAGGTAATTAGAAGTGAATTGGAAATTAGGGACAAAGTGTATTCTTTTGGAGAAAGTTTTTTTTTTAAAAAAAGTTACTTTTTTATCTCCCCTTACCTCAGGACATCATTAATACTATATAAATAACATTCTTGCTGCTGCTTCAGAGTTTTGTTTGGTAACTCATGTACTTATTATTCTCCTAATTTGTAGGTAAAGTGCTATTTCTTACTCTTGTTACTATAGGCAGAATAGAGTCTGTAATGTTTTCATAAATCATCAGTACCCTTTATAGTATGTCATCAAATAATAAGATGTATTATATCTGCCATTCAATATGCATTTGGTTGCTGTATATTCTACATTTTTATGAGCTGATATCATAAAATCATCTTTCTGTTAAGTGCCATCAAGTCAAGGACAACTCACAGTGAACCTGAGAACAAAAGACCTGAACTCTGCCTAGAAATATAGTAAATATTGTCACAGGTACTTTTGTAGATGTAAAAAGGAAAGGTGCTCAGCTTTGCTTATTATAAGATAAAAGAATCAGGAATCAGAATAAGAAATCATATACATACATGGTTGCATCTCTGAATAATTGCTTTTTTTTCCATGGTGCAACTAGATGGTGTTTAGTTCTATTACTGATGTTTTGATCAAAGATTTTACAATCAGTGATAAAAGGGGGGAAATACACAATAGAATTTTAAATCCATATAATCAGATTTTTTGAAGCCACTTAGACTAGAAATGCCACCATAATTATCATCTGAAGATAATCTTTAAACTTTAAGCCTTAAATCAAACTTATCTCCTTAAGTCTTCTTGGAATCAAAACCAGCTTAATTAGTAAAGTGCATCTGCTTTCTGCTCTTTAAAATAATTATCTATGGGAGATCAAATTAACAATTACTGATTCATTGAAGTCAAGTAGAAAGAAATTTATAGATTAGATTTCCAAGGTATTGAATTACATGGGAAAAGATTACATATCGTTTTGCTTTGTAGTCTCTGGTGGATTTGAACTATCAGAGAGGTTAGGCTTCCATATTATTTAAAAAACATTGGATGCTAGATTAGAGGGAAATTAGTTTAATGTAATAATGGTGCAATAAAATGGAAAAAGTTTATGAGAAAAGCAGTATAATCAGAAAAATGTAATTAATGTCACTGAACTTCCATATAGAAATTACTGAAATGTTTTATCTTTAATTTTGTTTACTTTCACTACAGTATAAAAAAAGAAAATTATATTTCCACTTGGCGGGGCGGGGAGTGGATCAATGTTGTTCTTAGGTCTTGTCAAGTCAGGTATGACTCCTAGTGATCTTATGAACAATAAGACCTGAACCCTGTTCTATCCTGTGCCATCATCATTACTTACATATTTGAGCCCATTGCTGTATTCACTGTGCCAATCTATCTCTTGGAGGGTCTTGCTGTATTTCACTGACTCTCTACCTTCCCAATCATGATATCCCTTTATAAGTCATGGCCTCTCCATACAACATGTTCATAGCAAAATGGTGCAACTGCTATGGAAGGCTGTATGATGCTTTCTCAAAAAGTTGCAGATAGAAATACCATTTGACCCAGAAATTCCTCTACTAGGAATATACCCTAAATAAACCATAACTGCCATCCAGGCAAATATATGAACACCCATGTTTATTGCGGCTTTGTTCACAATAGCAAAGAGTTAGAAACAACCCAAGTGCCTGTCAACAAATGGATAGAGAAGCTCTGGTATATTCACACAATGGAATACTATGCTGCACTGAAAAACAAGGAACTCATGCAATGTTATTAAAAATGGGTGACCCTGGAGGGAATTATGCTGAGTGAAATATCTCAGGCACAAAAGGACCAATAGTGCTTAGTGTCACTGTTGTAGAACGGGATTGACATCAGGGTTAGGGTGAAACTGAGAAAAATTGGATAAATTATGTATACTGCATTGAAACAGATGTGGGAGAGAACAGTTTAAAAGTGATATATGATTGGGTATTATGGTTATGACAAGAGTCCAGAATGAAGGTTGCATAATGGAGTGTGCTCAGGGCGGTGTGTGTGTGGGGGGTGGGGGATTGTATACCAATGAAGGAATTTTACTTTTCAAAAGAGAAGAGCGAACTGGGGCAGCAGGTGGAGGGGGCGGTGAACAGGGAGAAAAATGCAACAATGAATGAATGGAAAACCAAATTCTCTTTTCACTAAAATTAATTTTTTAAAAAAGTATGAATAAAAGACAAAGCTTTACCATCTTTCCCTCCAAGGACCACTCTGAATACACTTTTCCTAAGATATATCCATTTTTTAGCAGTCCATGGGATGTTGAGTACTCTTCTCCAACACTACAATTCAAAGACATCAATTATTTTTCTATCATCATTTCTATCGTCAGTCTCACTTTAATCGTTAGACTGACATCATTGTTCTTCAGTAATTTGGAAGGGCCTCTCAAGCAGACTTTCCCAATGCAGTATGCCTTCTGATATTTTGACTGCTGGTGTCAAGTATGTTGATTGTGGATCCAAGCAAGATGACATCACTAACAAATGCAATACTTTCTGCATTTATCATGATTTTTCTTATTGCCCCAGATGTGAGGACTTTTGTTTTGTTGAGAGTGAGTTGAAATTAATATTGAAAGCTGTAGTCTTTGATGTTCTGCAGCAAGCTCTTCAAGTTCTCCTCACTTCCAGCAAGCAAGGTTGTGTCATCTGCTTAACGTATGTTGTTACTGAGTCTTCATTCTCTTCTGATACCACATTCCTCTTCATAGAGTCTGGCTTCAAAAATAATTTGTTTGGCATACAGATTGAATAAGTATGGAGAAAAGATGCATCCTGACACACCCCCTTTCTAATTTTAAACCATGGAAGCTCTGGTGACCTAGTGGAAAGAAACTGCACTGAAATCTTGAAGGAATGTGGTTGGAGGCCACCAGTTGCTCTGTGAAAGAATGATGGCTAATCTCCTTGTGTGATTAACTGCATCTGAAAACCTACTCAGAGTCAGTTATGTGTCAGTTCTGCTTAAAGGATTGCTCTGAGCCGGAAACCAACTAAACTGTGGTGGATTTGGTTTTCTTTAAGGAAAGGTGATGAGTATATTGTGATCAGAGTTTAAGAATGAGATAAACATATACTTCCATGTAAATCTATAGCAATAAATTTGAATCTATGTATCAGCATGAACCTGGAGAAAGGACAAAAATTATATAGGTGTCCAGGACTTTCTTTCATAGGGTAGCTATTAGTCACCTACAACTCGACGGCACTTAACAACAACAACATCAGCATAGAGCGAGAGAGCAGTTGTCCTAGCAGACAGAAAGTCATGCTGCCAAGCCAAAGGTGGGTGACTCAACTCTGTGGCACTCAGGCCTGCCTTTAATTGTTTTTGGTGAAACATTCTTCTAGGTTGTGTAACCCTGGTATGTCCACTTGCTATATAAAGAGGTAACTCGTGGTTTCTGTGAAGCTGAACACTGTGCCACTGATGAGTCAAATGCGAGAATGGTTACCTATGGTGGACAGTGTTTGGTGAAGCTCCCCAATTAAAACAAGCTTGGAAGCAGAAGTTACATCCACTTTCATAATAGCTTGCCTCTGGAAACCCTATGAACCTGTAGAAAGGGCAAAAGTTATACATGTGTCCAGGACTTTAGTTTATATGCTCGCTACGAGTCGCCTATGACTTGACGGCATTTAACAATAACAACATATATCAACAGGTTTAAATATAATTTTATATTTGTTTTTATGTCAGACCCTTATTGACTTTATGCTTGTTTATTTTGGTAGCTGGCATATTCATTCCCATTTAGATGTTCAGTGGCTAATAAGGTTAGCTAATTATACAGTACTACTGAGCCTGTTTTGTGCAAAATCAGCTGGAAAATGTTTTTAATTGTATTTGATGACATTTTCAAATACAACTTCTCTTCATGTTCCTAACATTGGTCTACAGTTTTTATTACAATGCTAATCTCAAAACTTAATAAATAGGCAGCTTTCTATTATCATAATAGCAGCTACTCTAGATGTTTAGATATTGCAAATCCAGACTTAGCACTGCTTAATTCTTCAGACAAGTACTACAAGCAGAGACTTTATCACTCTTATGCCATGAAGGGCATCTGGTACATTTCCCGCTATTGACAACACAACGAACACAGTCATGATGATTCCTGCTATTAATATTTAATAGTTTTATTTTTAAAAAATTATTTCCTTAGAAAATTAGTTATAGATGTAATTTCCCAGAAAATGAATGTCATCTTTCTATAAGAAATAACATTTTGGTTCTTTTTCTTTAAAAAAAAGGCATTTGTGGGAAGAATAAGGTCTTCTTGAAATACAGTATTAAAATATCATTATTTAAGACATTTTAAAAAGACTAAGACAAGTTTCAACTCATTCATGTCAATTATCAAGACACACTAAATGAAGCAAAAGTTAAAACTATCTGGTAACAAATTAAATTTAATGTCAATCAATCATCACAGAAATACTTTAATCAAGTATGCTGCGTTATTTTGCAAATTTAGTTTAGGCTCCTTTCTTCCCTTTGCCCTTTTCTATAAATAAAATATGAAAATAAGAAAGTGTTCAAGACAGATAGCAGTTGGGAGAAAATAAATCTAAATATAAAAACTGCACCTAATTATAATTTAATGTTGTCCTTGGGTTTCTTGAAAGACTGAAAAAAAATGAACTTGCTGTGGAAGAATTTTTACTAAAATATTTACTATAAAATATTACTATTAAATATTCATAATTTAATTATCTCTTGAAGGAATTCCAAAATTTCAGTGTGTTCAATTAAAAAAAATAACAAGACATTATATACTATAAAATTCCACGTAGGTAACATTCTTGAATTGAGAAAATTATAGAAATGGAGAACAGTTTAGTGGTTTCCAAAGGATAAGATTGGAATTTAGAAGGTGTATGTGACAATAAAAGTACAAGAGGAGAGTACTCTCATGATGGATATATTCTGTATATCTATTATCAACATTCAGAAAGATATATTGAACTAGAGCTTTGCAAGATGTTGTTTACAAGTGCATTGATTTAGTTTCACTTCACAAGGATACTGTGAATGACAACAAAACAAAACACTGCCTGGCCCTAACCTAGCTCTCATAGTTACTGCTGTGATTAAACCCATTGTTGCAGTCACTATTTCAATCCACTTTTTGAGAATCTTTCTCTTTTTTCACTGAATACTTTCCCTAGCAAGATGTTTTTCTCCAAAGACTGGTTCTTCCTGAAAACATGCCCAAAGTACTTGAGATGAAATTTTCTAATCCTTTATTTCAAGAAGTATTCTGTCTGTACTTCATCTAAGATGGATTTGTTTTATTTCTGGCAGTCCATAAAAATTTGATATTCTTATCCAGTACTACATTTCAAGAGCATCAGTTCTTTGGGATTCCTATTTCATTGTAGAACTTTCACACATACTTTAAAGAGATATTTTGAAGCATATTTTAACAGTGAATTATGTGCCTTGATTTCTTTATTGTTAGAAAAATAGAGCATTTAATTTTCAGTTACCAATGTTCAGAAAGTTAAAATTCAGGTAGAATTTAAGTCATCTGTGTAGCTCAACTTTAGCTTCAGCCTTTTAGAAAATTGATCAAACTTCAAAAGATTAAGACCTACACAATTCTACAGTTAGGGAACATTAGTATTAGGATCTAAAACTGGATTAAAATGTTCTAAGACATATGGTCTTAACTGTCACACTAGAAAACCTATAAGCATTTGTCTTATAATGAGGTATAAGAATATACTTGTATATCTCTTTAAGATATTTTCCTCTCAACATAATTGGATAACCATTTAATATTAAAAAATAATTTACTTAAAAACTCTTATTATGGCTGCTTGCTGATGCCACACATGTTCCAGGGAGCTGCTTGCTGAAGCCATGCAGGTGCCAGGGAGAGAAGCTGGAACTTGAGTGAGGCACTTTGTGTGCAGTCACTGCTGTATGGGGTCACTGCTGTATGGTTGGATCATGTGGAACCCCTTAAACTCAGAAAGGAGAGAGCTAGCTGGAGTTCATTCCTAAAGGGGAAACCAAGGTTTCTTGGCTTTCCAATCAGGTCTCTGCCCTCCCCCTTGCATTTCCTCATGTCCAGTCCATCAACTGCCTTTAGCTCAGTACTTCTTGGGCTACCCTCGTTGTGGACGTTGTCTTGAAAGAGGAGGGTACATCCATAGGCCTTTCTCTATCTAAATTAGAAAATCCAGGCAAGGTAGTTTCACAACCTCTTCTGGAGCAGTGACTTCAGATCAGGAACATGCTATTGTCTCAGACATGAAAAACTCTACCACAGCAATGTCACGTAGGAAGCAGGCTACTCCACCATCTATGCTAGCCCAGAGCACGATGTCACCCCAAAAAAGTGACACAGTACCAATGGATTTTATGAAGTCAGAAAGTCTGGTGAAACTTTCTGACACAGAATGTAAAAAAACAGTGATTTAATATTTTCAATGGGTGAAAAAAAATCATGAAGAATTACAGGACACCACAAACAAAAACCAGAAGGAGCTTAAAAAATATACAAAACAATGCAAATAAAACAAATGAGACATTAGAGGCTATGGAAAAACAAGAAACCAAAATCCAATATATGAGGACCAATATTTCAGATGCTGTCAACATGATGGATGGTCACAGGAAAAGTGTTGAAGAGAAGGAACACAGAGTCAGTGACATAGAAGATAGAATTGTTGCCACTGATTTGATAAAACAAAAAGCAGAATCAAAAAAGAAGGAATATGAAGAAAACCTAAAAATAATGTGGGACACCATAAAGAGAAATAACATATGTATTATTGGAATCCCAGAACAAGAACAAGCAGGTAAAGGCACTGAAAAAGTTGCAGAAGAATTGCTACATGAAAACTTCTTAGGCATAATGAAGAATAAGAGAATATATACTCAAGAAGCCGAGCAAACACCATATAGAATAGATCCCAAAAAAAAAACCACCAAGACATATCATAGTAAAATTTGACAGAACCAAAGATAAGGAGAGAATTCTGAAAGCAGTGTGGGAGAAACAATGAGTTACTTATAAGGAAGAACAGATAAGATTAAATGCCAATTTCTCAGCAGAAACCATGGGAGCACGAAGACAGTGGAATGACAGATATCAAAAACTCAATGAAAACAACTGTCAACCAAGTATACTGTACCAAGCAAAATTGTCCATCAAATATGAAGGAGATATCAAGATAGTCCCAGAAAAACAGAACCTTAGAGAGTTTGTAAAAATAAGTCAAGCATTGCAAGAAACACTAAGAGACATCCTTCTTACAGAAGTGACACAGAAAGCAGGATGGAGCAAAGTAACTAGTGACAACATCAAAAAGAACTCAACAAAATGATAGCAATAAAAACATATCTCTCAATAATCACACTGAATTTGAATGGCTTGAATGCATTACTGAAGAGAAAAAAGTAACATATTGGATAAAAAATATTTATCAATATGTTGTCTACAAGAGAAAAAAATCTGAAAAATGAAGATAAAAGGAAAGAAAAATGAAGATAAAGAATGACTAAAAATAAAAGGGTGGAAAAATATACCAAAAAAAATGGCAACCTGGAAAAAAGCAAGAGTAGCTATATTAATCTCTGATAAAATACATTTCAATGCAAAAACCATCATAAAGGACAAGGAAGGTCAGTCACTACAATGCTTAAAGGATAGATAAAACAAGAAGAAATAACAATAATAAATATCTACGCACCAAATTAAAGACCTGAAAATACATAAAATAGTTCTACAAAACAGAAGTACCAAATAGAACTACCAGAAAGAAACTCAACAAAGATGCTGAAGAATTAAACCCCACAATAAACCAACTCAATCTTATGGATATTTATAGGCTAATGCGTCCACAAAAAATCACAGTGTACCTTCTTCTCCAATGTGCATGTAATGTTCTTCAAAATAGATGACATTTTAGGACACAAAGCAGCAAGAATAAATTAAAAAAACATAGAAATAATACAGAGCATCTTCTCAGACCACAATGCTACAAAATGAGAAATTAATAACAAGAGGATAAAGAAGAGAAAAACCACACATTTGGAAGTTGAGCAACACCTTGCTTGACCATGAGTGGGTACAAGAAAAAATTATAAATGAAATTATAAAGTATCTTGAAATAAATGACAATGAAAACATAACTTACCAAAACCTCTGGGAAAAAACCAAAACAGTAATTAGAGGTAAATTTATAGCAATAAACAAACATTAAAAGGAAAAAATGATCATTGACTCACTAACCCAACATCTCCAACAAATTGAAAAAGATCAGTAAGAAAACACAACACACTCCAGAAAACCTGAAATTATAAAAATTCAGGCAGAAATAAATGAAATAGAAATCTGAAAAGCAGTTGAAATCATCAACAAAACCAGGAGTTTGTTCTTCAAAAAGTTCTATACAATTGACATACCACTAGCAAAACTAACAAAATAAATAAGGAAAGACACAAATAATCTGAATAAGGGATGACATGGGCAATGCCACAACAGAGACAACTAAAATAGAAAGATTAACAATGGAATATTATGAAAAACTATACTCAAACAAATCTCAGAGTCATTCTTTGCAAAGCAGCCACCCAAGCAGATATAAGCACACTCATGTTTATTGCAACTTTGTTCACAATAGCAAAGAGTTGGAAACAACCCAAATGCCCATCACAAATGAATGGATAGAGAAGCTATGGTGTATTCACACAATGGAATATTATGCTGCATTAAAAAACAAGGAACTCATGAAATATTATACACAATGGGTGACCCTGCTGAGTAAAATATCTTAGTCACAAAAGGACAAATCCTGCATAGGACCACTGTTGTAAAACAGGACTGACCTCAGGGTTGAAGAGAGACTGAAAAAGAGGGGATAAATAATGTATGCTGCACTGAAACATAGGAGGAAGAGAACAGTTTAAAATGGATATATGATTACGTATTATTGTCATGACAGGACTCCAAAATGAAGGCTGCACACTGGAGTGGACTTGGGGGGAGGGACTGTATAACAATGACAGAATTTTTCTTTTACTTTTCAAAGAGAAAAGTAAATTGGAGGAGGAGGGAGAAAAGTGCAACAGTGCATGAATGGAAACACTAAATCTCTGTAAACTTTCATTAAGATAATAAAAAAAAATTAAAAAGGCTTTACATAGTCAATGAAGCACAGATAGACTGGTATTCTCTGCTTTCTGCCAACTACCATCTAAAATTAGCTATAATATGCCTAGTACCACGACCTCTTCTAAATCCAGCCTGCACATCTGGCAGTTCTCTGTTGATGTGTTGCTCCACTCATTTTTTATAATTTTCAGCAGAATCTTGCTTGCATGTGGTATTAATGATATTGTTCGATAATTCCCACACTCTGTTGGGTCACCTTTCTTTGGAATAGTAGCAAATATCGATCTCTTCCAGTCAGTTGACCAACTGGCTGTCCACCAGGTTTCTTGGCACAACTTAGTGAGCACATACAGG
>NW_006399769.1:11778567-11779663 GCF_000299155.1 Elephantulus edwardii
AGTATCTAGAAATTACTTGAATAGACATTGACACAGAACTACCAGAAATATAAGGTGAGTTTAGAAAAGGTTGTGACACTAGAGACATTAATGCCAATGTCAGATGGATCTTGGCACAAAGCAGAGAGTACCAGAAGAACATCTATGTGTGTTTCATTGATTATGCAAAAGCATTTGACTGTGTGGATCACAACAAATTGTGGCTAATCTTGAAAAAATGGGAATCCCAGAATACTTAATCGTGCTTATGCAAAACCTTTACTTGAACCAAGAAGCAGTCCTTAGAACAGAACAAAGAAACACTGCTTGGTTCAAAATCAGGAAAGGAGTGTGACAGGAATACATCATATCCCCATACCTTTTCAATCTATATATAGAATAGATCATTCGGGAAGCAGGGCTTTATGAGGAGGAGTATGACACCAAGATTGGAGGGAGACTCATCAACAACCTATGATATGCAAATGAAATAACCTTGCTTGCTGAAACTGAAGGAGACCTGAGGTACTTGCTGCAGAAGGTCAAGGAGTGTAGTCTTCAATATAGATTGAAACTCAACATTAAGAGGAAAAAGATTCTCACCCCTGGGCCAATTGACAGCACCATGATAGATTGAGAAGAGATTGAGGTTGTTAACAATTACAGCTTGCTTAGACCCACAATGAACACTTTTATCACCAGCAGTCAGGAAATCAAAAGAAGAATTGCATTGAGAAAAACTGCTGTTATGGATCTCTCCAGCGTGCTGAAGAGGAACAATGTCAGCCCAGAAATAAAGGTGCACCTAATCCAGGCCATGGTCTTCTCCATTACTTGTTATGCTTCAGAGAGCTGGACAATGACTAAAGATGACAGAGGAAGAATATATGCTTTTGAGTTGTGGTGCTGGAGAAGAGTCTTGAACAAAACATGTACTACCAAGAAAACAAATTAGTCTGTCCTGGAAAGGGTGATATCAAGTCTCACCATAGAGGTTAGGATTTTGAAGCTCTCTGTCTCACATACTTTGGGCATGTCTTTGGAGAATGACATCATGCTTGGAAGGATAGAGGGACAGCGCAGGAGAGGAAGACCCCACCGGGTGATACTGATTGAT
>NW_006399769.1:11780522-11787428 GCF_000299155.1 Elephantulus edwardii
CTAAGGGACACCCTGGTTGTCATTGCAATTTTTCCAAGATTTGTTTGTTTGTTTGATTGTTTCTTCTCTCGGCAGTCCATAGGACATGAATAGCCTGGATAAAGAATACAACTCTGGAGCAGATCTATCCTGATTTTAAACCATGCAGCAGTGTTACCTCGTCTGCACTTATTGAGACTGAAAATTTAGTTCTTGTTAATATTACTGGAAAACCACAAATCTATTCCTTGCCACCAAACAAATCTTAGAGACAAAGGTTGGGTGTAAATAGTAGATTTCTTTTATGGGAGATATAAGAGATGAATTATAGGCTTCCTAAATTTATCTCAAGGCAGGAAATATTTGAGGCAGTGTTTGTAGATTAGGTTAAGGATGTGGGGAAAGCTCATGTTCATTTAGCACTATTTGGTGAGAATGGTGGGATTATATTAGAAAATGAGAAATTATGCAAATCAAGTGGCACACACACCCAAGACGATATCTGTCTGGTTATGTGCTTCATCACCATGAGGCATGTACTATCGCCTTTGCATGGCTTCTGTCAAAGAAGTTTATTCAGTGATCATGCTTCTTATTTCTGCATATACATGGCATCAGAAAACAATTTTAAGATCATTAAAACAGATATTATTTTCAAAGCCAAAAGTTGTTAGAAAATAACACCTGATTCTGCCTGCCTTAACTGAATCTCAAACTACTTATGTAACGTATATCCTTGGGCCTTGCCATGAATGAATATCTGGACTATCTATCTTAGCTGAATGCCAACATTTTGGTCTGAATTATTTTTGTGGAAAAATAATTTCTAGGAAATTATTTAGCCATCATGTAAAGAACAAAACAAATTGAACACAAAGGAAAGTATGACTCAGAGTAAATTTTCCAATCTGGCTTCTTTTTTCCATTCACTGACATTAAAAAGGATATCATTGACAGGAGGTCTGTCTTATGTATTGTTACAAAAAAAGGGAGTGAATCTCAACTATAGATTGCAAAGCAGGGAGGCGAACATCAACAAAAGACCTCACCTTGTGTTTCTATATTAAGGGGACAAATGGTTTCAGTTTGATGAGGAAAACTTCCATTTGTCCTTCTAGACTAAAAGAACCGTTGTTCTTATTAAAATATAAGAAATGTTAGCTTTATACTTGCCTGGCAGGGGAAATATGATCATGAAGGTGGTTTTCCAAGGGCAAGGCTTATCCATTGCACTCCAGATGTGCTGACCCCTGCGATTTCTCCAAATGTGGGAAATTCGACTGCATAATTTGTGGTAATGGAGGACTGCATTCATGCTTTCCCATCACTAAAAAAAATAAAAATGTTCGCTTCAACCTAATTAACTTCAGGGTATTGAAGTTGATTTCCGAGTGCTTTCCTATCTGTTGCAGTAAGGTTCTTCAGGAAGGCTACTTCCTAGATGAAGTTAGTAATGCCTGTGGTGGTTGTTTAGGTGCCATCAAGTCGAGTGCAAGCCATATCAACCCTATGAACAGCATATCTGAACCATGTCCTACTCTATACCTTCTTCACACTTTCTGATACACTAGAGCCCATTGCAGCAGTCACTGCAGCAGTCCACCTGGCTAAGGGTCTTTCTTCTTCTCCTTCACCATCCTTTCACCATTCCAAGCGTTATGTCCCTCTCCAAGGAATATCCTTTCTAGCAAAATGCCCAAAGTATATGAGGCAAGCCATTATCATCCAAAGAGCACTCCAGCTACACTCTCTCCAAGACATACATTTTGTTCTTTTGGCAGTCCATGGGATGTTCAGTGCTCTTCTCCATGCCTGTGGTTGTTGTTGTTATGTATCGTTGAGTCACCTGCAACTCATAGTGATTCATAGTACATTAACTCTGAAACCTGCCCTATCCTGAGTCATCTCATCATCTCTGACTTACCTAGTCCCATTTCTTCAGTGACTGAATTGGAATCAATGCATCTCATCCTGAGTCTTCCTCCCCCGAGTTGTCCCTCCACTCTTCCTAGCATGATGTCGCTCTGCAAGGACTGGTCCCTCCTGGTCACATGGCCAAAGTATGTGAGACAGAGACTGAAAATCATTGCCTCTAGAGAACAGTCTGATTTCACCCTTTTCAGCACAGACCACTGATGTCCCTTATGCCACAGCATCTTCTAAACCCTGCTTGCACATCTGGAAGTTCTCTGCTGATGTACTGTTTCAATCACTTCTGGATAACTTCAGCAGGATCTTTCTTGCTTGGGATATTAGTGATATCATTCAATAATTTACACAATCTGTTGGGTCACCATTTTTTTGGAACAGGAATAAATACAGATCTCTTTCAGTCAGTTGACCAGTTGACCAGCTGTCCTCCAGATTTCTTTTCATAACCTGGTAAGTGCACCCAGTGCAACATCTATTGGGTGAAATATGTCAATTGGTTATTAAAGTTATTGTTTGATAATTTTTGCTTTCTATTGGTCCATCTTTATTGGGAATGGGAACAAATATGAATCTCTTCCAGTTGGTCCAGAACTGTCATTTCAAACTGTCAGTTGGTATCCAATCAATTTCTGGGGCCTAATTTTTTGCCAATGCTTTCAGTGCAGCTTGGATTTCTTCCTTCATTATCATTACTTGTTCTCATATTTCATGCAGTTTTTCAATGTCAGCCATTTTTTTTACTCGCTTTTTGGTGCAGTATTTGTGTGTATTACCTTCATCTTCTTTCGATGTTTCCTGGATCATTCAATATTTTGCCCATTTGTTGTTGTGTATGCTTTTGAGTCAGAATTGACCCACAGCTGTTCTCTCCAGCAGATTTTCAGAGGTAGTTAATCACCTTAGAGGAAAATGCTCACCCTTCTCCCAAAAAGCAGCTGGATTCAAATTGCATGTCATCAGGATTTTAGCACAAATTTTTAGCATTATGACACCAGAGTTACCTACCATATTACTACTTTGAATTTTATTTTCAGTTTTCTTTCAGCTTGAGAAATACAGAGCAGGTTCTTCCCTTTTTATTCCCTAATTTTAGCTCACAGTACATTGCACTATAATAATTTTCTTTCTTTTCTCAAGCTGCCCTTGGAAATCTTCCATTCAGTTCTTTTATTTCCCCATCTTTTCCATTTTTTTTTGGGCTTCTCGGTGCTCTAGTGCAGTTTTCAGTGTGTCTTTGGAGAATTATTATGGTTTATTCTTTCTTTTCTGTCTTTGTAATGACTTTTAACTCTCCTCATGAATAATATCCTTGATGTCATCCCACAACTCTTCTAGTCTCCAATCATTGGTGGCCAATGCTTCAAACCTATTTTCAAGATTATTTTTAAATTTAGCAATGATAGACTCAGGATTACATTTTGATTTCTATAAAGTTGTCTTAATTTTCTTTCCCCAATATTTTTATAAAATTCTGATTTTAACAAAAGTTTACAGAGTGTTTGATTTTCATTTATTCATGGTTGCATATTGTCTTTCCTACCCTCCCCACCCCATCACCCCTAGCTTAAATTTGAACTTGTACATGAGTAATTGATGGTTTGTTCCACATTCTGTGCCTGTACTGGTTTTTACTGCTGATATTGAGCTTCTCCAATAATTTTTTCTACAGATGTAGTCAATCTGACTGTTATCGAGTCCATCAGGTGTGGTAAAGTGTATAGTTGCTATTAGTGCTGTTTTATAAAAGGTATTCACAATGAATAAATAATTTAAAATATAATATTTGATAATTCTATTTCTGTTCTCATCTCTGTCACCAAGTCTGTACTTTTCTACTACCATGATTTCTTCCTTGTTTCTGACTTTCATTTTAGTCATCAGTTTTCATTAACACCACTTGATTGCTTGTTTGCTCAGTTGCAGACTGCAAGATTTGGTTGTGTTCTTGTGTACCATAGAGTTGGAATGGACCCATAGCTGATCCTTCAGTGGGTTTTCAAAAGCAGTAAGTTCCGTGGGAGGAGATAATTTACTTTTGCTTTGACTTTAGCTGTGAGAGTATATATTTTAATTAATTGTAATAAAAGGTTTCCTTTTATGCTTATGGATAATATCCTATCATTCACAACATTCAGGAATAAATTTGGAATTGTCTTTTTAACTATGACTGCAACACTTTTGTAGTTATTTGCCTTTGAGTTGACTGCCACATCAAACAGTGTTTTTTTGATGTTGTTATGTGTCGTTGAGTCCTGAAATATATAACAACACT
The DNA here is from genome assembly GCF_000299155.1 of Elephantulus edwardii. Taxonomy (NCBI): domain Eukaryota; kingdom Metazoa; phylum Chordata; class Mammalia; order Macroscelidea; family Macroscelididae; genus Elephantulus; species Elephantulus edwardii. The sequence goes on from NW_006399769.1 coordinate 11,784,706, forward strand.
TTGCACAACAGTTTTAAACCCTGCCCTATCGTGAGTCAGTCTCACTGTCTCTGACAAACCAGTCCATACTATCCCAGTCACTTTGTCAACCCATTTTATCCAAGGTCTTCCTCTCCTGCACTGTCCCTCCACCCTTCCAAGAATAATGTTCTTATCCAAAGATTGGTCACTCCTGGCAACATGCCCAAAGTATGTGAGACAGAGTTTTAAAATCTTTATCTCCAGAGAGAAACTTGGTTTCACTCTCTGTAGGACAAGCCTGTTTGTTCTCTAAGCAGTTCAATATTCTTCTCCAGCACAAGCCACAAGCATTAATTCTTCTTCTGCCATCCTTATTTATTGTCCAGCTCTCTGATGCATAGCAATTAATTGGGAAGGCCTTAGCCTGGAACATGAGCACCTGAGTGTCTAGACTGATATCATTGCTCTTCAGTACTCTGGAGAGGTCTCTGACAGCAATTTCCCTAGTTCAATTCATCTACTGACTGCTGACTGCAGGTGCCAAGAATGTTGAATGTGGATCCGAGTAAACTGAAATGGTTAATAATATCAATCTCTTATCTATTTATCATGAAACTGCCAATTGTTCTATTGATGAGAATCTTTGTTCTCTAGATGTCGAACTTCAGTCTATACTGAGGAAGTCAGACTTTGATATTTTGCAGCAAATGCTTCAGATCCTTTTAAGTTTCAACAAGCAAAGTTGTGTCATCTGTGTAACAGAAGTTGTTGATGAATTTTTTTCCAAGTCTCATACCACATTCCTCCTCATAAAGTCAACTTTCTGAATGATCTATTCTGTATATAAATTTAACAATATGGAGAAAGGACACATTCCTGATGCACACCTTTCCTGATTGTGAACTATGTGTTGTTTCTGTCCTCTGTTCTTATTGCTGCTTCTTGGTCCAAGCATAGGTTTCACATGAGCACAACTTAAAATTCCCATTATTCTCAGTGTTAGCCACAATCTGTTGTGATCCACACAGTCAAATGCCTTTGAACGGTCAATGAAACAGAGAGAGTTATTTCTCTAGTACCCTCTACTTTCAGCCAAAATCCATTTGACATTGGCTTTGATGTCCCTAGTGCCATGGCCTCTTCTAAATATGCAGCACCATTATTTGTCTGGTTTTCATTTCCAGTATAGTATATCATGTGATTTTCTGATTCAAAGTGGCAAATGCCAGTTCATATCATCTCACTAATGCCTAGGATGTTGATGTTCATGAATTTCATTCCATTTTCCACTTCTAATTTTACAGCATTCATACTTAGTACATTTCATTGTCACCTATTAAAGAATGTTCTCCTCATTTTAACTGACTTCCAGTCTGGGCTGTACCTCTCATACTGTAACTATCCATGTTTCTCTATTATTCATAGGATATTCAGAGACTTGCTATTTAAGAAGAGTATTGCTAATTTTGCTTCTTATTCTGTCTTAATTTAAGAACATTACTAAATACCTCCAACATGTGTGACCCTTGTGGCATTTGATACACTGGTGAGTTGGCTTTCAGCATCGTAGCAACTAGGGGCAAAATGTAGGGGAAACAGGAAACTGATCTTTAAAAAACACTGAATCTCTGCTTATGGTAATAGATAATTTGACATAGGATGTTATTTATGATTACACAACACAAATAAAAAAATTAATGTCACTGAACAAATTTTTATCAATGAAGAAATGTGTTTTTATATTTATATGCATGTATAAGTCTACACATATTTGTAATAATAAAAAGTAATCTCAGAATAAGAAGGAAAATGGCATGAGATATACACACACACACACACACACACACACACACACACACACTCTGGATATTTATTATTCTATTTACCATGTATCTTTCATCAAGTATCATATATTAAATACATTACAATGATTGCGAACTATACAATTGTTGTTGTTAAGTGCCGTCGAGTTGCAGGCCACTCATAGCGACTATTTGAAGGAGAGTCCTTGACTCTCATATACAATTAGGAACAAATTAAATTCCATTTGGAAGAGAACTAAAAAAACCAAGCTGAGTCTTTTCTTGAATTAAAGGTGAAATAGTGAATGAGACTTAGATATGTAGTTCATTCCACTTTTAAAAGTTCAAAGTATTACTCTTTGAGCTCAAGTGTAGAAATGAGAATGTTAAAATAAGCTAAAACTAGACTCAAGTACTGCTATAAATATAAAAGTCTTTCATTGGAGCTGAAAATATTAGCAATCAAATAGGGTATAGGAATTGCCTTTTGTCTCTCATGTCTTTCAATCTTCTACTAATGACTTTTAATGTAAGAACCTATTAAGATAGTGATTATCAAAAGATGAACATAACTTAAAGACCAATTGTATGCCTTTACCTTTCTAACATTCATCTTTCCACAAGGGGAAAAATATTAATTGAACCTAATGATTTTCTTTAATGATTTACCAAGCCAAAGGTGGGTGACTTTTAATCCGCGGCCCTCAGGCCAGTCTTTCGTAGTTTTTGTTCAGACATTCCTCTAAGTCGTATACCCCTGGTGTACAAGTTTCTGTACAGTGGTCAGTTGTGGTTGCTGTAAGGCTGAATTGAACAGTGTGACACTGATGTGTCAAATGTGTTAATGGTTGGTTACCGAAAGCTGACAGAGAGTGGGGTGGAGCTCCCCAATTGAAACAAGCTTGGAAAGAGGAGTGGCATCCACTTTCATAATAGCTTGTCTCTGGAAACCCTATGAAC
>NW_006399769.1:11790022-11792049 GCF_000299155.1 Elephantulus edwardii
GGTGTCCGTATATCTATTTGTGTGGCAGTTCTGGTTTCTTTAGAGTATATTCCTAGTAGTGTAATTGCTGGATCAAATGTTATTTCTATTTCCAAATTTTTGAGAAAGCACCATACTGCCTTCCAGAGTGGTTGCAAAATTTTACACTCCCACTAACAGTGAATAAGGGTTCCAGTTTCTCCACAACCTCACACACATTTGTTGTTTGCTGCTCTAAGAAATTTTGCTATTATTACTGGGGTGAGATGATGTATCATACTTGTTTTGATTTGCATTGCTCTTAGAGATAGGGATTTTGAACATTTCTTCATGTATTTGTTCACCATCTGAATGTCTTCCTTGGTGAAGTATCTGTTCATATCCCATTGTTCAAATGTGCCCATTTTGTGATTGTGTTGTTTACCTTTATCTTGTTGATGTGCTAGAGTTTTCTTTAAATTCTAGATATAAGTAACTTATCAGACATGTCATTGCCATTTTTTTTCCAGACTATGGCTTTCCTTTTTACCCTGTTGTAGAAGTTTCTGAATGTGCACAGGGATTTGATTCTTAGAGGATCCCGTTCATCTGTTTTATCCTCTTCTGCTTGTAGGTTTTTCAAGATGCTTCGGAAACTGTTCATATTGTGGATTAGGGCTTCTAGAGTTCTTCCAAGCTTTTCTTTGATTAAGTTTAAAGCGGTTTTAGTCCTAGGCCATTAACCCACTTTGAGTTGGTTTTTTTGTGTATGGTGTGAGATGTGGGTCTTGCTTGAGTTTTCTACAGATAATTTCCCAATTTTGTAAACACTATTTGTTAAAGAGGCGTTCATTTTCCCACTTAACTGATTTCATCTCCTTGTCAAAATCAGTTGAGTTAGGTGAGCTGATTTCTGGGTTCTCAGCTTTATTTCACTGATCTATGTGTCTGTCACTGTACCAGTACTGCTCTGTCTTGACCACCACAGCTATGTAGTAGGATTTGAAACCAGAGATTGAAATGCCTCCTACCTTATTTCTCCTTTTTTTCAGGAAAGCTTTATATATTTGAGGTCTCTTTTCATTTCAGATAAAATTTGAAATTGCCTTTTCCATGTCATTGAAGAATGAAATTGGTATTTATATTAGGATTGCATTGAACTTATGGATTGTTTTTGGTAGAATAGCTTTTTTCCACAATATCGTGTTTTCTTATCCAAGAGCACGGTATTTTCTTGCATTCATCCAGGTCTTTTTTTTTCCCCTCATAGTAATGTTTTGTAATTTTCTATGAATAGGTATTTTGCTTTTCTGGTTAGATGTGCCATTGAACAGACCCCAATTCATAGTGTCCCTGTAGATAATAGATTAAAACTTGTCAGAACTTGTAGCATCATTGCAATCTCTGTTGTGCTTAAAAAAATGTGTCTCTGTGTCAATCTATAGTATCTATTATTCTCTCTTTATTTGACCCTCCATTTTGCTGTAGGTGTGAGGATTCTTAATGTTGAGATGTCATGCATATTAAAGATTGTAATCTTGGTCTTCAGCAAGTGCTTTAAGTTTTCTTTACTTTCTGCAAAATAAGGTTGAATAATTTCCTTCCATTGAGTCTTCCTTCAATTCTTTTTTTCCTTCAAAACTTTTTTCCAATTTTTTTTCCTTCAAAACCTTTTTCACATTGCTGTCTAGTTTCTCCCAAATTATTTGCTTCAAGTACTGACTGAATAGGTATAGAGAAAGGATACAACCTTGAGACATACTTTCCACGTTTAAGGTCATGCAGTATCCCTTTTATTCTGTTCCAATGACTGCTGATTGGTCTATGTAAGTTTTGCATGAATGCACTTAGTGAACGGGAATTCATTCGTTGTGATAGTTATAGAAAAGACAGGAATTACCAAGTGTTTAATTTTCTTTGGACTGACAATAGACTCCTATGGTTGTTGTTATGTGTCATCGAGTCGCTTGCGACTCATAACGACCCTATGTACAACAGCCCTAAACTCTGCTCTGTCCTGTGCCAATCGCACTGTCTCTGACACTCCCATCCTGAATAACCCAGCCACT
>NW_006399769.1:11793138-11794743 GCF_000299155.1 Elephantulus edwardii
TACAGCCAAAGCAATCTTTAGGGGTAAATGAATGAAACTGTCTCACTTCTTTTGGGCATGTTATTAGGAGGCATCACTTCTTGGAAAAAGACATTATGCTGGAAATAATAGAGGGTCAGTGAAAGAAAGAAAGATCCTCAATGAGATGGACTGAAGCAATGATTTCAGCATACTTTTAGCATAACTTAGATCATGAAGATGGCACAGGATATGGAAAGGTTTTCACCTGTTGTTAATAGGTTTGCTATGAGTTGACACACCTAACAGCAACAACAATTGTTATGAAGCTACAGTTTATATTTATCTATTTTTTAATCTGCTGAATATTTCAGTTTTCCTCTAATCAGAATATTATATGACTGTGATATTTGATTATTTATTGAAATTGAAATTTTCAGTTTGGAAATCAGTGGTCTTTTTCCCTAGTGCTTTCCCATTAACTTTAAATTGGATATGTAAATAATAATATCTCAGATAATTTCCATTATTTATGACATTGTTAATTTTGTTCTCATTCATCGAAAAGCCCATTTTGTCACTAATAATTAGGAACAAATGTTTCTTATTTGTCTATTAGTTCTGTGACCAAGAGAAGATCTAAAGTTTGAAATTATTGAGGTCATATCTCCTGATAAAAGCCTTTATCCATTGATAATAGCTCAAGCTAACACCACCATAGTTTGCTGATCCACTTGTCAGATGTTTGCATAGCTTTTTCTTTCTTACTATTAGAACTACTATAGCTATAAAGATTTGTGTACACATTTGTTGTGGATATATCTTGTTTCTCTTTGAATATATGTGGAATTGCTCATGTAATCACTCTAATGACAATCATTTGAGGAAGTCCCAGATTGTTTGTGAAAATAGCTGTGCCATATTACATTCCCACCAGCATGATTCCAATTTATTCACATTTTTATTAACACTTATTTCACCTAAGATTTTATTATTACCATTTTAGTGTCAGAGAAGTGATGTATCATTATGATTTTAATTTGCATTTTTCTGATGAGTAGTATCATACATATTTTCCTTTCTTCTTAGTCATTTATCTTTTGGGGGGAGAAATGTCTATTTGGATCATTTACTCACTTTATAGTTATATTTTAGACATTTTAATATTGAGTTGTTAGGATTATTTATAATTCTAGATGCAAGTACCTTGCTAAATATATCATTTGCAGATATTTATCTCAGTTCTGTGAGGTGCTTTTATTATACTGTCCTTTGAAAAATAAGAATTTTCAATTCTGGAGGTTTGATTTATCTGCTATTTCTTTTTTGTTACTTGTGCTTTTGGTAACAATATAAGAAACTTCTGTCTATTCTCAGTTCATAAACATTTTATTTTCCTTTAAGAGTGTTAATAATTTTTATTTTTATATTTAGGTATTAGACCCAGTTTGTGTTTATATATACAAAGTGGAATATAATTAATGCTTTTCCATGTAGCTGTCCACAGCATCCAGAAAATTAAAAGACAAACTTCATTGGGAAAATCTGCTGTCAGGGACATTTTGAAGAACAATAGTGTCAATCTAGAAACTAAGGTGCGTTTGATCCAGGCCATAATCTTCACAATTATTTGCTATGCATCAGAAA
>NW_006399769.1:11795768-11799159 GCF_000299155.1 Elephantulus edwardii
TGTTACAGAGATATTTTACTCTGCATAATGTTCTCCAGGGTCATCCATTTTGTACGATATGTCATGAGATCTTTGTTTTTCAATGCAGCGTAGTATTCCATTGGGTGAATACACCAGATCTTCTTTATTTATTCGTTTGTTGATGGGCACTTAGGTTGTTTCCAACTCTTTGGTATTGTGAACCAAGCTGTAATAAACATGGGTGTGCATATATCTGCTGGGGTGACAGTTATAGTTTCTTTAGGGTCTATTCCCAGTAGTGGAATTGCTGGGTCAAATGGTATTTCTATTTGCAACTTTTTGAGAAAGTGCCATACAGCCTTCCATAGTGGTTGCAGCATTTTACACTCCTACCAACTGTGAATTTGATGTTTGCTGTTCTGTTAAATTTTGCTATTCTTACTGGGGTGAGATGATATGTCATAGTTGTTTTGATTTGCCTCTCTCTTAGAGCTAGGAATTTTGAGCATTTCTTCATGCGTTTGTTTGTCATCTAAAAGTCTTCTTTGAAGTGTCTTTTCATATCCTGTGCACACTTTTTAATTGGGTTATTTAACTTTATCTTGTTGTGGTGCTCAAGGATTTTATAAATTCTAGATATATGTTCCTTGTCTGACATGTCATTACCGAATTTTTTTTTCTCAGTCTGTGGCTTCCCTTTTTACCCTGTTGGAGAAATTTTTGATGTGCATAGGTTTTTTTATTCTTGGAAGGTCTCATTTATCTATTTTATCCTCTCCTGGTTGTAGATTTTTCAGGATGGAAGACTGTTTATGTTGTGGATTAGGGCTTCTAGAGTTTTTCCAAGCTTTTCTCTATTGAAGTTTTTAGTCCTTAGTTTTAGTCCTAGGTCCATGATCCATTTTGAGTTGTTTTTTTATGTATGGAGTTAGGTGTGGATCTTGCTTCAAATAGTTTTCTACAGATAGTTTTCTAATTTTTTCAGCACCATTTGTTAAAAGGGCTATCATTTTCCCATGTAACTGATTTTATCTCCTTGTCAAAAATCAGTTGACCATAATTAGGTGGGCTTATTTCTGGATTCTCAGTTCTATTCCATTGATCTATGTGGCTGTCATTTTCCTAGTACCATGCTGTCTTGACCACCATGACAAATGTAGTAGGATTTGAAATCAGGGAGAGAGATGCCTACTACCTTGTTCCTCTTTTTAAGGAGTGCTTTGCTTATTTGGGACCTCTTTCGATTCCAAATGAACTTGGAGATTGCCTTTTCCATCTCGTTGAAGAATGGAATTGGTATCTGTATTGAGATTGCATTGAATGTGTAAATTGCCTTGTAATTTTCACAAAATTGAGTCTTCCTATCCATGAGCAAGGAATATTCTTTCACTTCTCCAGGTCTCTTTTTGTTTCTTGTAATAATTTTTTGTAATTTCCTTTGAATAGATTCTTTGTGTTTCTAGTTATATTTACTCTCAAGTATTTAATCTTGTTATTAGCTATTGCGAAGGGTATTGTTTCTCTTAGCTCCAGTTCTGTATTCTCCTTGTCATTGTAAAGAAATCTAATTGATTTTTGTATATTGATCTTGTATCCTGCCACTTTGCTGAATTGGTCAACTATGCCCAGTAGTTTTTTGCTGAGTCTTTAGGGTTTTCTAAGTATACTATCATAGCATCTGCATATAGGGATAATTTTACCTCCTCTTTGCCAATTTGGATACCTCTTATTTCCTTCTCTTGCCTTATTTCTATCTCTAAAACGTCTGGTACCATATTGAATAGGTGAAGTGATAGTGAGATTCCTGCCTATTTCCCCTTCTCAAGGGGAATGCTTATAATCTCTCTCCATTGAGAACATTGTTGGCTCTCAGGTTTGCATAAATACTTTGCACTATGGTGAAGAAATTCCCCTCAAATCTTATTACCTAACCTCCATTTGAAATCTGAGGCTGTAAGTCACACAAGTGATGATTGTTCATCCTTTTCCTAAGGAGTTGTTAATGGATTTGAGCCACTAGAGAGGACAGCCTCTAGGATAATAGTATAATTCTCTATGCACTAGGCCACCAAAGTTTTATATTATAATAGTCAAATAAATTTAGGAAATTATTTCTGATAGACAGTCATAAAGAACACATTTGTAATATATAAGCCTTATTAACACAGATTAAGGCTCGAAAGTTGAGTATTGAAGTTTCAATTGTACTTACCGTTTTTAGGTTTTTAGTAACTCCCTTAAATTCTTTTAACTTTCAATTTTCAGAAAAGAAAGATCAAATATTTTTATTAGGTCAGAAATGTTACAAGTTAAATGACAAAAATAAATTTAGATGTTTTATAACACATATGGAGCTCTGGTGGCCTAGGAGTAATTAGGCTTTCAGTCTAAAGTTATGTGATTTGAATCCACCAGCTATTGCATGGGAGAAATATGGGCAATCAACTCCACTGTGATTTATCACCTCTGAAAACACTCTGGAGAGTCAGCTATGATTTGGTCCTGACTTCATAGTACGTAACAAAACAATCTGTAATACATGCTATAAATAAGGAGTGACTGATTTGGTGGTATTGTGAAAGATTGTCTTCTACCACTTATGCAAATCCCAGTGATAATCAGGGCTTCTTAAAATAAGTCTAATGTCAAGTCTTAGCCTTGGCAATACATATAGCACCCCTATTGCCTGTGTAAACCAGCAGTTCATGGTAAACTGGACATTTTGAAAGTTACATTATTGTGCCTTCTGTTGCATTTTCTCTTTTCTTAAAATAATTGGTTTAAATTTATTTTTTAAATGGATATTATTTTATTAATATTTATAAATCAGTCAGCCAAGTGGGTACTACTTCCATAATTTAGCAAAATACAAAATCATCATCTTCTTAAAATATTAAGTAATGGAGAAGTTTTGACTCATAGTAAAACAGCAGAAGGATAGAGGACATCAGTTAAGTTCTTTGTAACTAACTCTTTATGTTCTATGAATTTTTATTCATTCTTATATTACTGTACAAGAGAGTTAGACTGTTCCCACTATCCTTATATTGAGCCCCGATAACCTTATCTGGGCTGAGTTGTTTTGGTAACTGAAAGGTTTGAATTCTTTAGTCACTACTAGATTGACAATCTCCTCTCTTGTGATTTAGTTTGAGAAGCCCAAGAGAGGGTCAATTATGAGTGAACTCTTACTTAATAGGAATTTATTTGTGCTTTTATTTTGACTATCCTTAGTCAGTACACCTCCATTGGCAGAAACAAACCATCCACTGTTCACCACCATAATTTTTTTTAGAGTTTGCTTTTTTTTTATTTTTTACTATTTTCTGTGTGTGTGTACTGTCAAATTGGATCTGACTGGTACAGGAGGAGATCGCCCCTCCTTCTCCGGCAGAGCATCTGGTGGATTCGAACCACATATCTCTGGGAT
>NW_006399769.1:11799434-11802151 GCF_000299155.1 Elephantulus edwardii
CTCCTTCATTGGTACACAATCCCCTCACCCCGCAGATCCCAACTCCCACCCCAAGTATACTCCACTCTGCAACCCTCATTCCACAAATTACTATAGACTGATGATGGTTTGTATTGTGTGTAAACATTTCAATTATTTTCATTATACTACAGTCATATCATAAAATATCGTATGTATTTTAAATTCTAACATCTATTATGTTACTGTTATGTGCCATCAAGTAGCAGTCTTATGTACAATAGCTCTGAACTCTGCTCTATCCTGTGCCAATCTCATAGTCTCTGGCACACCTAACACCATTACACTAGTCACTGAATCAGTCCATCTCATCGAAGGTCTTCCTCTCTTGTGCTGTCCCTCTAGCCATGATGTCCCTTCCCAAGGACTGGTCCCTCCTTGCAACATGTCCAAAATATGTCAGAAAAAGCTTCAAAATCCTTGACTAAAGGAGCAACTTGAGAGAGATAATCAATGACTGCTTGGTTGTCAATCACTGGCAATAAGTGAACGAGTGATTGTTCTCATATCTTTGACTCCATTTTTTTTCAACAAAATATTTTGAAGACTTAACTATACTGTGAATTTCAGTAACTAGCATGGGAATTTGAATTACTGAGTATCATTTCATTGTGTAAACATGTAAAATTTCAATTTTTCTATTGAAGTGTATTTGATGATTATGAATAATTATTATATCAATATTCATACCCAAATGTTTTTGTGGGTGCATATTTCAATTTATCTTGAAATGGGAACTGCTATTTTGAAAAAATAACTATCTTAGAGTGATATTTCTTTGGGAGTAGAATTGCTGACTCAAAATACACGCTGGAACTGAGGTTTGTTAAATCAGTCCAAGCTAAATGGAGCCAAATTGTGACTTACACCAAACACATATGTGTTTCCTAGTTGCTAGGAGATATCTACGAAAAATGATAATAAGTATTTACAATAAGACTTGAGTAAGCATTCTTGAGTTTCTTGGTAAATTCCATAAGGACAAGCAATAATCAAACAGATATGGGACAGTTCCCATTGAGCAGAAGAGCAGGTGATAACTTCAGTTAGTATTTTATATCCATGTGTTCCCTGACTAATAAATGGATAAATGCATCTTGACCTTTTCTCTCTATACAGTATAACCTCATACTACAGAAAGAAAAGGTAGAAGATACAAGATACTGAAAAAATTTGCCCAACACAGAATATAGTCTCATTTGTCTATTTTTATTCTCTTAGTTACAATGCTGTTACAACAGAAATATCACCAAGTTGATATCTTTAACAAAACCAAGTATTTTCACTTAGAGTTTGCTGTTGTTATTGCTGATGATTTCCGTCGAGTTGAGCATGGCTCAAAGCGAGCCTATGAACAAAAAGGCCTGAAGCCTCTACAACTGTCGATAATTATCAAAGTTCATCAAGTATCTGAAGTCATACTGTTTAGGTAGTGGATGACACTCCTGCTTCCAAACCTGTCATAGTATCTTATTCTTATGTGCCCTTGAGTCACCTGTGATGCACAGAGACCCAATGGACAGCAGCTCTGAACCCTACCCTGTCCTGAGCTAATCTCACTAATTCTGATGCATCAACTTCCATTGCCGAATTCACTGTATCAATCTATTTCATCCAGGGCCTTCCTCTCCTGTACCGTCTGTTCACCTTCCAAGCATGATGTCCTTCTTGAAGGATCAATCTGTCCTGGGCACATGCCCAAATAAGTGAGACAGAGCTTCAAAATCCTAGCCTCCAAAGAGAGACTTGGTTGGTGTCACCCTCTCCAAGACAGGTCTATTAGTTTTCTTGGCAGTCCCGAGTATGTTCAAGACTTTTCTCCAACACCACAACTTAAAGGCAGCTATTAATCCTTGTCATTGTCCAACTCTCTGAAGCATAACAAGTAATTGAAAATACCATCACTTGGATTAGGTGCACCTTTGTATCTAGACTGACATCCTTACTCTTCAGCACTCTGGAGAGGTCCCTAGCAGCAAATTTTTCCCAAAACATTTTGTCTTTTGATTTCCTGACTACTGATGTCACCAGTGTTGATTGTGTAGCTGAGCAACCTGTAATTGCTAACAACCTCAATCTGTTCTCCTTCTATTATCATGTGCTGCCAATAGGCCCTGGGAGGAGTATCTTTATCTTCTTGATGTTGTGCTTCAATCCATATTGAAGACTACAGTCCTTAATATTTTGTAGCAAGTGCTTCAGGCCTACTTCAGTTTCAGGAAACAAGGTTGTGTCATCTGCATATAATAGGTTGTTAATGAGTCTTTCTCCAGTGTTGATATTACACTCTTGTGATTTGTCACTATTAGATCTCATTTTCCTTTCCTGAGGCACAGTCTATTACAAGACTGTATGAAAGCCCTTTCTATTAAGCTTGAGACTAAATATTGAACTGGTTAAATATTTTTTTGTTTTTATAATGAATGTGGAAGAATATAGAAGTTGATATTACAATTGATATTGTTGTTGTTGCTATTAGGGGCCTCCAAGTCATAGAAGACTCATAGCGACTCTGTGAATGAAAGACATGAACACTTGTTTAACTTTTCATCTTTTCTTCATGTTCGTAGATTTTCTGGAGGCAAGCTATTTTGGAAGAGTATGCCACCAAGATGAATGTCACATGAGACTCTGAATATTGCATTAGAACACTATGGTAGAAATCAAGAAATCAAAGAGCAGTACATAAAATTTCAAAG
>NW_006399769.1:11803806-11804892 GCF_000299155.1 Elephantulus edwardii
AATAACAACATCACTAATACCACACACTAGCAAAATCTTGCCAAAAAGTATTCAGAGAAGAAGGTTACTTAGAGTTTAAAAGACTGAAAATCTGAATTCATAGCATTAGTTCCAGGGGAACACTCCCTTTCTGTACTTAAGGAACTCTGATGGCCTAACGGTAAGGAATTGTGCTACCAATAGAAAGACAGTTTGATTTCACCAGCTGGTCTGCAAGAAAGATGGAGAATCTCCTGTCATGTAATTTACAACCTTTGAAAACTTGTTAGAGGATCCGCTATGAATCTGTGCCTATTTGAAGGCATTTAAAACAACAACAAAAACAAAACACTTTAGGATTATCACTACAATGGCCCCTATAATGCATCATCAGGAGTCCTGGTGATATGTTGTTTTTAAGTGCTGTCAGGTCAAGCACAACTCATAGCGTTCCTATGAACAAAAGACCTGAACTCTGCTCTGTAACTATCATAATTTCTCTACATTCGTAGAGTTTCCAGACGCATGTTTTATAGGAAATGGATACCACTCCTGCTTCCAAGCCTGGTGATGTAGTGTGCTACTTACAGGGCTGCTAATTGAAGAGACTTGTAGCTTACATTAGATAGGCAGATACCCGATGTGAAAAAGATTGGCAGTCTCTGTCTGAAAAATTTATAACCTTGGAGAATCACCATGTCTCAGACCATGTCTCAGATGCAACTTGATTACAAAAGGAGAGGGGAGGGGTGCTTTTTGGACTTTTTTTGGCGGTTTGGCTTTTTTTTTAACACATGCTTCTTTGTTAAATTCATTTTAATTATCCAAAGTGATTGACTCAAGACATACCATATACTAATATTACCAAAGTAACATGTTTTTATAACAATAATTGTTTTATAACAATAATTGTTGTTAAGTGTCATTGAATAGCCTGTGACTCATAGCAACCGTATGTACAACATCAGTCAACCCTGCTCTATCCTGGACCAACCTTATTGTTTCTGACACACCTACCCCCATTATCCCAGTCACTGAGTCATCTCATCAAGGCTTGAATTTGCTCATGAATAATTGATGGTCTGTTCCATAGTCAGTAGCTGACTT
>NW_006399769.1:11805242-11807358 GCF_000299155.1 Elephantulus edwardii
TATGGATAATATCCTATAATTCACAACCGTTTACTTCAGATTAGAATTTGAAATTGTCTTTTTACTTAATGGATGTAGCACCATTCTTCTTCTCATTCCCAGCATAATAAACCATGTGATTATCTTATTCAGAGTGTTCAGAGCCAGTTCATCTCACCGTACAATGCTTAGAATGTCATTGTTCATTTTTGACAACTTCTAGTTTTCCAACATTCATACTTTGTGTAGTCCATGTTCTCAAAATTAAAGAATATCTGTAGCTCTTTCTCCTCTTTTTGATTGATTTCCAACCTGAGCTCTACCTCTAATATTGTAAATATCTGTATTTCCCGATTGTTCAGAGAGTTTTAGTGGTCTGCTTTTTAACAAATGGATGATCAATTCTGTTTCATAGTCTATCTTAAACTGGGAGCTCTACTAAAACCTGTCCACCATGAGTGACCTTTCTAGCTTTTCAGACACCAATGGCACAAATTTTAGCATCACAACAACCTACAAGTTATGTCAGTACAGTAAACTGAAAGACATTAACAAGTACAGTAAACTGAAATTGGTTAACTAATAAGAAAAAAGAATAAGCAATAATGAACAAGAAGAACATAGATAATTAAACTATAAAGTAATGAATTACAAATATGCAGCTTATTGATTGAATACAATACAACAAATTAACAGATATGTCTCACAGTATCGGAGGCTCCAAGTCCAAATCCCAGGCACAGCACCAAGAAGTAGGCTTTCTTTCTTGCAATTCTGGAAGAAGGTCCTTATATCTGAGTTTTTGTAACAGATCTTTTGTAAGTTGGATTAGAATTTTTGCTAAGACTACAAATCAGGCATGTGAAAAATGTGGTAGAGTATCCATCTGAAACCACTGGCAGTATAACAAGATAGGGTCCTGGATGGGTGCTGGAGCCTTCCAGAAGAGACACACAGCAGGGACAGCAAAAGAATGTACCAACTGAGGGCCATTTCTCCTCTAGATTCAAGAATGCTGCTGTCCCACACTGAGCCCTAAGCACATTTGGGCTTAGAGAAAGCAAGCATCAGCAATGGAAGGGAACAATTTTGACCCTGCCTCCACTTCAACATCATGTTTATATTTGCTTATTTTCATATTTATATTTATATATTTTTTTATATGCAAATATTGATGGCGCCTAACAATTACACAATACTTACCAAATAAAAGCATTTGTGTCAGAGTGTACTGAGTATCATGGAGTTATCAATGAATGAGTTTTCTGCAATAGCAAGCCAAAACTTTCCTTTTAGGTACCTTTAAGAGGACCCAAACCTCCAAATATTTGGCCATCAGCCTAGTTGTTAACTGTATGTCTTAGGAACTCTTGTAAAATATAGAGTAAGTATATAATATGTGAGAGAAACCTGTGAACGGGTAGTGATAAACATTCACTTACTAACCAAAAAGGAATCCATTTGAACCTTGCCCCATAGGAGATATATGTAGTATATATGTGACAATTTGTTTCCATAAATATTTTTGTCTTGGAAATCTTATGGAATAATTCTATGCTGTCCTATAGGTTCATTATAGTGGAAATTGACTTACTGTTAAAACATATAAATGATATACACTGTGGTAAGTAGTCTATGCTCATTACTTCATATAATTCTTTTCTAACATGATATACCATTATCATCTTCTTTAGAAATGAGAAAAAATAAATAAGAGTAAGAAATTAAATATGAGTATAGAAATGCATAGTCCTTACTGCACACTCTTATCAACTCAAAAAGTGATTATCACTATGAAGTATAACCAGCTATAGAGCAGAAAAGGTTACTTCACGTAAAAATGTGATATTTTAAAAAGGCATAGGGCTTGTTTCTAATTCTGGCTCATCTACTTGCTAGCTGGGCAAATTTTGTCATATCACGTAACCTTTCTGATCTTTAATAAGATGAACTGCACTTTGTCATATTGAAAATTAATAGAATATGAGAAATAGAATGATGCAAAAAGCCTTTCCCCCACAGTTATTTATTCAATTAAGTTGGAGGGCAATATTAATACCTGAATTGAAAATACTGTGTTCAATATCTATCTGGGTCATTAATTTTTAAAATTATTTTAGCTGTTTGTTTGATATGC
>NW_006399769.1:11807810-11817305 GCF_000299155.1 Elephantulus edwardii
ACCATTGCTCTGGTTAGGAAGTAATAATATAAAAGAACAGGTCATCATGGAAATATCCATTGGTGAGTCACCACCAGTTGAAATCAACTGAGAGGCAGTGGATTTTGTGTTTGAGTCGTTCTGATAATACAAACAAAGCAAGCAAACTAAAACTCTTCTTCTAAGAAACAATCTGTATGTATTTGTTCAAAGATTAATTTGCTCATTCTTCTGGTAATGTTCAATATATTTGCCAAAGCCACAGCCAATATACAGTAATGTATTTATTTCCCAAGATTTATTAAATTTATTTCTGGTTCAGATTTACTTTATGTTTTGTGAAAATAAATCAATTTTGTTTTAAAATGAAGTCTTTAAAAAGTTACAAAAAAAACCTATAAATTTTGTTTGCTTGTATAACACATTATTACACAACCTTATACATGTAAAATATTGCTTGTTGGCACATTTTTGGGGGATTGTAACTTTAATTTTGTGTGTGTATGTGTGAAAATAAGTACATTTCCCTTCAGGAAAAGCTAACTGAAATCTTGCCCTAACCTTCACCACACTCATGGTCTTCACCATATTCAGAGGCATTATTGAAGTGATAGTGTCAATCTATTTCCTTGAAGAGTTTCTTCATTTGGATGACCATCTGCTTTTCCAAACACAATGTTCTTTTCCACAGATCACATTCACAAGTTGTTGTTGATTGCCATCCAGTTGAGCACCACTCATAGTGACCCTATGAACAAAAGGCCTGAAGCCTTTCTATAACTATTGTCATTTATCAAAGATCATAGAGTTTCCAGAGGCATGTTAGTTAAGGAGTGGATGCCAATCCTGCTTCGTTTAGCTTTAATCTTCTCTAAAATAGTACAATTTAATTTATATTCATGCAAAGATTCAACCATCACTCTTTGCAAACTTCCTGAGTCATGAGTACAATCTTGAACAGACATAATTTCTATTCTTATCAAAGTCCATACTGAACAAAAATTAATAGGAATCTGTTCTCCTTGTTTCATAGCTTTTTAAATATTATTTTTAACCCTTACTCAGGTTTCTTTATCCATAGTTCCATCATCAGGAAACCAGGGATTATATTTCATAATTACTTCTAAGCAGTTTTCAATCCTATTTTCCCCTTTTTAAAAATTTTAATGAAAGTTTACAGAGACTTTGGATTTCCATTCATTCATTGTTGCATTTTTCTCCCTACCGACCCTCCCCCCTAAAATTCAATCTTCTCTTTGAAAAGTAAAGAAAAATTCTTCCATTTTTATACAATTCCTCCCCCAAGTCAACTCCACTATGCAGCCTTCGTTCTGGGCTCCTGCCATGATAATAATATCCAATAATATATCCTTTTTTAACAGCTCTCTCCTTCATCTGTTTCAAAACAATATATATTCTTAATCCACTCTTTCTCAGTCTTGCCTCAACCATGATGTTAGTTCCATTTTAAAACAGTGGCACTATGCAATATTTGTCCTTTTGTGACTGAGATATTCCACTCAGCATAGTGTTCTCCAGGGTCACACATTTTGTATATTTCATGAGTTCCTTGTTTTTCAATGCAGCATAGTATTATATTGTGTGAATATACCAGAGCTTCTCTATCCATTCATTTGTTGATGGGCACTTGGGTTGTTTAAAACTCTTTACTATAGTAAACAAAGCCGCAATAAACATGAGTGTGCGTATATCTGCTTGGGTGGCCATTATGGTTTCTTTAGGATATATTCCCAGTAATGGAATTGCTCGGTCAAATGGTGTCTCTATTTCCAACTTTTTGAGAAAGCACCCTACCACCTTCCACAGTGGTTGCACCATTTTACACTTCCACCAACAGTAAATAAGGGTTCCAGTGTCTCCACAACCTCGCCAGCATTTGTTGCTTGCTGTTCTGTTAAATTTTGCTATTATTACTTGGGTGAGATGATATTTCATATTTGTTTTTATTTGTAATCTCTCTTACAGTTAGGGATTTTGAGCATTTCTTCATGTGTTTGTTGGCCACCTGAATGTCTTCTTTGGTGAAGTGTCTACTCCTGTGCCTATTTTTTAATTGGGTTATTTTTAGAAATTTTAGCACCATATTCTCTTAATGTGGCAAAAGTAGCCACATAAGATTGTCACTGCCTCATCACGCTATAATAATAATAATTTGAATTCCTACTTACCACCTCATGTAGAACAGCACCCACTATCTTGATTTACCTTCACTCTTCCGGGAGTACTTTCAAGTTCCTGTTCATGTGCCACTTGTAGCCATTATTTACCAGCTGATACCTGAGGACACAAGGTTTCACCATCCTTGTTTATAAGAATATAGTTCCTACTTTCCAGGTTACACTTTTTCCAAAACATTTTTATTTGTTCTCTTGACAGTTCATGATGTATTCAATATTCTATACAAACATGACAATTCAAAGGCTTTAATTCTTAAGTCTTCCTTATTTATTGTTTAACTTTCATGTGTGTGTGTGTGTGTGTGTGTGTGTGTGTGTGTATACATATAAACATGAAGGAACTGAAAGTGTCATTGTTTGAGTCAGGAGCATCTAAGTCTTTAAACTGATATCCTTGATCTTGAGTACATTAAAGAAATCCTTGATAGTAAACTTTTGACTCTTAATACCATGGATGTTTATTATGGATTCAAGTAAAATGAAATTGTTGACAACTTCAACTTTTTATCAATCTTCACATTTTAACATTCAGTTCATCTACCATAGTAGGTAGATGATATCTACCTACTAGTAGGTAGATACTAGTAGGTAGTAGGATATCTGCCTATTGGTCTAGTTATGAAGATATTTGTTTTCCTGACACTAAGATGTAAGTCATATTGAAGGTTGTTGCTTTTAATATTCTCTAGTAATTTCATTGATTCTTCTTCACTTTCTATAAGCAAAGTGTGGGAGCTAAGTGATAGGCACACAGACACTAAGAAATGAATAGAAATTAATTTTCTTCCATTTCAATTAGGCTCAACTGTAATTTAAAAATAAAGTTCCTGATCTTAATTAGGTGGTGCATGCTCTTAGTTGATGACTCAATAATGGAACACAAAACAATGATCCTTCTGTCCTGAGAAGCTATACATAGGAGAAAATGTAATAATTTATTCTCAGATTAATGCTATTTCTCCAATCCCCATTTCATTAACTAAATCAGTCTAAAGCTTCATCAGTTACTATATGAATATTTGACTCTCTATAACATAAAGAAAATCCAATCCAATACATAAGAACCAAAATTTGACCTTGAATCTATCCCTCCAGTATTTAAGACCATCTCAGAAACAAGTTTAAAGCCTTGAATACTAAAGAGTGAAGACTAGATATGCTGTTGGAGGATATCAAGAAAGAAAGGGAGAAGGGGTAAAGATGTGCAACAATAAATGAAAATCTAACTTTTCTGTAAACTTATGTTAAATTTACAATTAAAATTTAAAAAATAATATCATCCATGAAGAATGTAAAAGATCACTATAAAGATGGACAAAGGAGATAAGGCCAAAATGGATGTCAAAAGAGACTCCAACAAGGTTCAGGGCTGTTGTACAGATGGGGTCTCTATACATTGCAAGAAACATATAACAACAAGAAAAAACAACATATGAATCTCTAGAGCCCCTCATTCCAGGACCCTATCGCATTCTAGTCTCAAATTATACAAACCGAAGTTTAAACCCTGACTGTATTGAATAATATACAGGACCTTGGCTTTATAACATCTCTATGTCTTAATTTCTATTTTAACAAATTCAAGCCTAGTCTCTTAATTTTAAAGTTGAAATAATTAGGCTTGTATAACCACTAACAGTACGTATTAGATATAATTAGAAATCAGGCAATCCTACAAACCCAATGTACTTTGATATCTTATTGATAAGTAGCATTACAAACTTACTATCATAGACATGTTGTAACCATTATCAATTTCAGTTCACTAGTTCTAAATCTAGGGAGCTGTGGGGCCTATTGGTAAGGAGTTGTGTTGCCAACACAAAGGTAGACAATTCAAAATCACTAGCTGTTTTTCAGGAGAAAAATCAGAAATCTCTTTTGTGACTTTTAGTCTCTGAAAAACCACAAGGTGATCATCTACAAGTCAATTCCAACTCAATGCAAACAGCAACAGTAACACTTCTAAATTTATTTAGATTCCTAGAGTGCAGAAAAGCCAAAGAAAAGAGAAGAAATCATGAATTTAAAGAGTAGAATAGAAGACCAAAGGGCAAATCAGGAATACAAAGCAAAGTATTATAATGAAATGTGCAAGGAGCTGGAGTCATAAAATCAAAAGGACTGAGCTTGCTCAGCATTTCTTCAACTGAAGAAACTAAACAACAAATTCAAGCCACAAGTTGCACTGCATACAGATGCTACAGGAAGAATATTGAATGACACAGGAAACACTGAAAGAAGAAGGAAAGAGTATATATTGTACCAGAAATAATTGGTTAACACAGAAGAATTTCAAGAAACAACATAAGAGTATGAGGCAATGGTAATGAAGGAGGAAGTTCAGGCTGTTTTGAAGGACTGAGCAAAAAACAAAGCCCCAGGACTTGATGGAATACCAACTGACATATTTCAGCAAACAGACACTCCCCTCGATGTGCTCACCAAGTTGTGCCAAGAAATCTGGAGTACAAATACTTGGCCAACTGACTGGAACAGATTCATATTTATTCCCATTCCAATAAAAAGGTGACCCAAAAGAGTGTGGAAATTATAGAAAAATATCACTAATATCACACACTGGAAAAATCTGCTGAAGAGTCTCCAGAATTGACTGTAACAGTACAACGGCAGAAAACTACCAGAAATTCAAGCTGGGTTTAGAAGAGGTTGTGGAACTAGAGACATTATTGCCAATGTTAGATGGATCTTATCAGAAAGCAGAGTACCAGAAGAATGTGTTTCATTGACTATACAAATGCATTTGACTGTGTGGATCACAACAAATTGTGGCTAACCTTGAGCAAAATGGTAATCTCAGAACACTTGATCATGCTTATGCAAAACCTATACTTGGACCAAGAAGCAGTCCTCAGAACAGAGCAAGGAAACACTGCATGGTTCAGAATCAGGAAAAGAGTATGACAGGAATGCATCCTATCCCCACACCTTTCAATCTGTATGTAGAACAGATCATTTGGGAACCAGGGCTTTAGCGGGAAGAGTGTGACATCAAGACTGGAGGAAGACTCATCAGCAACCTATGCATATCAGAATTATGCAGATGACACAATCTTGCTTGCTGAAACTGAGGCAGCCCTGCAGCTCTTGCTGCAGACAGTCAAGGACTGTTGTCTTCAATATGGACTGAAGCCAAACAGCAATAAGACAAAGACTCTCACCACCTGGCCAATTGACAGCACCATGATCGAGGAAAAGAGATTGAGGTTGTTAGCAATTACAGGTTGCTCAGCTCCACAATCAACACTTTTAACACCAGCAGTCAGAAAATCAAAAGACAAATTGCTTTGGGGAAAATCGGCTGTCAGGGAAGCCTCTAGAGTGCTGAAAAGCAACGATGTTAGTCTAGGGATAAAGGTGCACCTAATGCAGACCATGGTCTTCTCAATTATGTGTTATGCTTCAGAAAGCTGGACAATAAATAAGGCTGACAGAATAAGAATAGATGACTTTGAGTTGTGGTGCTGGAGAAAAGTCTTGATCATACCCATAGACTGCCAAGAAAACAAATAAGTCTGTCATGGAGAGAGTGAAACCAAGTCTCTCTTTGGAGGCTAGGATGTTGAAGTTCCATCTCACATACTTTAGGCATGTGGCCAAGAACGATCGATCCTTGGAGTAGGACATTATGCTAAAAGGGTGGAAGGACAGCGCAGGAGATGAAGATCTCTAATTAAATGGATTGATAGAGTGTCTGGGGCAGTGGGATTTGGTGTGTTAGAATTAGTGAGACTGGCTCAGGACAGGGAAGGGTTCAGAGCTGCTATACATAGGGCTGCTATATATCGTAGGTGACTCAATGACACATAACAACACCATACTACATTGGTTGGTTGGTTTTGGTTTTTTTGTTTGTTTGTTTGTTTAAGCCTTATGTTTAGAGTCAACAAGACCCCAGGGAGGACCTTTGTATTTAAAAGTCTCTTGTTATTATATTTTGGAGGAACATTCTTCTAAGTTGTACAGCCCACTTCTGTCAATATGCTGTACTGAAGTAACCTGGAGTTGCTGTGATGCTGAACTCTGTGTCATTGGGGTGTTAATGGTTACCCATGGTGGACAGTGGTGGAGCTTTCAGTTTAAGACAAGTTTGGAAGCAGAAGTGGCATCCACTTCCTAAACAATATGGCTCTGGAAATTCTATGAATTTTGATAAATGACAATAGTTAGAGAAAAGCTTCAGGCTTTTTTTTTAAGAGGGTCACTGTGAGTTGCACTTGACTCAGCAGCAATCAACAAAAACAACACAAAGGATGAATTGCTCAGTGTGTTGATGTCACGCATTATTCTTGCCTGAAATGGATAATTTAAATGAATATAGAAACAATATTTGTCAAATAATTGACAATTCATTTTAAGAAAAAAATCCAAACATTACTTATCTTCCCTCCTTTTATAAAGCAGCCATATTGCAAAACATTAAAAAATAATGATAAAATGAAAGCTTTACATGATTGTGATTATTAACAAATTTGAATAATTTTCTTCTTCAAACAAATATTATCCAGTTGGGTAGATCCTATGTATAACTTGAGTTTCATTGAGTATAACAAGGCATTTTATAGTGTGGACAACATATGATTATGTTGCAGACCAGGGAAATTCTGAAACACTTACTTATGCTTATGTGAAGCCTTTCCATAGACCAAGAGATACTAATTTAAACAAAATAAGAACTACTGTGTGATTTAAAATTAGAAAAGGTGTATGTTCAGGTTCTATCCTTTCATTCCACGTATTTTAAATTTAATGGTGAGCCAACAGTTTGAAAAGTTGGAGTATATGAAAAAGAGTATGGCTTTAGAATTAGTGGAAGACTCATTAACAACCTGGTGTATATAGATGACATGGTCTTGTTTTCTCAAAGTGAGTACACCATGAAGTTCTTACCAATGAATAAAATAAATCAGTCTTCAAACATAAATTTCATTGTCATCAAATTGGAGTGAAATGATAGCTGACTCACATTGAATTTCCAAGGTTATTAATTGCACAGGAGGAAACTGTATCTTTTCCCCAAGGGTCCATTAGGGGATTACAATTTTCAGAAAGGTGCAAAGTTTATATACAGCAAAACTGTCAGTCATAAACTAATCTGTATTAGCAGAAATACAGTAAGAATGCTTCTTAGAAGAAAAGATGGCAAGATTAGGATCAACAGTGTAAAAAAGGAAGGACGTTAATGACTTGAATTAATACACGGCTGTAACATTGGTTTCAAACACAGCAATAGTTATGAGGATGCAGCATAAAGAGTTGCTTTCTGTTATGCACTAAGTCCATATGAATCAGAACTGACTTGAAGACACCTAAAAATGAAATTCTATGATGCTATCTCAGTGTAATGTTAAGGGTCTATGGTTCATAATGGCTTTCCTAGCCATTGACTGACTTTGCCATGTGGATGTGGATGTGACTGAGTTGTAATATGCAATTAAGGTATGTTGGCCTATCCACAAGAAGAGTGTCTAGTCTTAACACTACTAACTTGAACAGACTCAGCAGCAGAATTTGAGAATCTCACCACCCACAAAGAAACAGCAGAAGATGGAGATCATCTTTCAAGGCAGAAATTCTTGTGACAATTGAAACTACAGGAGAGTAGCAACAGAGAACCAGTATCTCAACATGAGAAAGAGCTGACTTTGGAACAACAATCTCATGAAACAAGAGCTAAGATCCCTTGCTTAAGTTTTTTTGAGCACTAGAGGGTGGGATTATGGGAAGAGTCATAATTAATTTCAGGAATAAAAGCTTTGTATCACTGACCTAAAGCTGTGAGAGTCAAGGCTGAGGTTACTGCGAGCATGTTACAAAATATGTCCCAGTTGAGGATTTTATGTTGCTGCTAACCCGAATTAGGCATCCCTAATGTGGTTCTGTGTGGTCTATGAGTTATAGTAACGGTTTTTTGTTTTTTGGGGGGGTTCTTTTTTTTTTAAATCTAGTAGTTTGGTGTTGGGATGAGTAGAAAGCAGTGATGAGGGCATGTTTGACCTCATGGTCATTGGACTTCTGGATGTTATTGACTAAGACAGTTTCCTTTTTTACAGAGTTGGTAAGTCACATATGAAATTTTCCATGTGATATTTCTGCTTTTATACTCAGTAAAGCTGTATTCTTGATTATCAAGCCTATTCTGTTACTTCCACTAAGTGACTATTGATAGGAGAGGTACGGAGTGTTCAATTTCTACTTTATTTCAAGAGTAGAGTTGTAGTCAGCAACAAAAGGTTATGTCTCTTTTTGTTTTGAGTTTGTTTTCTTGATGGTGGTTTTTGTTCCATAATTACTGCTGCAATTATTGTTGTATACTATATCTTTTTTAACCAATTTCTGGGAAATAAGCACAAGGTGACCATGAACCTAATTTAAGAAGTAATCACTGACTTCATTTTATTCTTTTGTCCATGATCTTTCAGAAAATGTTTTCAATTTGAATAATGTGAGTGGTTTTATCATAATTAGTCCTGCCTACTAACCATATTTTATATGCTGTGAATTCTAAAATGTCACAGAACTAATTGGCATGAAAAATATTTGACTGTCTTATATTATTTTTCCCATTTTCTATATTATTCTAATTTATTTACAAAGTTTGGATACTTTATTTTTCATAAAAAATCCTTCCCATTTCCTTCACCTCACCCACCCATCAAGTTGTGCAACCCTATTATTAAAATCTACCCCTCCATCCTGACCCTCCTAATTCTACCCATCCCAGCCTTGGATTCTCATACTCATTCTACAATAATGGTTTTATACAGTGTTTGTTCTTGTGGGACTGACTTAGTTCACTCAACGTTAATGCTCTTCAGTCCCCAAGTTAGGTAGTAATTTACAAAATGATTGCTTCTGCATGCTGCATAATATTCCATTGTGTGAATGCACTACAACTTCTCAATCCATTCGTTTGTGATTGAGCATCTCAGCTATTTTCATGTTCCTGTGATGGTGAATAATGCTACTATGAACACTGGTGTACAAGTTTCCATTTGAGACACTTCTCATTTTTTTGGGATATATTCCAAGCAATGGAATAGCTGGATTTTATGGAGTTTCAATGTTCAGCTATTTAAAAAAAAATTTCTAATAGTTTATTTACAAAATTCAAATACAAACTTGAACAAATTCTTTCCATTTTCCTCAAACCCCCCCCCCATCAAATTGTACAACCCAATGATTAATCCTCCCTTCCCCTTGCACATGCACATCCCTCTGCTTCCAGCCTCTCCCACCCCTCCTGGATCCTTATACTCACTGTACAACAATAGTTTTATACAATGTTTATCCTTAT
>NW_006399769.1:11817405-11826444 GCF_000299155.1 Elephantulus edwardii
TGTGTGTGTGTGTGTGTGTGTGTGTGTGTGTGTATACATATAAACATGAAGGAACTGAAAGTGTCATTGTTTGAGTCAGGAGCATCTAAGTCTTTAAACTGATATCCTTGATCTTGAGTACATTAAAGAAATCCTTGATAGTAAACTTTTGACTCTTAATACCATGGATGTTTATTATGGATTCAAGTAAAATGAAATTGTTGACAACTTCAACTTTTTATCAATCTTCACATTTTAACATTCAGTTCATCTACCATAGTAGGTAGATGATATCTACCTACTAGTAGGTAGATACTAGTAGGTAGTAGGATATCTGCCTATTGGTCTAGTTATGAAGATATTTGTTTTCCTGACACTAAGATGTAAGTCATATTGAAGGTTGTTGCTTTTAATATTCTCTAGTAATTTCATTGATTCTTCTTCACTTTCTATAAGCAAAGTGTGGGAGCTAAGTGATAGGCACACAGACACTAAGAAATGAATAGAAATTAATTTTCTTCCATTTCAATTAGGCTCAACTGTAATTTAAAAATAAAGTTCCTGATCTTAATTAGGTGGTGCATGCTCTTAGTTGATGACTCAATAATGGAACACAAAACAATGATCCTTCTGTCCTGAGAAGCTATACATAGGAGAAAATGTAATAATTTATTCTCAGATTAATGCTATTTCTCCAATCCCCATTTCATTAACTAAATCAGTCTAAAGCTTCATCAGTTACTATATGAATATTTGACTCTCTATAACATAAAGAAAATCCAATCCAATACATAAGAACCAAAATTTGACCTTGAATCTATCCCTCCAGTATTTAAGACCATCTCAGAAACAAGTTTAAAGCCTTGAATACTAAAGAGTGAAGACTAGATATGCTGTTGGAGGATATCAAGAAAGAAAGGGAGAAGGGGTAAAGATGTGCAACAATAAATGAAAATCTAACTTTTCTGTAAACTTATGTTAAATTTACAATTAAAATTTAAAAAATAATATCATCCATGAAGAATGTAAAAGATCACTATAAAGATGGACAAAGGAGATAAGGCCAAAATGGATGTCAAAAGAGACTCCAACAAGGTTCAGGGCTGTTGTACAGATGGGGTCTCTATACATTGCAAGAAACATATAACAACAAGAAAAAACAACATATGAATCTCTAGAGCCCCTCATTCCAGGACCCTATCGCATTCTAGTCTCAAATTATACAAACCGAAGTTTAAACCCTGACTGTATTGAATAATATACAGGACCTTGGCTTTATAACATCTCTATGTCTTAATTTCTATTTTAACAAATTCAAGCCTAGTCTCTTAATTTTAAAGTTGAAATAATTAGGCTTGTATAACCACTAACAGTACGTATTAGATATAATTAGAAATCAGGCAATCCTACAAACCCAATGTACTTTGATATCTTATTGATAAGTAGCATTACAAACTTACTATCATAGACATGTTGTAACCATTATCAATTTCAGTTCACTAGTTCTAAATCTAGGGAGCTGTGGGGCCTATTGGTAAGGAGTTGTGTTGCCAACACAAAGGTAGACAATTCAAAATCACTAGCTGTTTTTCAGGAGAAAAATCAGAAATCTCTTTTGTGACTTTTAGTCTCTGAAAAACCACAAGGTGATCATCTACAAGTCAATTCCAACTCAATGCAAACAGCAACAGTAACACTTCTAAATTTATTTAGATTCCTAGAGTGCAGAAAAGCCAAAGAAAAGAGAAGAAATCATGAATTTAAAGAGTAGAATAGAAGACCAAAGGGCAAATCAGGAATACAAAGCAAAGTATTATAATGAAATGTGCAAGGAGCTGGAGTCATAAAATCAAAAGGACTGAGCTTGCTCAGCATTTCTTCAACTGAAGAAACTAAACAACAAATTCAAGCCACAAGTTGCACTGCATACAGATGCTACAGGAAGAATATTGAATGACACAGGAAACACTGAAAGAAGAAGGAAAGAGTATATATTGTACCAGAAATAATTGGTTAACACAGAAGAATTTCAAGAAACAACATAAGAGTATGAGGCAATGGTAATGAAGGAGGAAGTTCAGGCTGTTTTGAAGGACTGAGCAAAAAACAAAGCCCCAGGACTTGATGGAATACCAACTGACATATTTCAGCAAACAGACACTCCCCTCGATGTGCTCACCAAGTTGTGCCAAGAAATCTGGAGTACAAATACTTGGCCAACTGACTGGAACAGATTCATATTTATTCCCATTCCAATAAAAAGGTGACCCAAAAGAGTGTGGAAATTATAGAAAAATATCACTAATATCACACACTGGAAAAATCTGCTGAAGAGTCTCCAGAATTGACTGTAACAGTACAACGGCAGAAAACTACCAGAAATTCAAGCTGGGTTTAGAAGAGGTTGTGGAACTAGAGACATTATTGCCAATGTTAGATGGATCTTATCAGAAAGCAGAGTACCAGAAGAATGTGTTTCATTGACTATACAAATGCATTTGACTGTGTGGATCACAACAAATTGTGGCTAACCTTGAGCAAAATGGTAATCTCAGAACACTTGATCATGCTTATGCAAAACCTATACTTGGACCAAGAAGCAGTCCTCAGAACAGAGCAAGGAAACACTGCATGGTTCAGAATCAGGAAAAGAGTATGACAGGAATGCATCCTATCCCCACACCTTTCAATCTGTATGTAGAACAGATCATTTGGGAACCAGGGCTTTAGCGGGAAGAGTGTGACATCAAGACTGGAGGAAGACTCATCAGCAACCTATGCATATCAGAATTATGCAGATGACACAATCTTGCTTGCTGAAACTGAGGCAGCCCTGCAGCTCTTGCTGCAGACAGTCAAGGACTGTTGTCTTCAATATGGACTGAAGCCAAACAGCAATAAGACAAAGACTCTCACCACCTGGCCAATTGACAGCACCATGATCGAGGAAAAGAGATTGAGGTTGTTAGCAATTACAGGTTGCTCAGCTCCACAATCAACACTTTTAACACCAGCAGTCAGAAAATCAAAAGACAAATTGCTTTGGGGAAAATCGGCTGTCAGGGAAGCCTCTAGAGTGCTGAAAAGCAACGATGTTAGTCTAGGGATAAAGGTGCACCTAATGCAGACCATGGTCTTCTCAATTATGTGTTATGCTTCAGAAAGCTGGACAATAAATAAGGCTGACAGAATAAGAATAGATGACTTTGAGTTGTGGTGCTGGAGAAAAGTCTTGATCATACCCATAGACTGCCAAGAAAACAAATAAGTCTGTCATGGAGAGAGTGAAACCAAGTCTCTCTTTGGAGGCTAGGATGTTGAAGTTCCATCTCACATACTTTAGGCATGTGGCCAAGAACGATCGATCCTTGGAGTAGGACATTATGCTAAAAGGGTGGAAGGACAGCGCAGGAGATGAAGATCTCTAATTAAATGGATTGATAGAGTGTCTGGGGCAGTGGGATTTGGTGTGTTAGAATTAGTGAGACTGGCTCAGGACAGGGAAGGGTTCAGAGCTGCTATACATAGGGCTGCTATATATCGTAGGTGACTCAATGACACATAACAACACCATACTACATTGGTTGGTTGGTTTTGGTTTTTTTGTTTGTTTGTTTGTTTAAGCCTTATGTTTAGAGTCAACAAGACCCCAGGGAGGACCTTTGTATTTAAAAGTCTCTTGTTATTATATTTTGGAGGAACATTCTTCTAAGTTGTACAGCCCACTTCTGTCAATATGCTGTACTGAAGTAACCTGGAGTTGCTGTGATGCTGAACTCTGTGTCATTGGGGTGTTAATGGTTACCCATGGTGGACAGTGGTGGAGCTTTCAGTTTAAGACAAGTTTGGAAGCAGAAGTGGCATCCACTTCCTAAACAATATGGCTCTGGAAATTCTATGAATTTTGATAAATGACAATAGTTAGAGAAAAGCTTCAGGCTTTTTTTTTAAGAGGGTCACTGTGAGTTGCACTTGACTCAGCAGCAATCAACAAAAACAACACAAAGGATGAATTGCTCAGTGTGTTGATGTCACGCATTATTCTTGCCTGAAATGGATAATTTAAATGAATATAGAAACAATATTTGTCAAATAATTGACAATTCATTTTAAGAAAAAAATCCAAACATTACTTATCTTCCCTCCTTTTATAAAGCAGCCATATTGCAAAACATTAAAAAATAATGATAAAATGAAAGCTTTACATGATTGTGATTATTAACAAATTTGAATAATTTTCTTCTTCAAACAAATATTATCCAGTTGGGTAGATCCTATGTATAACTTGAGTTTCATTGAGTATAACAAGGCATTTTATAGTGTGGACAACATATGATTATGTTGCAGACCAGGGAAATTCTGAAACACTTACTTATGCTTATGTGAAGCCTTTCCATAGACCAAGAGATACTAATTTAAACAAAATAAGAACTACTGTGTGATTTAAAATTAGAAAAGGTGTATGTTCAGGTTCTATCCTTTCATTCCACGTATTTTAAATTTAATGGTGAGCCAACAGTTTGAAAAGTTGGAGTATATGAAAAAGAGTATGGCTTTAGAATTAGTGGAAGACTCATTAACAACCTGGTGTATATAGATGACATGGTCTTGTTTTCTCAAAGTGAGTACACCATGAAGTTCTTACCAATGAATAAAATAAATCAGTCTTCAAACATAAATTTCATTGTCATCAAATTGGAGTGAAATGATAGCTGACTCACATTGAATTTCCAAGGTTATTAATTGCACAGGAGGAAACTGTATCTTTTCCCCAAGGGTCCATTAGGGGATTACAATTTTCAGAAAGGTGCAAAGTTTATATACAGCAAAACTGTCAGTCATAAACTAATCTGTATTAGCAGAAATACAGTAAGAATGCTTCTTAGAAGAAAAGATGGCAAGATTAGGATCAACAGTGTAAAAAAGGAAGGACGTTAATGACTTGAATTAATACACGGCTGTAACATTGGTTTCAAACACAGCAATAGTTATGAGGATGCAGCATAAAGAGTTGCTTTCTGTTATGCACTAAGTCCATATGAATCAGAACTGACTTGAAGACACCTAAAAATGAAATTCTATGATGCTATCTCAGTGTAATGTTAAGGGTCTATGGTTCATAATGGCTTTCCTAGCCATTGACTGACTTTGCCATGTGGATGTGGATGTGACTGAGTTGTAATATGCAATTAAGGTATGTTGGCCTATCCACAAGAAGAGTGTCTAGTCTTAACACTACTAACTTGAACAGACTCAGCAGCAGAATTTGAGAATCTCACCACCCACAAAGAAACAGCAGAAGATGGAGATCATCTTTCAAGGCAGAAATTCTTGTGACAATTGAAACTACAGGAGAGTAGCAACAGAGAACCAGTATCTCAACATGAGAAAGAGCTGACTTTGGAACAACAATCTCATGAAACAAGAGCTAAGATCCCTTGCTTAAGTTTTTTTGAGCACTAGAGGGTGGGATTATGGGAAGAGTCATAATTAATTTCAGGAATAAAAGCTTTGTATCACTGACCTAAAGCTGTGAGAGTCAAGGCTGAGGTTACTGCGAGCATGTTACAAAATATGTCCCAGTTGAGGATTTTATGTTGCTGCTAACCCGAATTAGGCATCCCTAATGTGGTTCTGTGTGGTCTATGAGTTATAGTAACGGTTTTTTGTTTTTTGGGGGGGTTCTTTTTTTTTTAAATCTAGTAGTTTGGTGTTGGGATGAGTAGAAAGCAGTGATGAGGGCATGTTTGACCTCATGGTCATTGGACTTCTGGATGTTATTGACTAAGACAGTTTCCTTTTTTACAGAGTTGGTAAGTCACATATGAAATTTTCCATGTGATATTTCTGCTTTTATACTCAGTAAAGCTGTATTCTTGATTATCAAGCCTATTCTGTTACTTCCACTAAGTGACTATTGATAGGAGAGGTACGGAGTGTTCAATTTCTACTTTATTTCAAGAGTAGAGTTGTAGTCAGCAACAAAAGGTTATGTCTCTTTTTGTTTTGAGTTTGTTTTCTTGATGGTGGTTTTTGTTCCATAATTACTGCTGCAATTATTGTTGTATACTATATCTTTTTTAACCAATTTCTGGGAAATAAGCACAAGGTGACCATGAACCTAATTTAAGAAGTAATCACTGACTTCATTTTATTCTTTTGTCCATGATCTTTCAGAAAATGTTTTCAATTTGAATAATGTGAGTGGTTTTATCATAATTAGTCCTGCCTACTAACCATATTTTATATGCTGTGAATTCTAAAATGTCACAGAACTAATTGGCATGAAAAATATTTGACTGTCTTATATTATTTTTCCCATTTTCTATATTATTCTAATTTATTTACAAAGTTTGGATACTTTATTTTTCATAAAAAATCCTTCCCATTTCCTTCACCTCACCCACCCATCAAGTTGTGCAACCCTATTATTAAAATCTACCCCTCCATCCTGACCCTCCTAATTCTACCCATCCCAGCCTTGGATTCTCATACTCATTCTACAATAATGGTTTTATACAGTGTTTGTTCTTGTGGGACTGACTTAGTTCACTCAACGTTAATGCTCTTCAGTCCCCAAGTTAGGTAGTAATTTACAAAATGATTGCTTCTGCATGCTGCATAATATTCCATTGTGTGAATGCACTACAACTTCTCAATCCATTCGTTTGTGATTGAGCATCTCAGCTATTTTCATGTTCCTGTGATGGTGAATAATGCTACTATGAACACTGGTGTACAAGTTTCCATTTGAGACACTTCTCATTTTTTTGGGATATATTCCAAGCAATGGAATAGCTGGATTTTATGGAGTTTCAATGTTCAGCTATTTAAAAAAAAATTTCTAATAGTTTATTTACAAAATTCAAATACAAACTTGAACAAATTCTTTCCATTTTCCTCAAACCCCCCCATCAAATTGTACAACCCAATGATTAATCCTCCCTTCCCCTTGCACATGCACATCCCTCTGCTTCCAGCCTCTCCCACCCCTCCTGGATCCTTAATACTCACTGTACAACAATGGTTTTATACAATGTTTATCCTTATGGGACTGAGTTAGTTCACCAAGCATAGTGCTCTCCAGTCCCTCCCAAGTTAGGTGATAATTTACAAAGTTATTACTCCTGTGTGATGCATCCATTGTTTGAATGTACCTTAATTTCTCAATCCATTCATTTGTGTTTGGACATTTGGGTTGTTTCCATGTTCTTGCGATGGTGAATAATGCCGCTATGAACACTGGTGTACAAATCTCAGTTTGTGCCTCAGTTCTCATATTCTCAGTATATATTCCAAATAGTGGAATAGCTGGGTCATATGGAATTTCTATGTTCAGCTTTTCGAGGAAGCTCTAAACTGCCTTCCAGAATGGTTGCACCATTTTACAATCCCACCAACCATGTTCCTTTCTCACCACATCCTCTCCAATATCTATTACTTGCTATCCTGTTAAACTTTGCCACTCTTACTGGAGTGTGATCGTACATCATTGTGGTTTTGATTTGCATCTCTATTATTGCCAGTGATTTGGAGCATTTCTTTATGTGTCTGTTTGTCATTCGAATATATTCTTCTGTGAAAATTCTTTCCATGTCTTTTACCCATTTTGTAATTGAGTTATCAGTCTTTTTCTTGTGGAGGCCCCGCAGTATTCTGTAAACTTTTGTTATAAGACTCCTGTCTAAGATGGAATTACCAAATATTTGTTCCCAGTCTGTAGGTTTTCTTTTCACCGTGTTGGGAAAAGATTTTGATGTGCACAGAGATTTAGGTTTTAGAACGTCCATTCATCAATTTTATCCTTTTCAGATTATACATTTCTGGCAGGTTTTGACTATATATTTGTAAGGTAGACTGGAGCTCCTAAGCTTGATACCATTTGTATCTTATGAACTTCATGGTTTTGGGCTTTTCTCCCAGGTCTCTGATCCACCTTGAGGTGATTTTTATGTATAGTGTGAGATGTAGACCCTGTTACAGCTTTCTGCAAGTAGCAGTCCAGTTTTCCGGCATCATTTCTTGTCTAGTTTGTTATTTTCTTATTTGATAGCTCTGACTTCCTTGTCAAATATCAGTTGAACATAGATAGCTGGTTCTATCTCTTGGTTCTCAATTCTGTTCCATTGACCTATGTGCCTCTTATTATACCGGTACCATGCTGTTTTGGTTACTACCGCTGTGTAGTAGGTTTTGATGTTAGGGATTACTATACCTTCCACTTTATTTTTATTTCTCAGAAGTGTTTTGCTTAACAGGGTCTCTTGGCTCTCCAAATAAATTTGACAACTGTGCTTTCAGTCTCCTTGAAATAAGAATTTGGTATTTGTATTGGGATTTTATTTAATATGTAGATTACTTCTGGTAGGATTGTCATTTTCACGATATTAAGACTTCCTATCCATGAATACAGAACAGTTTTTCTTTTCTTTAGGACTTTTATTGTGTCTTGCAGAAATGTTCTGTGGTTTTCTTCACGTAGGCCATATAGGTCCTTTGTATATCTAGTTAGGTTCACTCCCAAACATCTCAATTTGTAGTTAGCTATTGTAAATGGTAATGTTTTCTTGGTTTCCTTCTCTGAGTTCTCTTTGATACTGTAAAGAAATACCTCTGATTTTAAATTTTTTTTATATTGATCTTATATCCTGCCATTCACTAAATTGGTCTCTTATAGTGATTTTGAGGTTTATTTTTTTGTTTTGTTTTGTTTTGTTTTTTGGGGTGGTTTCTTTTTTTTCTGTCTTTGGGGATTTTTTACATACACTATCAGATCATCCACATATAGTGATAATTTAACCATCTCTTTGCTGATGTGTATGTCTTTAATTTTCTTCTTCTGTATTGTCCTAGTAAGCATTTCCAGTACAATAATGAGTAGAAATGGTGACAGTTCACATCTTCATCTGGTATCTGCTTGCAAAGAAAATATTTTTAGTCTTTCTCCACTGAGAATGATATTACCTCTTGGTTTTGCATATGTACTTTTCACTATATTGAGGAAATTCCCTTTTATTCCAATTTTGCTGAGTGTCTTATTCAGGAAGGGTGTAGGATTTT
>NW_006399769.1:11827372-11829508 GCF_000299155.1 Elephantulus edwardii
TTTCTTGGTAATATATTTGACTGCTTGTGATGATAGGGTTATGCTTTCATCATGGAATGACTCTGGAAGTGTTCCTTTTTTTTCAGTTTTTAAATAGTTTAAGTAGAATTGGTTATAGATACTCTCTGAATGTTTGATAGAATTCAGCTATGAAGTCATTTGATCCAGGGCTTTTCTTATTGCGGAATCATTTTACGATTTTTTCAATTTCTTTTGTGTTGGGTCTGTTCAAGTGTTCTGTAATAATTAGTCCTTGTGGATCTGGGTAGGAGATAAGTTTCAAGGAATTTGTCCATTTTCTCTAGGTTTTCAAATTTAACAGAGTATAGCTTTTCATAGTACTCTGATATTATCAATTTAATGTCCTGTGGTTCTGTTGTGATGTCACCTCTATCATTTCTTAAATGAGTTATCTGAGTCTTTTCTTTCTTTTCTTTTAATAAGTTCGCCAGTGGTTTGTGAATTTTATTGACTCTTCAAAAACCAGCTCCTGTTCTTATTGAGGGTTTCAAATTTTTTCTCTGCTTTCTCTCTCACTGTTTTTAGCTCGTCCTTATAATTTCTTTTCTTCTAGAGATTATATGTTTAGATTATTGTTCTTTGCCTAAATAATGAAGGTATTGAGTTAGATTATTGATTTTTCTTCTTTCTTCCTATTTTATGTGTTTGACTATTGTTTGAACCACCCCCTGAGAACTGCCTTAACTGTATGTATCCAAGAGGTTTTGGTGTGTTGTATTTTCATTTTCATTTGTTTCAAAGAATTTTTTATTTTATTCTTTATTTATTTTATAACCCAATCATCTTCTAGCAGAGAGTTATTTAGTTTCCACATGGATGATTTTGTAAACTTTGTACTCCTGTCATTAATTACTAGTTCTATGGCATCCTGATCTGAGAAGATCCATTGTATTATTTCAATGTTTATTTTTAATTTAGTGAGGCTTACTTTTTGTCCTCATATGTGATCAGTTGTGGAGAACATACCATGTAGAAAGTGAATTGCATTTCATTTGGGTGCACTTCCTTGAATACATCCACTAGGTCAAGTTGGTTGATTGTGTAGTTCAGGTCTTCTGCATTTTTGTTGAGTTTCTTTTGGGATGACTTATCCTTTGGTGATATTGGTGTGTTGAAATCTCCTACCACTTTTGTGCTATTATCTATTTCTTCACTTCTATTAACTATTGTTTTATGTATCTTGCAGGTCTATCATTTGGTGCTTAAATGTTGATCATGGTTTGTCTTCTTGATTTATTGTGCCTTTAATCAGTTTATAATGCCCTTCTTTATCTTTTATGATGATTTTCATTCTGAAATTTATTTTATCAGAGGTTAATATTGCCACTCCTGCTTTTTTGAGGTTGTCATTTGCTTGGTATATTTTGTTCCAGCCTTTAAGTCTGTCTTTTTCTTCTTTTTTAGCTATGTCTCTTGTAGGCAACATATTAATGGGCATTGTTGTTGTTGTGGTGGTGGTGGTTGGCTTTTTTTAACCCATTCTGCTACTCTATTTTAATTGGTGCATTTGGTCCATTCATATTAAATGTGATTATTGTCAGGCCATGTTTTAATTTTGTCATTTTTCCATGTTTCTTTGTTTTTGTTATTTCTGGGTACTATGGTTCATGCACTTTCCTTTGGCATCTCTGTATGAAGGACTTCACTTAAAATTTCCTATAGTTTTGGAACTAACAAATTCCTTAAGTTCCTTCTTCTCTGCAAAGGATCTGGTTTCTGCTTCATATATGATGGAGAGGCTTGCTGGGTATAGGATCCTTGGCTGGCAATTATTTTGTTTTCTTTCAAATTTCTATATATGCCAACCCTTTTTCTTCTAGTTTGCATGGTTTCTGCTGAGAAATCAGAATTTAATCTAATTGTTCTTTCTTTGTAGGAGACTCTTTGTTTTTCTCATGCTGCTTTCAGTATTCTGTCTTTATCTTTTAATTTGGAGAATTTGACTATGATATACCTTGATGTTTTTCTTTTAGGGTCTAGTCTATTTTACGTTCACTGTGTTTCTTGAATTTGGATTTTACCGTTCTTCAAAATATCTGGGAAGTTTTTGTCTAGTACTTCCTCCACTATTTTCTCAGTGATTTTCTTCTCATTCCCTTGTTCTGGAATTCCAAT
>NW_006399769.1:11829951-11831764 GCF_000299155.1 Elephantulus edwardii
TAATTTGCATCTTCTTCTGTGGCTGTTCAAATAACTTTTTATCAATATATTTCTTCTGGTTCTCTCTATATGGGGTATTAATTAAATCTGCTGTTTTAGGAGAGGATTTTTTTTTCATAATAACTGAGGCAGACTGCTGCTTTCTTGACATTATGTTAGTCTTTTTTTTTCATATATGCTAAGTTGTTGTAACTATATAGTGACCAAGATTATGGTAGGGTTTTGTAAAGGACCTGTATATTTGTGTTTTCTTCTTGAACAGAGGCCCAGAGGGTGAGGATCAAACAGCAGTGATTCCCACAAAGTACCTGAATGGAAAACCAGAAAGCCTTGGTTTCCCCTTTAAAAAATGGTCCTCACTCAATTGTTCTATATTATTATTCCACCATAATCTCTCACTGAATTGATCTAAACATTATTAATTGTTCATCTAAATTGAGTACTACCGAATATTGCATTCTGGAATAAGAATAAACTCTTCAAATCTTTCTGTTTCTCTATTACTTAATAAAAGTATGCAAAATTCAGATGGAAGAAAAACAAAAAAATAACGAAAACTCGAACTGTGTTCAGATACTTCTGCTCTCATGTTGTATACATATTTCTGGAAAATCTCAATTTATCAAAATCACCGAATTTATGGGAAAAATCATATTGAAGAAGACCTCAAAACTACAAAACTTTGTAATCAGATCACTGACAACTCCTGTGATCTTAATTAAAGTTTTAGCACACTGAAATCTTTATAAGCATTTAAATTGGTAGCTCAGAAATCAATTCTTCCTCCCCTCTTCTTTTATTTCAGACATTGAGACCGATCTGAGTTTTCTGTAGTCTTTTTTATTCATGCATTGTTGTGAGATAGATGAAAATATAGTCACTAATTTTTTTGCCTCCTGTGCTGCTGTGGCAGATGGGTTTCTACATCCATTACTTTTCAAAATTTAATGTTTCTTTTTCATTCTAATCCAAGTGAAAGCTTAAAAGCAAACTGTCTTTCTACTCAAACACTCATACAAATGCACATAGTTTTATGGCACTAACTACAAAATTCACATGCACTTTTCTTTGTAATGCTTCTTTCTTTCAAATAAGACTATCCTTTCTGTTTTTCTGGAAAGGGTTGCTCTTGAAGCAACTAATAGAAGCCAGACAGGACTGGCACTGAAGAAGTCACCTCACATAGTCAAGACGTAGTTGAGCTGTAAGCTGAAGAGGGTTCCTGTCTGATTGTTTGAATCAGCCAATGACTCCTGGGGAGAAATATAGGCAGTCTCCTCCCATGTGATTCAGAGCCTCTGAAAACTCATTGGAATCAGTTCTGAATCGGTTCCAATGACACATCAATGAGAGATGGAGAGAAAGGGAACTTTTTAAAATAGTAAAATGTGTTGATCATAATCAGTTAAGTTCATTTATGAGCTAGGGAAAAATGAAATAACAATGATTTCCTAATTTCTAATTATTCAGGAAGTCATTTGCATGCTGATGACTTAGTGGATACAGTTGCATTTTTAACAAAAAGGTGATTCCAGTCCACCAGTTGCTTCTAGGAGAACCGTGAACAAGCTCTTCTCATGCTATTTATTGCCTCTGAAAACCTACTAGAGGGTAAACTATGAGTCACTTGCAACTTGATGAATATGAAAAGAGAATGAAGTGGTATAGGGATAATTCTGCCTAGTGAGGACTGAATTTCTACCCAAAATATGTTTTGTAAGTCTAGCACCTATACTTCTGGAAAAGGAACCCTAATGACACAGTAGTTAAACACCAAGATGCTCACTGAAAGGTCATTTGTTTGAATTCACCT
>NW_006399769.1:11834007-11835638 GCF_000299155.1 Elephantulus edwardii
ATTTTCCTTGTTATATTAGCAATGTCAATTCAGTGTAGGGTGCGTACCAAAGAAAATCACTTTTGAGTTTTAAAAAGCACAGATTAAACACTAAAGCACATACTAATAGGAATGAGGCTGGGTATAGTGGAGTAAAGTAGGCTATGGTAGTGGGGTTAAGGAGCAGGGAGAAGAAGTCATGTGAAGGTTGCCAAGAAACAAAGATATGCCAAAGTTACAGAACTTGAGAAATAATAGTTTCCTGAATTTGAACTTCAGATATCCTAAACTACAGCAAAATAAATTTCTGTGGAAGCCACTCACTTGTGCTATTCCTGTTACAGCACCTATAGCAAAGTAAGGTTCCAGCTAAGTGAACCTATAAAGGGCTTGATACTTGCTCAATAAGTTTCTTCCTGAGTTTTTCATTTGGCTCATGATGTGGTTCATGTAGATAAGAGTCTGTTTTTAAAGGCAGGAAGATTAAGAAAAAAATAACATTTTGCACAGTTTATATAGTTTATAGTTAGCTACACGAGCCATCTTGCTCTTTCTAGGACAGGATTCTGTTTAGTATAATATATTTTTCATATACATTTCGAAAGAATATTATTATTTTAGGATAATGGTAAGAAGCTGCACTGTAATCCTGAAGGCACGTAGTTCAAATCCACTAGCTGCTCCATTGAAGAAAGATGAGCAATATCCTTCCAGATGATTTACTGCCTCTGAAAACTCACCAGAGAGTCAGGTATGTTTCAATTCCAACTCCACAGTACACAATAACAACAACTCAACAGTAATGAACTGCACTTTTCTGAAGTAAATAGATTGCTATTTAGTTTTGTAACTTCACCATCTAGCAACATTTTTAGGACAGTTTAACCAGTTAGTGACAAATAAAAAAAATAGATAATTTTTAATACACAGATAATATGATTTAAAAATAACTCAATGAATGTGAGGAGAACAAATTAATGCATTCATCATCAACTCACATAATAAATAGAGATCATTTTCCCATGTTATGAAATCTTACAGCATCCACTAACTATTCACATAAGCAATGGAGATAATAATAAGAAAAAAAAGACTGGTGAAATTGAAGGCGTTGTAGTGTCACAGTGGTTAAAGTCTTAGTTTAACCAAATGATCAACTGCTGGAACTCACAAATAATTCCGTAGATGAGAAAATCTTATTATCCGCTCCCATGAATATTTCATCCTAGAAAATCCTTTAAAGCAATTCTCTGACCTATAGTGATATTATGAGTCAAAATTAACTCAACCAACATACAACAATAACAGGAATTTGAATATTAGAATTTACTTTAGACTATTATTGCCAACAATAGGTTTTTTTGTTTTGTTTTGTTTTGCAACAATAGTTTTACTGCCTGAAATTCCCACTGTTACCCATTCCTCTGGTATAAGAGTGAATTGAAGATGAATCAAAATATAAATACCATTTAAGAATAACAACGCATTGTTGTTGTTGTTATGTACCATTGAGTCACCTGCGACTCATAGCGATCCTGTGTATATTAGCTCTGAATTCTGCCACATCCTAAGCCAATCTTATTGTCTCTGACAGACCTACTCCCGTTTCTCCTGTCACTGAGTCAATCCACCTCCTTCTTGTGCTGTCCTGC
>NW_006399769.1:11838708-11841219 GCF_000299155.1 Elephantulus edwardii
TCTAGCTGCACTTTCTCTAAAACATATATGTTTGCTCTTTTGACAGTCCATGGTATGTTCAATATTCTTCTGCAACATCACAGCTCAAAGGCATCAATTAATTCTTCTGTCATTCTTCTTCATTGTCTAGCTCTCAGATGCATAGCAAGTGACAAGAAATACCATGGTCTGAATCAGATGCACTTCTCAACGTTCTAATGCAATGCAAAGCCTAACGAGACCTAGACCAAGAAGCTGTGGTATGAACAGAGTATCGGAATACTGCATGGCTTAAAAATCAGAAAAACTATGAATCAGAACTGTATCCTTTCTCATATCTACTTAATCTATACAGATTTGCCAAACAAATCATTCTAGAAGTTTGACTAAATGAAGAAGCGTGTGGCATCAAGATCAGAGGAAGAAGACAATTTGTGTTACACAGATGAGATAACCTTACTTGCCAAAAGTGAGGAGGATTTAAAAGTTGCTGCAGAGGACCAAAGATTACACCCTTCAATATGAATTGCATTTTAGTATCAAGAAAACAAGAAGTTCTCACCACTGGGAAAAGAAGTAACATTGTGATGAATGGAGAAGAGATAGAAATTGCTGATGACTTCATCTTGCTTGGATCCACAGCCAACACACTTGGCACCCACAGCAAGGGAATAAAAAAGATTATTATACTGGGAATACCTGCTATCGGAGACCAAAATACCAAGGAGCAATGATGTAAATTTGAAAGCTAGTGTGCAACTAATTAAGGCCATAATATTTTCAATCACTTGCTTTACATCTGAGAGCTGGTCAATGAATAATGATGACAGAAGCAAGATCACTGTCTTTGAGTTGTGGTGCTAGAGAACAGTGCTGAATATCACAAGGAATAACAAGTATGTCTTAAGAAAGGTATAGCCATGGTGTCCCAAGGATAGTAAAACATCATCTGACATACGTTGGGCATATTTTTAGGAAGGGCCTGCCCTTATTAAGGGATGTCATGTTTGGAAAGGTGGGGGATCAATGAAGAGATGGTAAGCCCTCAACAAGATGATTGCTACATTGGCTGTAACTCACTGATGGGCTCGAGTGTTTCAGAGATGATGAGGATGGCAAAGGATAGAACAGAATTTAGATCCACTATTTGTGGTGTTGATGAATACCATTCAGTGATACTTAACAACAAAACTAACAACATTAGCTTCAGATTATATCACCCACACAGACTAAAAGATAGATTGCTAATGTGGCTGCAACAGTAGGCTTTAGCAAAACAGAGATTGTGAGTATGGTGTAGAACCAGAGTTTTGTTCCACTGTACATTGAGTCGCTTGACAACACAACCAGAACAAAAAAACAAAACAAAACAAAACACACAAGTATCGGTGTTCTACACTAGATGTTCTTTAGAAAGCAAGAAAAGAAACTAAAGATATGAAGTAAAATGGTGTAATTAAAGTGATTCTCAGAAGCTCATACAGAATGTTTTTCAAAGAAATGGGAAATGAAGTCAGAAGTGTCCCCCGTTAGAAAATATAACTATCACCAGTGAGTTTGAACTAATTCACAGCTGACCTTCCAGCAGGTTTTGAAAGGCTGTAAATCACACCAGAGAAAAGATTATCTTCTTTCTTTAGTAGAGTTGCTAGTTGGTACAAAAACCAGAGAGACACAACCTTTGGGCTAGAAGGACAACTCTCTATGGATATAGCACCAGAGTTTCTTTTCCCTTTCCTAACCAGTTTAGACCTGAGTGGCAGAAGTGATCTATGTCCTACGGAGAT
The DNA here is from genome assembly GCF_000299155.1 of Elephantulus edwardii. Taxonomy (NCBI): domain Eukaryota; kingdom Metazoa; phylum Chordata; class Mammalia; order Macroscelidea; family Macroscelididae; genus Elephantulus; species Elephantulus edwardii. The sequence continues at coordinate 11,840,475 of NW_006399769.1, forward strand.
TTGTGTGAAGTCAGTTTTGGAGTACATTTCAAAAAAAGAAGAGAGTTTCAATGACAACAGGTACTAAACATGCTAATCTCTGCTGCCTAGGAGGAGAAATGTGTCAAGATATGTTATTTTCATAAAGACAAGATGATGAATTATTTTTAGGAAAATCAGAAAAACAGCAATTAAAGAAAATTTAGGACAAACATTTATAAACAAGTACTTCTTCTCCACAGAGGAACACTTTTATAAATACAATACTTTGAGCAAATTGCTTCATCTGTTTTGAGGAATATTTACATAGAAATTTGGAGAGGGGTGGAGATTAGGCATGTTAGAGGTCTGATTGAGCTTGTCTGTTTTCATAAACCCACTTACTGACTGAATTATACAATTCTTAGGTTTCAAAGTTTAAATTAATGCTTATTAAAATAATCAGTATGATTTCTTTTTCTCATTCAGATTATTTAGTGTGTATTAAAGATAGAAGAGCTGCTGATGTTTTCATTGATGTCACCTTTTTTTCATCAGGCTCTCCAAAGCTAAAGTAGAGACACCCAGGCCTATAACTACAAAAACTTGCCATGTACCTCTTGTTTTCCTAGCCAGAGGCTATATTAATAGACAAAATCTAAGAGATACTGTAAGAAGTACCTCGGGAAGGCTATCCTGACAGGGAAATGAACAGAGAAGGGAGCAAGACTCATTCTGCAAGAAGAAGAGAAAGAAGAAAGAGCAGAAGAAGAAGGAGAAAAGACAA
>NW_006399769.1:11842109-11865468 GCF_000299155.1 Elephantulus edwardii
GCACATAACAACAACAAAAACCACCAGTTCTACTGTTAGCCTGAGAAGAGTAATGTTGCAACAATGGGGCAGAATCAATCAGGCTAGTGGCTCCAACACATACTAACATTGAGATTGTTTTATATTGGATTTTACTGATGTTTTTCTTCTGTGCCTTCCATATCACACTCTTTGGGAACAGAGCTTTATTATAATATTCAATTGAATTTTATCAGAGTTAGGTAGGTCCTAAAGTAATTCCTGCTAAATTTTACAAGGAGAGGTACAAAAGAATGCCCAAGAACTCCTGAGACACAGATAAAGAACACCACTGACATAAAGTGTGTTCCCTAGTTTGGACTCCAGCCTCTTGAACTGTGAAGATAGATAGATAGATGATGATAGATAGATAGATAGATAGATAGATAGATAGATAGATAGATAATAAACAAATTTCATTATTTAAAGTCATCTACTTGTGTTTACATTATAATAGCACTAGTTAAGAGAGCTTCAAATTAACTGGGATTGAAGATACAACAAATACCAAATAACAAGAAATACAGGATTATGATAAAGAATTTGAAAGCCAATCTTATTTGTTTATTAACCACTTTATTAAGTGAATGTCAACCACTTGTCCTTACTTACCCAAGGCTCTAGTTTGGATCCTGGAACACATAAACATTCACTGAAATCTCTGCAAAGGTACACTTTCACTGCTTAATAGACCTTCTCTTAGATCACTGATACGTCAGCTTGTTTCCCTTTTCCTTTGATGGGATAATGGGCAGCTCTTAGCTCAAATTTTACCTCTATTTATAATCCTTATGAACAAGAATAATTTTAGTTTCCCATAGTTCCCCTAGGAACTCTCACCTAAGTTGTGGGGCCTACCATTCTCATATGCTGTATATTGATGCATATCCATGACCTCGTGACTTTTCAAAGTCAATACATTTCATCTTTCTTTCTTCAAAATTTTTTGGCTCACAATCTAATGCCAGAAGACATCAGGTTTTCTCCCTGAAGTTGTTAACTCTCCTTCTTCCACATTTAAAATTGCTCTATTTCTGTTCTTGCCTTTAGGGATATAAACTTCTGATCCTTGTAATCAAGACTTCCAGATATATAAATTACAATACAGGTTTATTACTTCTGAAACAATAAGATTATTAGAATAGGGTTTTTTTCTGAAGAACTGAGCAGAAGGTATATCTTTTGATCATTCACATATATATCTCTACTTATAATAACAGTAGTAAGAATATATAATTATTCTTAATTACTACTTGTGCAGACATATTTTAAATTTTTGAAAAAAATAAATTTATTTTATATTGGTTTGCTTACAAATTTCTTATGCATACATTGTGTTTCACACTATCCTTCATTCATATTATTTTATACAATCATTCCCATTTTTATAAAATTCATCACCACTGGACCATGCCCATCATATATTTTAACTCTTGATAAGCATTGGTATTGTTACTTACCATTGAGTTGGAAATAACTCAACTAAAAGTTGATCTCCGGTGGGTTGTTAGAGACAGTTAATAGCCTGAGAAGAGAGTATCCATCTTTATTTCAAGAGCAGCTCGTAGATTCAAACCATGAACCTTTACATTGTAGTTCAATTTCTTACCATTAAAGCCTCTAGGGCTCCAAATAACCAAAGCTTCATGTGTATTAAGCAATCTATTATTCATATGAACATTAGGAAGAAACTGAGACACAGTGGTTAAATATGTTCATCTAAAACTGGACAAGAAATCCTGGTGATGCAGCGATTAAATAATAGGACCAACATGTTGGTGACTGGAGCCCATAGCCAGTTTACAGGAAATCTTGGGAAGTCTACTTCCGTAGGTACAGATAAAACAATATAAGGAGCCCCAGAGACATAGTGGTTAACTATTTTGTGGCACATACGTCACACATCAGTAGTTTTAGACTCTCTTGGGAAATTGCTAACCCTGTTGAAGTGCATGATTCAACCTGGTGGAAACTGCACAAATTGGTTTACCTGAAGAAATGGGCCTACCCCACCAATCCTATCAATAAATTTTGTTTGTGCCGCTTATGTGGCACATAATTGTATCAAAAAAAGGATTTTATTAAAAAAAAACAAACACAAATAACCTTCTTCATAAACTTTCATTAAGAGACTTTTGTCTGTGGTGGTATTGCCAAATGTTTTTTCTCAGTCAATAGGTTTTCTTTTCATCCTCTTGGGAAAAGTTACTGATGCTTACAGGGATTTAATCTTTAGAAGGTCTCATTCAACAAATTTATCCTTTTCAGATTGTGCATTTCTGGCTGTATTTGACAATCTCTTTACACAGTAGACTAGACCTTCTAAGCTTGGTCCCAGTTTGTCTCTTATGAACTTTATGGTTTGGGGCTTTTACGATCCATCTTCAGTTGATTTTTGTGTATGGTATGAGATGTGGATTTTGTTTCAGCTTTATGCAGATAGCAGTGCCAGTTTACTAGAGCCATTTGTTGAAGAGGTTGTCATTTCCCCATTTGAATAGGTTTTATTTCCTCTTTTAATATTCATTGACCTTACATAGCTGAATCTATTTCATGGTTCTCAATTCTGTTCCATTGGTCTATGTGCCTGTCATTGTACCAGTACCATATTGATTTGGTTACTACCTCTGTGTAGGTTTTGAGGTCAGGGAGTACTATGTCTCCCATGTCAATTTTGTTTCTCAGAAGAATTTGCTTATTTGAGGTATCATGACTCTCCAAATACACTGGACAATTTCCTTTGCAATCTCCTTGAAAAATGAATTTGATATCTGTATTGAGATTGCACTGAACATGTAGATTGCTTTTGGTAGAATTGTCATTTTCACAATATTGAGGCTTCATATTCATGAACAGGGTACATTTTTTTCACTTCTCTAGGTCTTTTATTGTGCCTTACAAAAACGTTCTGTAGAATTCTTAGTATAGTTTGTATAATTCTTTTGTATCTGTAGTTTGGTTCACTCCCAAATATCTCAATTTGTAGTTCCCTATTGTAAATGTAAACAACATTGTAAATGGTATTACTTTCTTGGTTACCTTCTCTATGTTGAGGAATCCCACTGATTTTGGGGTTGATCTTATATCCCAGCACTCTAGTAAATTGGCCTACTAACTAGAAGAGATTTGGGTTTTTTGTTTGTTAAGTCTTCGGGAGTTTTTTTGCACACTATTATATCATCTGCATATAGCAATAGTTTAGCCATCTCTTTGCTGATCTGCATGCCTTTTATGTTCTTCTCTTGTTGTGTTGCCCTGGCAAACACTTCAAATACAATAGTGAATAGAAATAGTGACAGTGGGCATCCTTGTCTGGTCCTTGTTCACCTCCACAAGAAAAAGACTGATAACACAATTACAAAACGGGCAAAAGGTATGGAAAGAATTTTCTCATAAGAAAATATTACAATGGCCAACAGACACATGAAGAAATGCTCAAAATTACTGGCAATGAAAGAGATGCAAACCAAACCACGATGGAAGACCATCTCACTCCAGCTGCAGTGTCAAAGTTTAGCAAGACAGCAAGTAATAAATTTTAGAGAGGTTGTGGCAAGATAGAAACTCTTATAGATTATTGGTGGGAGTGTAAAACAGTACAACCACTCTGGAAGACAAGTTGTCATTTCCTCAAAAAGCTGAAGATACATATTTCGTATGACTTAGCTATTCCACTGCTTGAAATATTCCCCAAGAAAATGAGAACTGAGGTGAAAATGGAAACTTGTACAATCAATGTTCATAGCAGCATTATTCACCTTCGCAAGACTATGGAAACATCCCAATTGTCCAACCACAATTGAATGTAATGTGAAATTATGGATCACACAATGGAAAACTACACAGCACATAGTAGCAATATTGTTGTAAATTATTTCCTGATTTGGGAGGGACTGGAGAGCATTATGCTGAGTGAAATAACTCAGTCCCATAAGGACAAATACTATATGAAACCATTATTGTAGAACCAGTAGGAGGATCCAAGCTGGCAGTGGGGAGAGGCTGGAAGTGGAGAAATCAGGATGGATGGGAGCAGGGGTGGTGACATCATACAATTTGAAGGGTGGGGGAGGTGAAGTAAATGGGAAAGATCCTGAGTGAAAAACAATGTATTCAAATTTTGTAAATAAATCAGTATAAAATAAAAACATTTAAAAACCAACAAAAAAGGGACTTATCTAAAGAGGAGAGATAAAAAAGCTCAATAAACCAGGCTATCTTCTATTTACAATCAGAAGACAATACTCTTGTGTTAAATTTTATTCAAGTAGCCCATCACAGTGAGGATTAAAAACAGAACAATATGATCTTTTCCCTTGATTTCTGCTAAATATTCAGTGCTAAACACACTCAAGATCAATGAAAACTTTTAAGTAGAAAATATTTTTAGACATGAACAAGTTAAGCATTTAGCTTCTAACAGAAATTTTGGCACCTTGAACTATCCCTACTTTCACAGAAGAAAGAATTAGCTTTGAGCTTCTGTATAGGGATACAGGCTAGAATGGGGTTGCTAAGACTTAAAAACAACTTGGGAGCACTTGACAGTAGGTAACAACAATAACTAAACTGCAGATTAGCAATTAGCAATTAAAAGAATGAGAATTCAAGTCTGCACTTTCTAGCTTAAGAATTTATACTCTGAATTATCACAATAATACAGGAATCTTCTGAGGAGAAAACACTTTCGATTAAACGATAAAAAGCTAAATGGAAATGCATATATATTTCCTAAATAACAACAACAGCTCTTTTTGTGGGGGAAAGGACAAATTTAGATGAAGATACTCAATTTGGAGTATAAACTATAAATCTAATAAGATGATTTTGTCTTGAGTTTGAATATATCAAAAGTAGACATTCAAAGATTTTTTCAAAGAAGAACTTTTATAGAGGGAAAATATAAAGTCCGTAGAAATGTTATAGCTGGAAACGAATTGATGGTAGTAATTTTAGGGAATTGGAGTGAAAAGGAGAGTTATTACTGATGAGTTTATATAAATATCTAAAAAGATAATTTTAAGCATATTGTCAATTTCTAAATACAATTAAAAGATGTATGCATGTACATAGTATTAATGCCATATCAAATTCTTCCTAATCTCTAATATCCTACAACTTAATTTTCTAAAACCTTAAAATATCTTTGACTATCACCAGGCTACTCCTTGGAGGCAAGGATTCTGGGGCTTTGTCTGACATACTTTGGACATTTTGTAAGGAGAGACAGGTCCTTGGAGAGGGACATCATGCTTCGGAGGGTGGAGGGACAGCACAGGAGGGGATGACCCTCTATGAGATGGATTGATTCGGTGACTGGGGTAATCAGGATGGGTGTGTCGGAGGCAGTGTGATTGGCACAGGATAGATCAGGGTTTAGGGCTGTTGTACATAGGGTGGCTATGAGTTGCAAACGACTCGACGGCACATAACAACAACAACAACATTCAGTTGATAACTGATAATGAGAAGAAACAGAACCTAAAGGCAATAGCAAGATCATCTTTTTGTCCTTTAGATGATCAGAAAAAGCTATTTCTTGCTTTAGATAAAATCCCAGCAGTAACTATAATACTTTGCAATGTGTTGACACATTATTCGTGTTGTTTGCATGACTGAATTTACTGGCTTACAAAATAAGTTACTGACTCAAAGATTTTGTATTATTTCTATTCATTCAACTTAGGTGGGTTGTACGTATCAATGACCTTGAAATCAATATGAAACCCATTGCCTTCAAGGTGATTCTGACTATCTGGAACAATGTGTATCACAGATTTATAAGGTTTCACAGGCTATAATCTCTACAAAATCAAGTCCTCAGATTTTTCTTCTAAAACACACAGAATTTGTTCAAATCACCAAGCTTTATGTTCGTAAGGAAACACAAACTATATGTTCCACCACATAGTCACTCACTCCAGTTAGAGCAGAACAAACTCATAGCTGACCCTTCAACCATTTTGCAGCAGGATGTAAGTTGCATGTGAAGAAAAGGCTCGTTTTCCTCCTGTGGAGCTACTGGTGTATTTGAATTATCCAAAAAGGCACTGTCTTTGGGTAACATCACATCTCCCTGTGGACTATGCCATCAGAGCTCCTTTTCAAATTAATAAGGAAGAGCAAACTACATGTGTCACCATTAGGCCACCAAATTATTACAAACAAAATAATCAAAAATCTAAAGTTCTGAGTTGTTTACTTTTGGTTTATATTGTTGTTGTTGTTGGTCCCATGAAATCAGTTCTATTTCATAGTTACCCAGATACAAAAGAATAGGATTCTGCCTGATCTCATGGCATTATCACAATCTCAGATATGTTTAGCTAATTGTTGCAGTTATTGTTCCAATACATCTTGTTTAGGGTCTTCTTCTCTTTTTCTTATGTTATACTATATTAAAAATGATGTTCTACTCCAGGAACTGGTTCATTATGATAACGCAACCAAAGTACTTGAGATGAAGTCTAAACATCCTTATTTCTAAGGAGCACTCAGGCTGCATTCCACTTTATACACTGCTTTAATTTTCTAGTGCTGCTGAGAGTTGAACAATGAATAAGGATAACAGAAGAAAAAATGTTGCTTTTCAAGTATGGTGCTAGAGAAGAGTACTGAATATCCAATAGACTACCAAAAGAATAAATACATTTATATATATACACACACACACACACACACACACACACACACACATACATATTGGAGATTATAGAGTCAGAGAGCTCCTAGGAGACAAAACTGATGAAACTTTGTCCCACATATTTTGAGCATGTTGCTAGAAAAGGGTACTCATTAGAGAAAGTCATTATGCTTGGGAATGTGGATGAAGAAATAAAGGAAGACCGTCAACCTGCTGGACTGACATAGTGACTTCAGCAATGGATCCATGTGTCTGAGATTGTGAAGATAGCACAAAACAGGATAGGATTCAGATCTGTTGTTCATAGGGTCATTATGAATCATGTTTGACTCAATGGTACCTAACAATAACAACAATTTTAGCAGAAATACTAAAATGTAGTGGTTTTAAAATAAAATGTCAAGAATCTAAATTAATTTAGGAATTTAGAAATATTAGTTCAGGGCACCAGCTATAAGCAAAGTACATGACATATGAGTGTAGGTCCTTGTGCCAGGGTTGTACCAGCTCCAGAACAATCTGTTAGTGTTTGCTTAATGTGCTTTTTCATAACTCATAAGTGATAATTATCGGGAAAAACTTTATGCTAATGTGTTCTTTGGGAGCTTCAATAACATAGTCCATAGTGAGTTGTGATGCTAATCTAAAGATCATGTCTTTCTGGCAGCTCTAATCCTCCAGCAACACTGGAGTGAGTCAGTCTGCTCCAGTGTGATTTACATCCTCCAAAAAGCCCATTGAATTGAAGCTATGAATTGAAGCTGACTTGACAACAATGAAAGAAAGAGAACATGGCTATATTAACATAATAAAGAAAACCCTATTCTCAAACCACATTACTTCAACACGTTTTCAGACTGGATCTCAGTATATATATTGGGGCCATAAACCAATTCATAGTATATACTAACTCTTACTTCATTTTGCTAGAAATATTTGCTTTAGATCTTGTATTCATAACTTCTCATCATTCTCCAGTCAATTAGTTCTCCTAGTTACATAAGCATGAACTAGAGGCTGGTCCAGGACAGACACTTTGTCTTCTACAAGACGCATGGTGGTGAGTCACATCTTTTTACTAAAGAATCTAGAAATTCTTGGCTGAAATCTTATTCAATTTGATAATTATTTAAAGCACATGGTTTTATAGACTATGAAAAATGGAAAATCATCATTTAAACTGATGCCACAGAAATAAAATTTATTCCTACTTCGTATGATGTTAAGTACTATAGATACTAGGCAATTTAGCAAGCAATTATGTTAAGACAGATCCTGGAATTAATAGTGGTATGGATTGAACTTATGAAGTCTAGCAATAAGTATGTCAAGATCATTTTCTAGAATTTCACAAAGAATTGTTTATTTTAACTAATAATATTATTTCTCTATATTCCATCATAAAGCATCCTATATCCTAAAATAGGAAAAAGTAAAGCAGACACATCCATATCATAGTCATTGGTAAGGAAATGAGTAACAAAACAAATATTCACATAAAATAGAAACTAGAACAATGCCGACAGTTGTTAGTACTCAAGACAAGGATTTTAGTTTTAGAGATTTGAAGAAAGAGTCTAAAAGGAGGAGTCTAAAAGAATTATTACTGAAGAGATACTGAGTTCCTGCTTGAGCAAGGAAATATGTGGAAAAAGGTACGATGATAACTGGACCACATGGTGAATGTAATTAATGTCGTCAATTTGTGTAGTTAAAGGGCTAAAAATGGCAATTTTTGTTATGTATTTTTTACTCCATTTTTTAAAAGTAGAAGCAAAGAAAACATACCTATTATCCCATCATTCAAATGCAATCCTTTTTTAAAGCATTTTGCTGATTCCTATATTCTTTTCTAAGCATCTTCTAAGTTATAATTATGCTGCATGTATAATTGTGTATTTTTTAGCTAGCATTGTCATAATTTTAAAAAACAAACTCTATAAAGAGCTAAAAAATAATAGTTAACTGCATTTAACTGTTTTTGCTTAGTTGTGGATTTTCTATAAAAAGGAGGAAAATAAGCTGACTGAATTCTCTTTTGTCCCTATTTCATAAAGTAAAATTTTACCTTGTTAATCTTCCACTGGTCTAGTCAATTCCAACCCATGGTGACCTTTTAGGGCTGACTAAAATCCTGTAGAGATTCTAGGGCTATAGATCATCATGGTACTTTGATGGCTTAATGGCAAGAAGCCACAATCAATCCCAAAGGCACTTGTTTTGAGGCCACCAGATGTTCCATGGAAGAAGGGTGGGCAATCTCTTCCGTGTTGTTAACTGCCTCTGAAAATCCACTAGAGGGTCAGCTATGATTTAGTTTTGACTGTACAGTATATAGTAACAACAACGAACAAATCTGTATGAGAATATACTGTCTCATTTTTCTCCTACAAAGTGCTTGATGGATTTGAATCCTCAAGGTTTCTGTTAAAACACCAACAATTAACTCAGTGTGCCACAAGAATTTATTCAGTATATTCATAAGACCTGTAAACTTTTCCTGGAACTAATTTCTAATAGGTAGAGCGTTGTACTGATCACTTGAACCAAAGGTGGATGGTTCAAATTCACTAGCTGCTCTGAAAGAGAAGATGGGGTTCCATGAGACCTCATCTTGTGCAAATTATAGACTCTGAGAACTCACTGGAGAGTCAGCTATTAGTTGATTCCAACTTAAAGCACTGAGACAGAAAATTTGTAATGGAAATTTGGACGGTGACTTACACATATAAGAACAAATATGTTAATGCATTGAGTAGTCTTGTTGACTTCTGTGCTGTGATAAATTCTAAGAAGAAAATTGCATAGCTTTAACTGTCGTTGTTTTGTACCCTAGAGTCAAAACTAAGCTATAGCCAACCCTCCAATTAGAATGCTGCCAATTGGTCCAGTGGTGAGAATCTTTGTCCCCTTGATATTGAGCCTCAATCCATATTAAAGGCTGCAGTCCTTAAACCTCTGCAGCAAGTGCTTCAGATCCTCCTCAGTTTCAGCAAGCAGGGTTGTGTCATCTGCATAACACAGACTGCTGAGAGATCTTCCACCAATCCTCATGCCACATTTCTCCTTAGAGAACCCAGCCTCCCTGATAATCTGTTCTGCACATGGGTTGAAAAGGTATGGAGATAGGACACATTCCTGGCGTATGCCCTGCCCAATTTTGAACCATGCAGTGTTTCCTTGCTCTGTTCTGACGACTGCCTCTTGGTCAAAGTATAGGTTTCACATTAGCATGATCAAGTGTTCTAGGAAATGGGAGATAGATGTTTAAGGGATAGATAGAGTGGGTAGAAGTGGATGGGTATCCTGGTGGATGGTAGAGCAGGGAAATAAGTGGGTCAAAACACTTGTACCAAGGGCAGGGACAGCACTGAAACTAATGGTTAATTCCACAATAAGGGATATATCTTTCACTTTTTCTGTAAAATGCTTGTCTGTCAGATACTTCTCTCAATCTGATCATTCAGATTAAGACAGACTAGGAAGAAGGCTTGGCCATCCACTTCTGAAATAGCAGGCCTCTGAAAACCCTTTGTACAATAGAACACACGTAGACTAACAGAAAGGGCAACTGAGGTGGAACTTTCAAGTATGGAAATACAAAGGAAGAGGAACAGTTGTAAGCAGATACTAGTGATTGGATACACCTTTGCATAGTCAATGAAACACAGATATACATTCCTCTGGTATTCCCTGCTTTCAGCTAAGATCCATGAGTGACAGGATAATGTCCATACGCATACAAGGAAGTCCAGTGAATACCACTATCATTCAGATATATGCATCAACAACCAGAGCCAAAGAAGAAGAAATAGAAGATTTCTACCAACTTTTACTGTCAGAGATCAATCAAACATGCAATCAAGATGAATTGATAATAACGGGTGACTGGAATGTAAAATTTGGGAAGAGAGAAGAAGATTTAGTAGTTGGAAAACATGGACTCGGTGATAGAAATGAAGCTAGAGATAGAATGATTAAATTTTGCGCAACCAATGACTTATTCATTGCAAATACGTTTTTAAGAGACATAAACGCAGGTTATACACGTGGATCTCACCTGATAGTATGCATAGAAATCAGAATGGCTACACCTGGGAAAGAACCACTGGAGAAGCTCAATATCAGCTGTGAAAACTAGACCAGGAGATGATTTTGGGACAAACCACCAACCACTCATATGCAAGTTCAAGCTGAAGCTGAGGAAAATTAAACGGAATTCACGGGAACCAAAATATGACTTTGAGTCTATCCCACCTGAATTTTAGAACCATCTCAGGAACAGGTTTGAGGCCTTGAACACTAATGAGTGAAGACCAGATGAGTTGTGGGAGGATATCAAGGGTATCATCCAGGAAGAGTGCAAATGGTCATTACAAAGACAGAGGAGGAAGAAAAGACCAAAATGGATATCAGAAAAATAATGGTAAACCCACATATTAAATGCTTGTGTGTATGGAATATACAATAATAACAGTCAGAATATTTGTTTTAAAACCCTTTTTACTACAATGTAATAACTTAAAACAGCTCTTTGACACCATTAATCCTCGTCTCTCAACTCACGAAAAAGAATCTGATTATCTATTATCAAAAGGAAATGATAAATGATTGTGACATTTGATGTAAATATTAATTAAAAATAAAAAGACAATGATTTTCACTTATTCAGTTAATTTCTTTTGATTAACTATTTTCCGTGAATTCTGTGTGTCTCAAAGTAAAACTTCACTCACTGAAGTTTTTACTATTATGACCTAGCGGAGCAAATATGCCAGATATTTCTTGTGAGGTGCTTCTGAATAAGTTTGAATTTTCAATTTTTTTTGTTAGTTCAGCAATTAGCTATTTGTCCCATATGATTAATGGACTTTTCTCCCCCATAAATATGACTGCTTCTTAATTGAAGGTCGTGATAAGCAGCTATTGAGGTTTATGTCATATAATCAAAATGTCATGATTTAGGAATTAGTGACATTTAACAGCTTCAAACAAGTTACATCCTTTTAATCCCGTGAGATTTAAAATTCAAGCCAGAAGAGTATGATTTGTATACCCAAATATCCATCTTCACAAAGTCTCTAAAATACAATGTTAATCTTTATTGTAACTAAACCTGCTCTGAACAATTAGCTTGTAAGACACAGAAGAACATGAGAAAAGGAAATGTGTTTGCCATCTGAACATCTGGAGGTTGGATTTTTCTTTTTAAATTTTTTTATTTTTCTTCTGGCTTGAGGAAAGCTCTGTGTTAAAACCTCAAATAATATATTACTATCATTCTTTATCCAACTTCAATTAAAAAGGACTTGGTTTTATACCATTTGTGGTTTTGAGGTTTTGGCACTGTTGCACCTTTGAGATTGAATCCTTCTCTGACATTACATTATTTTCCAGTATGGACACTGAAAAAGAGAGGAAATGTAATAACTGCATTTAATGTTACAGACTTGTTACTTTTTATATTAGTTGCCTAGTGACCTGCTCCAGAATGATCCAAAATTTATTCTTTTCACTACATTGTGTTTCCTATAAAAATAGACATTAATTGCAAGAAAATCCATTTTCAATAAAGTACATTTGAGTAGTTATCTACAGATGGATAACTTTGGCCATAGCAACCTTTAATGCATGATAATGGCAAATTTTAGTGAGGCTATTTAAAATCATCATAAAAAAGCCATTGTGCATTTCTAGTACAGAGCCCAGGGTGTGCATAAGGGGGGGGGGAGTAATTAAATAATCATAACTGGTATTTGGTTACCAATTCCAAGAAATTTAGAAGATTTTTTTCTAAAAAGAAGACCTTTGAAAAGTAAACTCATTGTTGTTAAGCCAGTTCTGATTCAGAGGGACCCTCTATCAGGTTTCTAAGGCTACAAATCACTAGAGATGAGACCACTTTCTTCCTCAGAGCAACTAATGGATTAAAACCTCTGGGGACAAAGGCTTTTGGGTAACAGGACAAGTCATCATGGATTACAACACCACACTCCCTTAGGATTTAAATAAAAGCCAAAGAATGATGATAACAATGATGGTAAAAGTATCACTGTTGTTGTTGTTGTTGTTGTTATGTGCCATTGAGTCGCTTGTGACTCATGAGGGAAAGTTATTTAATTATTCAATATTAAAATTGCAGAACATTTTTATGGGCAGTGTTTCTTTTGTAAGCTGCAAAATTGGCTAAGCAGAATTATTAAACTTCTTGAAAAATAAGGAACTTGAAGCCCAAAGAAGCATTCAGTGAGATGACACTTTCATGAAGTAGAAAATCCTAGTTTCTTGGACTCATTCCTACAGTCTTGACTGTCAGCAGTCTCTTTCTTAGTTTCTCTTGTGACAGGAAGGGTGATCTGAGCACCTTTATACCAGATTGTTCTGGAAAATGCATTAATAAACTTGTAAGGAAACAATGTTATTTCAGGATTCAATTAGAGAGTAATATTCTGGAGTCTTGCTGTCTACAGAGCAACACTATATTTGATCAAAAGACCTAATACTGTGCACTAGTTATTGAAAAGCATCTCATAGTGAATTGGCAATGTTAGCTTACACATACATAACCTCAGGAACATGATAAACATAGTTGGGAAACAATGAGGTTTGGAGGATAAAAATGGAGACTTAGTGGTCTAAGTTTGTTATGACTCATATTTCTTTGGAAAGCTTGGGCAGCACAGTGGTGAAGAGCTGTATTGCCAACCCAAAAGCACGTGGTTTGAATCCTCTGTTCTTTTTTTCCCCATGCCCTTCCTAATTTCATTTTTTACATATATTTTAATGAAAGTTTATAAAGAACTTGGATTTCCATTCATTCATTACTGTCCATATCCTCCCTGTTCTCCCAGTTAACTTTTTTTTGGGGGAGGAAAAAAAAGTGCTTTCATTGTTATACAGTCCTTCTCTCCTGCTGGACCACGTTGCAATGTTGCTCTTCTCCTGGATTCTTGTCATGGCAATAATACCTAATCACATACAGATCCTCTGTTTTGTAAAAGAAATGTGGATACCTTCTGTGTCTGAAAAGCCTCTGGAAGGTCTTCTGTAAGTAGGTTCTGACTCAATGGCAATGAGAAACAATATTATTTCTTTTATAGGTATTGATAAAGAGTATTTACTATACCATTTGCTCTCAAAAGAATAAATTAATTTATTGAGGAGAAAGTGCAACTAAAATGCTTATTTTAGACAAAGATTGTTAAGCTTTATTTCTTGCACTTTGAGCACATTATCAGGTGGGACAAGTCTCTGGAAAAAGACATAATTTTAGGGAAAAATAGAAGAAGGGGAAAGAAAAAAATATGTCATAAAGGATAGATTGACATTATGCAATGTTTTTCCTTTTGTGACTGAGATATTTCACTCAGCATAATGTCCTCCAGGGTCACCCATTTAGAATAATATTGTATGGGTTCCTTGCTTTTCAACGCAGCATAGTATTCCATTGTGTGAATATACCACAGCTTCTCTATTCATTTGTTTATTGATGGGCACTTAGGTTGTTTCCAACTCCTTGCTATTGTGAACAAAGCTGCAATGAACATGGGTGTGCATATATCTGCTTGGATGTCAGTTATGATCTTTTTAGGGTATATTCCCAATAGTGAAATTGCTGGGTCAAATGGTATCTCTATTTGCAAGTTTTTGAGAAAACGCCATACTGCTTTCCACAGTGGTTGCACCATTTTACACTTCCACCAACAGTAAATAAAGGTTCCAGTTTCTCCACAACCTCGCCAGCATTTGTTGCTTGCTGTTCTGTTAAATTTTGCTATTCTGACTGGGGTGAGATGATATCTCATAGTCGTTTTGATTTGCATCTCTCTTAGAGCTAGAGATTTTGAACATTTATTCATGTGCTTGTTGGCCATCTGCATAACATCAAGGTTAGGGTAAGAGTGCGAAAAACTAGATAAATTATTTATACTGCATTGAAACAGATGAGGGAGAGAACAGGTTAAAAGAGATATATGATAGGCTATTATGGTTATCACAAGGATCCAGATTGAAGGATCCCTAGTTGAATGTACTTGGGGGAGGAGGGGTGGGGGGAATTGTATACCAATGAAGGAAGTTTTCTTTTACTTTTCAAAGAGAAGAGCAAACTGAGGATGAGAGGAGAGGCAGGGAGAAAAGTGCAACAACGAATGAATGGAAATCCAAAATGCTCATTAAAAAAAAAAAAGATGGATTAACAAAGTGCAATAATGGGTTGAGGATAGTGGAAATCATGAGGCTGGCTCAGGATATGTTGTCCATAATGTTGTTATGGTGGCTCAGTGATATGGAATTCCACTGCCAATGCAAAGGTGTACAATCTAAATCTACCAGTTGCTCTGTGAGAAAGATGAGCAATTTCTTCCCATGCTATTTACTGCCTCTGAAAATTCACTGAAGGGACAGGTGTGGGTATGAGTCAGAAAAGATCAGTTCTCAGGGGGAAAAAATATCTTTATTTGGTAGAGAAGAGAAGGAGGAAGACAAAGATGAGTTTATATAGTGGATAAAATTATAAGTTAAACACAACAGAGATTGTCAGGATATTACAAGATTAATCAATGCTTTCTCTTATTATTTGCAAAGTTACTATGAGTCAATAACTGACTAAAGGGCATTTAATACATTATTTCTTTAAGACTTCTTGCTGCTGACCAAAGTAGTCTCTTACTAGTGTCAACAACATAGAAAAGCTAGAAGAAAATTTTAGCTAGAGGAACTGTTTCTAAAAACATAAAATGTTTTAAATTAAAAATTTGTGTGAAGTGACCCAAATGTGGAATTCTTCATTTTGCACAGCATTGCTACAAAGAAACTTTAATATTGCCCTGAAAAGCTAAACCATAAACCTACTATAATGCCTTACATAATTTTCCCTCAATTAATTTGTAATCCAAACTTGGTCAATAGCGATCACTTAAAGAAAATCAATTGTGATCAAGTGGTTTCCTTATTTTAACAATGATAACTTTATCCCTAAATGGAAACTATTGTCTAAATACTAAGATATTCCAAAGTGAAGAGAAAATATATGAGAGTAAAATTATCTATAACCAGCTAACTTACATTCTTCACCCACACTGATGAGATAGAAAACCTGAGATGTTATCAATGAAGATAAAATTTTGTTAGAGATATTGGCATTATCCTAAGTTCTATAAGGAAGGGTTACAGGTTTTGGGAAAAGGTAAGAGTCTTTTATCAGGAACTCTCAGAAAGCCCAATAATGTCTCCCTTACAGTATGGAAATGGAAGTCTAGTATTTTGTTGTTGTTTAGTAGGTTGAATACAAAGCAATCTATAGCTGGTGCTTCCGAAGATTTTCAGAGGCAATTAGTCACATAAGAGTATATTCCATGTCTTTCTCCCACGGAGCAGCTAGTGGATTTGACAAGTGTACCTTTGGGTTGCTAGAGCAACTCCTTACCATTAGGAAGGCAGAAGTGTCTGGACTAATAACCCCCCAGCCCCTCAAAAAAAAGTAAGACATACCAATTGTCCAGTAGTTCTACAAATGTGCAAAGGAGCAATTGATTTAGGAGTTACTTGGTTTGGATATTTTATTATTTAAAAGAATAAGGGTTTCTTCTGATAGATGTGAATGAGTTAAAAATCAGTACTGGATGTCTTTGTACATGGTCAATATACTAGCAGAAAGAAGCTTGAAACAATGACAGAAACCTTAGCAAACAACAAAATATTCCCTCAAAAAAGTCACAAACAAAAAATTCTAAATTATATTTGAGTTTTATTCCAATTCATAAAGTAGAATTTCAGTATAGGGTTTCCAAAACTGTGATCCTTTACAGAAGCAGTTGTTGTGTTGTTGTTGTTAGGTGCTGTAGAGTTAAGTATGACACATAACAACCTTATGAACAAAAACATCTGAACTCTGTCCTAGTTTATGTCATCCTCATACTTCCTAACACATTAGAGCCCATTGTGGCAGTCATCATGTCAGTCCACCTGGTCCATGGTCGTCCTCTCCTTCCTCAATCCTCCACACTTCCCAGCATCATATCCCTCTACAAGGAATAGACCCTCCTAACGACATGCCCAAAGTATGTGAGATGAAGCTTTATCATCTTTTCCTTCAAAGAGCATTCAGGCTGCACCCTCTCCAAGACATATTTGTTTGTTGTTTTGGCAATCCATGAGATGTTCAATACTCTTTTCCTACATCATAGTACAAAGATATTGATTTTATTTTTATCACTTTTATTCACTGTCTAATTATCAGATGCCTAACTAGCTATTGAAAAAAACACACCTCAGTCCTAAAACTGATATCATTATTCCTCAATAATTTGAAAAGGTCCCTAACTGAAGCCTTTCCCAGTACAACATGTCTCCTAATTTCTTGACTTCTGGTACAAGGAGTGGTAACTACAGATCCAAGTAAGATGAAGTTGTTGATGGTTTCAACCTTTTCTCCATTTCTCTTGATATTACCTATTGGACCAGTAGTAAGAATCTTTATTTTCTTGACACTGAAAGGCAATCCATATTGAAGGCTACATTTCTTGATCTTCTGCAACAAGTGCTACAAGTTCTCCTCACTTTCAGCAAGTAAGGTTGTGTCATCTGCATAACGTAGCACCAGGGATATCATTGCTGATATCAGATGGATCCTGGCTGAAAGTAAAGAATACCAGAAGAATGTCTATGTGTGCTTTATTGATTATGCGAAAGTGTTGGACTGTGGTTCATAACAGATTAAGGCAATTGAGAAGAAAAAGAATCCCAGAGCACTTATTGTGGTCATACAAACCCTGCATCTAGACCAGAAGTCTGTTGTGCAAATAAACTAAGGGTTTAAAATTATACAGATTTAAAAATGGAATTACTAAATTGTTTCATTAAACTACTTAAATTACTGCATGATTTAAAATTAAGATGGGATTGCATCAGGATTGTATTCTCTCTCCTATCTACTGAATCAATATGCTGAGCACATTCTTCAAGGAGCTAAACTCTATGAAGAGGTATATAGCATCAGAGAATCAGAGGGAGACTTATCAATAACCTGCCTTGAGCAGATGACACAGACTTGTTTGTAGAATCAGACTGCCATATATTTCTCCCTCAAAGTGCCTGGTGGGTTAAAATCAACAACCGAAGTTAGTAGTTAGATATTTTAACCACTTTCCCGCCAGGGATCCTCTGCCTAGGGATTATGTAAGAAATCACAGCAGAAAGTCACAAAAAAGATTAATTCATCCAAGTTTATGAAACTTCCAGTATATGAGCAAAGTGTTGAGGAGTCAGTTTAAACATCTATCACATTCTGAGGATCCTAGATCACCACAATAATGACAGACATTAGAAACTTTCTTACTTCCATGTCCTCTTCTCCTTCCCACTGTTCCAATTTTAAAAGTCAAGAAACCACAATTAACAATGATAAGGAGACCGGCTTGTCACAGGAGACCTGCTGCGCTTGTCACAGGAGACCTGCTCCTGTCTTAAGACCCACTTGTTGTTGACCTTATCTTCACTCTACTGCAAAACACCAAGGTCTGTGTGGTATGACAGGCCCAGGAAGATTCTCCAGACATCGATTCCCCAGTATCTGCTAAAGGCTGCAGCAAAGCCCAGGCACACTCACACACTGGCTGGCAACAGAATCACTGTTTGCAGAGAGAGGGGCTACAGTTTTAGACCATTATCCTGCCTAGAGCACTAGACCTCTGCCCCTGCCACTGGGAGACAACACTGCCACCCCTGCTATCCAGAGCCAGGAGAACTAATATCGCAGATACTTTGGGTGAAAAACTGCTGTCTAGCTACACCATGTGGACTTTTTAAAAAATTTTAACTATTTTTTAATGAAAGTTTACAGAGACTTTGGATTTCCATTCATTCATGGCTGCCCTTTTCTGCCTGCCCACCCCTCCCCTCAAGTTTTCTATTCTTTTTGAAAAGTAAAAGAAAAAATCTTTCATTGTTATACAATCCTCCCCTCAAGTCTACTTCACTGTGCAGCCCTCATTCTGGACTCTTGTCATCATAATAATACCTAATTATATATACCTTTTATACAGTCCTCTCATCTGTTTCAATGGGGTGTACATAATTTATCCCATCTTTCACAGTCTTCCCCTCAACCCCTATGTCAGTCCTGTTTTACAACAGTAGCACTACGCAGTATTTGTGTCTGAGATATTTCACTCGGCATAATGTCCTCCAGGGTCGTCCATGTTGAATAATATTTCATGAGTTCCTTGTTTTTCAATGCAGTGTAGTATTCCACTGGATAAACATACCAGAGCTTCTCTTTCAATTTGTTTGTTGATGGGCACTTAGGTTGTTTCCAACTCTTTGCTATTGTGAACAAAGCAGCAATAAACATGAGTGTGCATATATCTGCTTGGATGTCAGTTATGGTTTCTTTGGGGTATATTCCAAATAGTGGAATTGCTGGGTTAAATGGTATCTCTATTTGCAACTCTTTGAGAAAGTGCCATACTTGGGAGTAAATGCAACCAGAAGCTCAAAAGATGTATTCAAAGAAAATGACAAAATATTACTAAAGTAAACAAAAAAGAGACCTAGAGAAGTGGAAGAATATACCTTGCTCATAGATAAAAAGGGAAGACTCAATATTGTGAAAATGGCAATACTACCAAAGACAATTTAATGAAATCCCAATACAAATACCAATCCCATTCTTCAATAAGATGGAAAAAAAAGACAATTCCCCAGTTTTATTTGGAAATGGAATGAGCCCCAAATAAGCAAAGCACTCCTTAAAAAGAGAAACAAGGTAGGAGGCATCTCACTCCTTCATTTCAAATCCTACTACACTGCTGTGATGGTCAAGACAGCCTGGTACTGGTACAATGACAGACACATAGATCAATGGAATAGAACTGAGAATCCAGAAATAAGTCCACCTACCTATGATCAACTGATTTTTTTACAAAGAGATGAAATCAGTAAAGTGGGGAAATGACAGCCTTTTTAACAAATTGTGTTGGCAAAATTGGAAAACTATCTGCAGGAAGTTTAAGCAAGATCCACACCTCACTCCGTACAGAAAAAACAACTCAAGGTGAATCATGGACCTAGAACTAAAACTAAGGACTATAAACTTCATTAAAGAAACACTTGGAAGAATGCTATCAGTACTAATCCACAACATAAACGGTCTTCCAAGCATCCTGGAAAATCTACAACCAGGAGAGGATAGAATAGATGAATGGACCTTCTAAGAATCAAGTCTCTATGCACATCCAAAAACTTCTTCAAAAGGTTAAAAAGGGAAGCCACAGACTGGGGAAAAGTATTTGGTAATGACGTCTCAGATAAGGGACTTATATCTAGAATTTATAAAATACTTGAGCACCACAACAAGTTTGAGGGAAACAATCCAATTGAAAAATGGGCACAGGATATGAGCAGACACTTTAACAAAGAAGACATTCATATGGCAAACAAACATACGAAGAAATGTTCAAAATCCCTAGCTCTAAGAGAGATGCAAATCTAAACAACTATGAGATATCATCTCACCCCAGTAAGCATAGCAAAATGTAACAGAACAGCAAATAACAAATGCTGGCGAGGTTGTGGAGAAAGTGGAACCCTTATTCACTGTTGATGTCAGTGTAAAATGGTGCAGCCACTATGGAATGCAGCATGTGGACTTGTTTAAGCTCAAACAGAAGAGGCCGGATGGAGTCACAGTTTCAAGAGGACAACAGTCGTTTGCTCCTGGTTGACTGTTCTTCCCAGGAGGGGAACATAAATATACAAGTCTTTCACTAAACATTACCATACTTCGGGTCATTATATAGTTAAAACAACCTAGTATATACTAATAAAAGGCTCACATAAATTCAAGAAAGTGGCAGTCTGTCTCAGTCATCGTGAAAAAAAAACACAAATTAAACCTTCTCCAAAAAAAGACAGTCCCAATGAATACCTAAGATAGAGAGAACCAGAAGAAATATATTGATATGGAATATTTTATTTTTTTCTATAATTATATTTTATTAATTTTCATAAACTTTTACAGAGATTTTGGGTTTCCATTCATTCATTGTTGCACTAGATACGGAATATTTTAACAGCTTCAGAAGGAGATGCAAGTGATAGAAAAATAAATGAAAGTCATTAAGAGAGCAAATACTCAAGATAGAGCAAGCCATTAAAAAAAATTGATGAGGAGCAATTTGAACATCTATGAAAGAAAATTAAAAAAAAATAGAAGAAAGAATTGGTAGTATAGCTAAAGAGGCACAAGGACTTAAAAATCATCATATAGAGAGAGTACATGCAATATAGTATTGAAAATAACAGGAAACATGAACATGCAATCCAGAATATTAAAATAGAAATGGAAGAAGTGTTCAACACGCTGGTGGGACGATAAGGTAGAACTGAAGAGATGGAACAGAGAGTCAGCTGGAAGAGGGCCTCACTGGAACATATTAGAAGATGAGACAAAGAAAATGGAAAAAAATCAAACCATGTGGGATGACATCAAAAGAAATAATAGACATGAATTTATTATTAGAATTCCAAAGTATGGGAGTGACAGAGATGTCACAGAGAAAACTACGGAAGAAGTACTCGAAGAAACCTTTCCTGGTATCATGAAGAATGAGAAAATCCACACTGAAGAAGCAAATAGACTAGACCTCAAAAGAAAAACATCAAAACATAGCAAAATCAAATTTTCTAGATTAAAAGATAAGGATAGAATACTAAGAGCAGTGTGAGACAAACAATCACCTACAAAGGGGAAAAATAGATTAAATTCTGATTTCTCAGCAGAAACCATGTGAAGAAGAGGAAAATGGGATGGCATATATAGAAAGTTGAAAGAAAAAATATTTCTAACCAAGGATCCTATATTCAGCAGAGCATTCCATAAAATGTGAAGGGCAAATTATATTATTTGCAGAAAAGAAGGAGCTTAAGGAATTTATGAAAACAACACCAAAAACCATTGGAAATTTTAAGTGAAATCTTTCACATGAAGATGCTAAAGGAAAATAGATGGACTGGAGAACCAGAAAGAACAGAAAAAGAAACAATGTAAAATGACAAAAATATCACCTGACCTGATAATAACCGCATATAATGGGAATGAACTAAATGTGCCAATAGAGAGAAAAAGAGCAGTAGAATGGATTTTTTTTTAAAAAAGGCCATCAATTTATTGTCAGGAAGAGACACATCTAAAAAAAAAATGGAGAGAGAGATAGACTCAAAATTAAAGGCTGGAAAATAACTTACCAAGCAAATGACCACCTCAAAAAAGCAGGAAAAGCAGTACTAATCTTTGATAAAATAGACTTAACAATGAAAATCATCATAAAAGATTAGAAAAGTCATTATATACTAATTAAAGGTACAATAATAAAAAAATACATAACCTTGGTCAACATTTACATACCAAATGATACATCTGCAAAATACATAAATGATATTTAACAGAATTCAAGAAATAAATAGCAACACAATAGTCATAGGAGACTTTAACACACCATTATTATCAAAGGATAGGCCAAATTAAATGAAACTTAACAAAGATACAGAACAGCTAAACTATACAATCAGCCAACTAGACCTTATGGATGTATTCAGGGTACTGTACCCAACTAAAACCCAATTCACTTTCTTCTCAAATGCACATGGTATATTTTCCAAAATCAATCACAAAAGCAAAACAAGCCTCAATAAATTAAAAAAAATTGAAATAATGCAAATTATCTTCTCATATTACAGTTACATAAAATCAGAAATTAACTAGAGGAAGGTAAAGCTTATAAAACCACTCATATGGAAATTGAATAACTCTGCACAATTGTGTTATGAAAGAAAGTTTACAGAATCCTACAGGGCCTCCATAAGAAAAAGACTTATAACACAATTACAAAATGGGCAAAAGACATGGAAAGACTTTTTAGACAAGAAAACATTTGGATGGCCAACAGACACATGAAGAAATACTCAAAATCACTTGTAATTAAATACAAACCAAACCACAATGAGATACCATTGACCTCAGTAGCAGTGGCAAAGTTTAAATAGATTGTAAGCAATAAATACTGGAGAGAATATGGAGATATTGGAACTCTCATAAACTGTTGATGGGATTGTAAAATGGTACAATCACTCTGGAAGGCAGCTTGGCATTTCCTTAGAAAGCTAAACATAGAAGTTCAATACCACCCAGCTTTCCTATTGCTTGGAATATACCTAGAGAAAGTTAGAACTGAGGCACAAATAGAGACTTGTTCACCACTGTTCATAGCAGCATCATTCACCATTGTAAGAATATGAAAACAGCTCAAATGCCCAACCACAATCATACAGATTGAAAAATTATGGTATATTCACATGATGGAATACTATGTAGCACCCAGGAACAATAATTTTGTAAATCAATACCTAACTTGTGTTACGTGAACAAACTCAGTAGAATGAGAACAAATATTGTATAAGACCATTATTGTAGAATATGTATGAGGATCCAAGGGGAAGAGAGTGGGAGCAGAGTGGTGAGGATGTGTGTGTGTGTGTGTGTGGGACTGGATCTGGGGTGGTGGTTAATAATAGGGTCATACAATTTGATGGTTGGATAAACGAAATGGGAAAGCTCATGTGTGAAAAACAATGTATGTGAATTTGAAAGTAAACCAGGACAAAATAAAAATTTTATTTTAAAAAAACCACAAGAAGAAA
>NW_006399769.1:11866461-11867446 GCF_000299155.1 Elephantulus edwardii
ATTTTTATACAGAACTCATTTCAATGAGTTCCGTATATTCAGTAGTACTGTAGAAGGTTATATAAACAGTAATAATCAATATGGGTACAGTAGTTATTAGAATGGTCTACAACTTTCTTAGTAATTTCTTACTTTATTCTTTACTGCTAAGTTCTCTAAAATTGCCATTCTGCCTCTAAACACATTCAAATTTATAAGATTCAAATGTTCAAAAGTACAATTATATTGCTAAACTAAATGAAACTTTTTAAACTACATTTTACCAACTAGTAATTTAAAGAGCTTTAAAGCTACCACAGCAAATATCTGCCATTCTCAGTTATTTAGGAAAGAATAAATAATAACAGAGCTCTTGAGAAATTCATAGTAAAATGGTGACTGAGGTTGTTTGAAGTTACTCTTTGGCTCTTGCTAATTATTACAGAGCAGCAATGTCATGCAATAATGGCTTTTCCCTTATTGGTTATAAAAGTTGCACTTCATTATACTACAGATTCATTGAAATCCTTTAAACAGTTAGCAACAAAATAAAGACATCTCAATCTTTTATGGTAGTTCAGTACTCAGTAAAAATTTCTGCTTAGTTCTCTTCTCCAACACTCAACCTGACTATTTCATGGCCTGCCAAAAGACCAAACATATATGTCTTGAAGAAAGTGCAGCCAGAGTGCTCCTAGGAAGCAAGGATATTGATGGTAGGTGCTGTTGCTTGGAATTGACTCATCACTGAATTTCCAGAGGTTTTTCAGAGGCAGTAAATTGCTTTAGACTGAGGGTCAAGTTATTTTTATAATTATTAATAATGAGACAGACTACCAAGAATGAGATAAAAAGTTGTTGTTGTTGTTACACACCACATGTCTAAAACATGTAAAACATGCTAAGTAAAATGTTGTTGTTGTTATGTGCCATCGAGTCATTTCCGACTCATAGCGACCCTATGCACAACAGCCCTAAACCCTGCTCTATCCTGCGCCAACAGCAC
>NW_006399769.1:11870902-11871893 GCF_000299155.1 Elephantulus edwardii
GTTCTACCTAGGTTGCCCTTTTTGTTAATCTGTGTGTGTTCTGTTGTGCATAGCCACCTCAGATAAGCAATGGAGAGGCGTTTTTCAAAGGTACCCGGGATTTCCGGTGGGAAGAAGCCCTTGGGAACTCTGAGATAAAAAGAGAGCATAAAAAACAGAGGACAACAGTTCTAGACCGAAGGGCTGACCTGAGCTTCCCTGTATTTTTACTGGAAATTATCAGGAAGTAAATCACAAAGAGAATTCAATGCAAATCAAGCCAAACTCTTTGTATTGAAAACTTTCCCCTTGACTTAGGAGGGAGGGCTCACCAAATGCAAGAATCTGGTAAACCTTTAAGGATAGCCTTTGTGCCTTAGGATGACTTCCACCATCAAATAGCATTCCTTTCTGTTTATTTCAAATATTTAACTTTGGCTTCCCATAGTAAACGGCATGAGAGTTGTCTATTCTTATCCAGTGGAGCAGCTGGTAGAATTGAACACACTGTGTACTTCTGAGTTGGCAGCACAACTCCTTATCACTAGGCCATTAGCGCTCCCTCATCTCATATACTTGGGCACATTGTCAGGAGTGGCTATTTCATATAAAAAAGGATTTTAAGCTTAGAAATGTGGAGTGTCTGTCCAGAAGACCCTCAACAAGATGGGTTGACACAGTAACTGCAGGAATGAGCTCAAATAAGTCAGAGATGATGAGGACGGCACAGGATAGGACATAACTGTTGTTCATAGGGTTGCTTTGGATTGTACTTAACCCAACAGCACATAACAAAAACAAAAAAGAAGAAGAAAAGAAACTCGTATTTATATGAAAAAAATGAAAAACTTGATTTTCTAAGTGTTATCATGGAGGGAAAACCAAGAAAATTTTCAAATTTTATTTTTTTATTTATAATTGCACTGACTGGTTCTAACATGACTCACTTTTACCAGTTACAAACAAGCTAAGCAAGGAATATCCTTTTAATAGTTTAATATTAATATATTTT
>NW_006399769.1:11872898-11878010 GCF_000299155.1 Elephantulus edwardii
ATACATACATTAATTATTATTATTATTGCTGTTATAGCCTTCAAGTAGATTATGACTTACAGCAACCTTACCTTTTCCTGTACCATCTTAACAATCTCTTTCATGCTCAAGCCCAACATAGTAGTCACAGCACCAATTAATCTCATAGAGAATCCTCCTTTCTTTCATCAATCTTCTACCTTCCCCACCAGATGGATTTCTCCTGAAAATATGCCCAAAGTAAATGAGAAGAAGTATTGCTGTTGCTATAATTTCATGATTTAGCATTATTTATGAAATTATGAAAAATTCCATTTATTACTAACTTACTATTATCTTTTTTTCTTGCATTGGC
This sequence comes from Elephantulus edwardii, assembly GCF_000299155.1. Taxonomy (NCBI): domain Eukaryota; kingdom Metazoa; phylum Chordata; class Mammalia; order Macroscelidea; family Macroscelididae; genus Elephantulus; species Elephantulus edwardii. The sequence goes on from NW_006399769.1 coordinate 11,873,233, forward strand.
TTTTGTTGTTGTTGTTCTTGTTATGTGCCATCGAGTCATTTGCGACTCATAGCAACCCTATGTACAAGAGCTCTAAACGCTGTTCTAGCCTGTGCCAACCTAGCCTTCTCAAACACTTATTCCCACCACTCCAGTCACAGAATCAATCCATCTCATCGAAGGTCTTCCTCTCCTTCGCCGTCCCTCCAGTCTGCCAAACATGATGTTGCTCTCCAAGGACCAGTCCCTCCTTGCAACATGCCCAAAGTATGTCAGACGAAGCTTCAGAATCCTTGACTCCAAGGAGCATTCCGGCTTCACCTTCTCCAGGACAAACCTGTTTGTTCTCCTAGCAGTCCACAGTATATTCAACACTCTTCTCCAGCACCAAAGCTCAAAGGCATCAATCCTCTATCAACCCTATTCATTCTCCAACTCTCTGATGCATAGCACATAATTGCGAAGACTATAGCCCAGATCAGGCGCACCTTAACCTCCAGCCTGATGTCGTTGCTCTTTAGTACTCTTGGGAGGTCCTTCACAGCCAACTTTCCCAATGGAATTCATCTCTTGATTTCCTGGCTGCTGTTACCAAGAGTGTTGATTGTGGAGCCAAGCAAACTAAAACTGTTAACTATCACAATCACTTCACCATCCATGCTGATGCTGCCAATTGGCCCAGTGGTGAGAATCATTGTTTTTTTTGATGTTGAGTTTCAATCCATATAGGAGGCTGAAGTCCTTGACCTTCTGCAGCAGGTGCTTCAGGTCCTCCTCAGTTTCAGCAAGCAGGGTTGTGTCATCTGCATAACGCAGGTTGTTAATGACACTTCCATCAACCCTGATGCCACATTCCTATTCGTACAGCCCAACGTCTCAGATGATCTGTTCTGCATACAGATTGAAACGGTATAGAGACAGAATACATCCATGACGGACCCCCTTCTTGATTTTGAACCATGTAGTGTCTCCTTGCTCTGTTCTGATGACTGCCTCTTGTGCCAAGTACAGGTTTCACAGTAGCACAATCAAATGTTCTGGGATTCCCATTCTTCTCAGAGTCATTCACAGCTTGTTGTGGTCCACACAGTCAAAAGCCTTTGCATAGTCAATGAAGCACAGATAGACATTCTTCTGGTATTCTTTGCTTTCTGCCAAGATCCATCTAACATTAGTTATAATATCCCTTGTACCACGACCTCTTCTAAATCCAGCCTCTACATCTGGAAGTTCTCTGTTGACATATTGTTCCAAATGTTTTTGGATAATTTTCAGCAGAATCTTGCTTGCATGTGATATTAATGTTATTGTTCAAAATTTCAGCACTTTGTTGGGTCACCTTTCTTTGGAATGGGAACAAATATCGATCTTTTCCAAACAGTTGGGCAGCTGGCTGTCCTCCAGATTTCTTGGCACAACTTAGTGAGCACATCCAGGGCAGTGTCTGTCTGTTGAAATATGTCAATTGGTATTCCATAAACTCCTGGAGCCTTGTTTTTTTGCCAATTCCTTCAGAGCAATTTGAACTTCCTCCTTCATCACCATAGGCTCTTACTCATTTGTCATTTCATTAAATTCTTCCGTGTCAGCGAATTCCTTCTAATACAGTGACTGTGTATTCCTTCCATCTTCTCTTGCTACTTCCTGGATCATTTAACATTTTACCCAAAGTATCCTTAAGTAGTGCCACCCGTGGCTTGAATTTGTTTTTCAGCTCCTTCAGCTTAATAAATGCTGAGCGAGTTCGGCCCTTTTGATTTTCTGACTCCAGCTCTCTGCACATTTCATTGTATTGTCTTGCTTTGTCACCCCAGGCTGTCTTTTGAAATTTTCTGTTCAGCTCTTTGATTTCTTGATTTCTTCCTTTAGCTTTGGCTTCTCAGCGCTCTAATGCAGTATTCAGAGTCTCATCTGACACCCATCTTGGTCTTTTCTTCTTTTTCAGCCTTTGTAATGATCTTTTGCATTCTTCATGGACGATTTTCTTGATATCCTCCCACAGCTCATTTGGCCTACGATCATCGGTGATCAAGGCCTCAAACCTGTTCCTGAGATGGTTTTTAAATTCGAGTGGGATAGACTTAAGTTCAAATTTTAGTTCCTGTGGACTTGATTTAATTTTCCTCAACTTCAGCTTGAACTTGCATATGAGTAATTGGTGGTCTGTCCCACAATCGGCCCCTGGCCTGGTTTTCACTGCTGATATTGAGCTTCTCCACCGAGTCTTTCCACAAGTGTAATCTATTTGATTCCTATGCATGCCATCAGGTGAGATCCATGTGTATAGCCTGTGTTTATGTTTCTTATAGAAGGTATTTGCAATGAATAAATCATTGAATGTGCAGAACTCTATCATCCTATTTCCAGCTTCATTTCTCTCACTGAGCCCATATTTTCCAGCTACTGATCCTTCTTCCCTGTTCCCAACTTTTGTGTTCCAGTCGCCCATTATTATCAATTCATCTTGATTGCATGTTTGATAAACTTCTGACTGTAAAAGTTGGTAGAAAGCTTCTATTTCCTCCTCTTTGGCTCTAGTTGTTGGTGCATATATTTGAATTATAGTGGTATTCACTGGATTTCCTTGTATGTGTATGGATATTATCCTGTCGCTCACCACATTGTATTTCAGGATGGATCTAGAAATGACTTTTTAGATTATGAAATCAACCCCATTCTTCCTCACCTTTTCATCCCTGGCATAGTAAATCATATAATTGTCTGATTCAAAATGTCCTGTGCCAAGCCATCTCATTTCGCCAATACCTGGTATTGGCTTTTAATGTAGGAATTTATAAACATTTAAAGTTTCTTGAGGTTTTTTAAATGCTCATATTGTGTTGAGTTCTCTTTAACTTGAGTAACATATTAAAAGACACTATAAAAGTGTGGAATTGATTATTGCCACCTGTAGATTAACAATATATTCCTTTGTTATTTGGTGCATACAAATTGCAAATGGTTATAAATTCTCATTGTCTGTATCATTGCAAGATCTTTAGTATTTCTACTTAAGGGTAAAATGTGTCTGCACAATTTTCTTGTTGATATGGCTTGTAAAGTCCGTGGATTTTCTTTGCTTTGCAATGTTTTATTATTTTGTTTATGTTTGTATCTTGTAAAAAATCGTTGTTAAATTTTTAACTTTTTAAATCCAACGTGAAAAGATTTTTTCTTTTCAGTTAAACACTGCATCTTATGTAAGTAGCTAAATTATGAGGGAGCTAAAGTGACATAATCCATAGGGTGCTATTCACTAACCTAAAGGCAGTATGCTTGCAATTCAAATCCACCACTGACTCCATAGGAGAAAAATTATAATCTCTTTAAGTGTAATTTATGGCTTTGAAAACCATCTTGAGGGTCAGTTATGCATTGATTTTGACTTGATGGTAATGAATGAGTGAGTGCATTAAATTACTTGCATTTATTTCTGCTATCTTATTTTTATCCTGCGTGGCCTCCTTCTTGTGTTAAATTTTATTTATTTTCATAGATTATCTCAGTTTTCTTGAACACTTTTTTGCCATTGCATTTTCTTTCTATAGTTTGATTATTAGAGTTATTTTTACACAAGTCTTTTAAAAAAAACAAAACACCTACTGATAGGAAAGATCACGCAATTTTATGTAGCCAAGATGTGAACACTGCAGTTTTCCTGCATGAATCCTTACTCATTATTCTGTTTATCAGGAAACAAACTGAGATTATTCCTTATTCCATCATTATACCTGAAAATATTCCACCCATATGGCTTAATGTTTTTGTTAAATGTTATAAAGTTGAATACAACTTGTAGTGACACTATGAACAATACATCAGAACCCTGTCTTATATCCTATCCTCTGTCATCCTGATTGTCTCTGACATACTTGAGCCACTGCTGCAGTTACCATGTTGATCCACTTGGTTAGGGATTTTCCTCTCTTTCTACCTTTCCAAGCATGATGTCTCTTTCCAAGGACTATTTTCTCCTAGCAGCATACCCAAAGTATATGAGATGAAGCTTCACTCTCTTTATCTCCATGGAGCACTCTGGCTGTACTTTTCCAAGATAGATAGATAGATAGATATAGATATAGATATAGATATAGATATAGATAGAGATAGAGATAGAGATAGAGATAGATAGATATAGATATAGATATAGATTTTTCTTTCTTTTGACACTTGAAAAAACTAGTACACTTAAAATTATTTCATCACTTGATTTTTTTTTATACTTTGTGCTGTGATTTGAAATGTAAAACCCGAGAGGCAATATTAGAAATGAAACAATGTGAATTATAAACACCCTTTGGAGATCCATGTTTTCATAGAATACATCGGAATGCAACAGTGGTTTATTAATAACTCCATAATTAAATTTCTGCAATTTAAAACAGTGTAAAAGTTCTGTATCATTAAAAAGGTTCAGAATCCTTAAGTCCCAAATAATCTTTATTTGATATTTTAGCATAACCAAGCAGATGAGAAATAAAAACTATGTCATACGAAGAAGGACAATAGAGTTGGGGAGAGGGAACTACATTAAGGCAAGAATCCTGTAAGGCTGCACTGCATAAAGTAAGAACCTGAAAGACTTTAGGAAAGGTAAATTTTCCCAGAAAGGACTTTCAGGAGAGTGAGTCATCCACCCAATGGATTGAACATTTTAAGCTGCTAACTAATCAAGAATGTCATAAGGATATGAAAAACTTTCACAGACACCATAGAAACAGTCTAACACTTATCAAGAAAAATACCACATAATGGCAAGAAAGAAGCAGGCATCTTCAAACACTGTGGGGGGGGGGGAA
>NW_006399769.1:11881179-11882139 GCF_000299155.1 Elephantulus edwardii
AAGTTTAAGGTATGCTGATCCAAACCATGGTCTTTCAATTATGTGTTATGTATCTGTAAGTTTTACAATTAATACCATTGAGAAAGAATCTGTGCCTTTGAGTTGTGGTGTTGGAAAGAGTAGTGAATAGTCAAAAGATTAAAAAAAAATATATATCTTGGAAAAAGTGCAGCCAGGATACTGCTTGGAGGCGATGATGGTGAAGCTTTGCTTCACATACTTTGGATATGTTATTAGCATGAACCAGTCTTGGAAATTGTATCATTCTTTGAAAGGCCAGTAGAAAATAAGAAGAATCCTTACAAGATGAATTGACACAGAGACTATAACAATGAACTCAAGTATATCAAAGATGGTGAAAATGGCACAATATAGGGCAGGGTTCAGATCTGTTTTTCATAAGGTCACTACGAATCATAGTCAACTTGCTATCATGATGTATGTGTGTGGGGTGTGTCAGGTTGTTGTTATTATGTATTCTTGTTGTTATGTACTATTGAGTCAAAACTGACTCCTAGCTAACCCTGGAGTGGTTATCTAGAGGCAGTTAATCCTCTAAAGGAAGAAATTGTTCCTCCTCACATGGAACAGCTGGTGGATTTGAACCACATTCTTTTTGGTTAACATCACAGCTCCTTAGCACTAAACCACCAGAGGTCTGGGTGGCTTAGTGGTACTTAATTGTGCTACATGTGCAAAGGTAGCAGTTTGAATCCACCAGGTATTGCATGGAAGAAAGATGATTAATCAGTTCTGCTGTGGTGATTTAATGCCTCTTAAAATCTGTTGAATGGTCAGCTATGGGTCACTTAAGGCTTTGAGTCGAGCGCGACTCATAGTGACCCTATGAACAAAAGGCTTGAAGCCCCTCTACAACTATTGACATTTATCAAAGTTCATAGAGTTTCTGGAGGTAAGCTGTTTAGGAAGTGGATGCCATTCCTGCTCTCTCTCGCTCTC
>NW_006399769.1:11882239-11891819 GCF_000299155.1 Elephantulus edwardii
AAAAAAAAAAGAAAAAAGCAGGTAATTTTGCAGACCCAATGAATACACCAGAGTCAAGAAGGCAGGTGATATATGTTGATATGGCTATATCTGGCTTGCTATGAAAGAAAGTACAAATGATGCAAGAAACAATGGGGACCTAAAATAATGGGAATACAATAGAAGTAGAAAACCAGAAGAAATATATTAATAAGTTATTTGAAAAGGTACAGAAGAATGTTCAAATGATGGAAGAAAAATGGAAACCATTATGAAAGCAAATACTGATGCAGACAACACAGTATTGGAAACAACAGAAATGCATGAGAATGCAATCTGTAATATTAAGACTGAAATTACAAAACTGTAAAAAATGCTAGTTGGACAAAAAGTATAACAGAAGAGGTGGAGTAGAGCGTCAGTGAGCTGGGAGGACACATACTAGAAGATAAATCAAAGATGAGATACAAAGAAAATGAAGACAACATTAGAATCATGAGGAAGACTCAATATCATGAAACTGACAATCCTACTAGAAGCAAAGTACATGTTCAAAGTAATTTCAATATGGAAACCAAACTCCTCTTTTAAGGAGATCAAAGGGAAATTGTCAAGACTGCATGGTTCAAAAATTGAGAAGGGTATATGCCAGGAATTTGTTTTATCTCCATAAATTTTCAAACTATATGCCGAACAGATTATCTGGGAGGCTGGTCTCTCTGAGGAGGAGTCTGTCAACTAGGTGGCACATAACAACAACAACAACAATTTAGAGAGAAGTGTGACCCAGAATAAGTAAAGCATTTCTGAAAAAACAAAATGAAGCAGAAGATACAGTACTCTCTGACATAAAAGTTTACTACACAGAGTAGTAACAAAACCAGCATAGTACAGGTACAATGAACAATGTAACAGAATTGAGAACCCAAAATTGGACCACTCTGCACTGCTAAAGATTATCCAAAAACAGAGAACTACCAGAAATACAAGCTGGGGTTAGATGAGGTCATGGTCCTACAGATATTATCACCAATGTCAGTGGATCTGAAAGAAAGCCTACAGAGTACCAGAAGAACGTTTACCTGTGTTTCATTGACTATGCAAAGAAATTTAACTGTGTGGATCGCAACAAATTCTGGCTAACCTTGAGAAGAATAGGAATCTCAGAATACTTGATAGTGCTTATACAAAATCTATGCTGGGACCAGAAAGCAGTTGTCAGAACAGAGCAAGGAAACATTATAAAATTCAAGATCAGGAAAGGAGTGTGTCAGGGATGTATCCTGTCTCCATGCCTTTTTAATCTATATGCAGAACAGATCATTTGGGAAGCTGGGCTTTATGAGGACATATGTGGCATCAAGATTAGAAGAAGACTCAGAAACTACTTGAGTTATGCAGATTACAAAACTTTGCTTGCTGAAACGGAAGAGAACCTGAAGCACTTGCTACATAAGATCAAAGACTGTAGTCTTCAATATGGAATGAAGATCAACATCAAAAAGAGAATAATTCTCACCACTGGGCCAATTCGCAGTATCATGATGGATGGAGAAGTGATAGAGGTTGTTAAAAGTTACACCTCGATCAACTCCACAATCAACACTTTTGGCACCAGCAGTGAGCAAGTCAAAAGGCTAATTACATTAGATAAAACTACTGTCAGAGAACTTTCCAGAGTGCTGAGAAATAATAACGTCAGTCTAAAGACTAAGGTACACCTAATCCAAGGCATGGTCTTCTCAATTACTTGCTATGCATCAGAGAGCTGGACAATGACTAAAGATGACAGAAGTAGAATAGATTTCTTCGAGTTGTGGTGCTGGGGAAGTCTTGAACGTACCATGCACTGCTATGAAAACAAACATGTCTGTCTTGGAAAAGGTGAGACCAAGTTTCTCCTTGGAGGCTAGGATTTTGAAGTTCCGTCTCACACACTTTGAGCACATGGCCAGAAGGAACCAGTTTTTGTATAGGGACACCATGCTTGGGAGAGTGGAGGGACACCCTGGATAAGGTGGATTGATACAGTAACTAGGGTAAAGGGGTTGGTGGGTTTGAGTGAGTAAGACTGGCTCAGGACAGGAAAGGCTTCAGAACTCTTGTACATGGGGTCATTATGAGTATCAGGCATCTTGACAGCACACAACAACAACATCTATTATCAACAGATATTTGACAAAGAAATGAGACCTATCAAATGGGGAAATTACCATCTCTTCAATAAATAGTGCTGGCCAAATTGAACTTCTACCTGCAGAAAGCTAAAATAGGATTCATATCTCATGCTATAAACAAAAGTCAACTTAAGATGGCTCAGAGACCTAGGAGTAAAGCCCCAAATCATAAAGTTCATCAAGGACAAACTGGAACCAAGTTAGAAGTCCTGCTATTGTATAAAGTGGCTGACAAAGAAAGCCAAAAATGTACAATCGGGAGAGGATAATATTGACAAATTGGACTGTCTAAAGATTAAATCTCTGTTCTCATCAAAAACCTTTTTCCCCAAAAAGGTGAAAAGAAAATGTGCTGACTGAGAATAACTGTTTGGCAATACCATCTCAGAAAAGGGTCTCATAATCAAAGTTTAAAGAATACTACTCGGTATCCAGAAGAGAAAAATCTGATAACTCAATTATAAAATAGGCAATAGACATGGAAAGACTTTCCATGGAGGAAGACATTCAAATGGCCAATAGACACAGGAAAAAATGTTCAAAATCACTGGCAATAAGAGAGAAGCAAATGAAAACCATGAGATACCAACTCACCCCCGTTGCAGAAAACAAAGTTTAGCAGCGGATGTTTTAAGGTGAGGACTCCCACACTGTTGGTGGGATTGTGAAATAATATAACTACTCTTGAAGGTACTTTGGCATTTTATCAAAAAGATGAACATAGAAACTCCATATGATATAGCTATTGAATTGTTGCTGTTGATTGCCGTCAAGTCAAGCATGACTCATAGCGACCCTATGAACAAAAGGCTTTAATCCTTCCTATAACTTGTGACATTTATTAAAGTTCATAGAGTTTCCAGACACGTCTTATTTAGGAAAACAAGTGATTTGGTAGATAGTGGAAATTTTTCAATAATAATAATAATAATATAACATCAAGCAAGATTCTGCTGAAGATTATCCAAAAATGATTTGAACCACACATCAACACAGAACTGCCAGAAGTACAAACTAGGGTTAGAAGAGGATGTGGCAGTAGGGACATTATCAGCAATGTCTGATGGATCTTGGCTGAAAGCAGAGAGTACCAGAGGAACGTCTATCTATGTTTCAATTACATGCAAAGGCATTTGACTATATAGATCACAATAGATTGTGTGAAATCTTGAGAAGAAAAGGAATCACAAAACACTTAACTCTGCTCATTTGAAAATTATACTTAGACCAAGAGGCAATTTTTAGAACTCGGCAGGGAAACACTGTCTGGTTCAAAATTAAGAAAAGCGTTTACCAGGAATGTGCTTGCCTCCATACCTTTTAAATCTATATGTGGAACCAATAATTCAAGAAGCTGGACTGTATGAGGAGGAATGTGGCATTAGGACTGCAGAATAATTCATTAACAACCAGTGTTATGCAAATGACACAAGTTTGATTGCTGAAATTGAGGAAGGCCTGAAAAATTAGCTAGAAATAGTCAAGTACAGCAGTCTTCAATATGAATTGGAGTTCAATATCAAGAAAATATTTTCACCACTTGGTCAACTGGCATTACTAAGATAAAATGAGAAGAGATTGAGATTGTTGGCAATTTCAAGTTTGCTTGGTTCCACAATCAACATTCTTGTCACCAACAGTCAGGAAACAAAAAGACAAATTGTATTAGGAAAATCTACTGTCAGATACCCCTCCAGAGTGCTGAAGAGCAATGATGTCAGTCTGTAGACCAAGGTGGGCTAAATCCAGGCAATGGACTTTGTAACATCTTGCTATGCTTCACAGAGTTGGATAATGCCTAAGGATGATAGCAGAATAATTAAGTCTTTGAGTGGTGGTGCTGGACAAGAGTATTGAACATATCATGGACTGGCAAGAAAATAAACAGGTCTGTCCTGGAGAGAGTGAACCATATTGTCATATTTTCAGTTCTGCTGATTAGTAGAGAGCTCTAATGGGTCACTCACTAGTTCCTAATGAATGGTGTCAGCTAATGCAGAGGTAAGCAAGCCACCCAGTTCACCATATTTGCTCAACATTTCTTAAGCACAAAGAACTGAAGACTAAATTCAAACCATTATTTAGAATGCTTAAGGATGCTATGGGCAAAGTATTGAATGATTCAGGAAGCATTAAAAGAAGATGAAAGGAGTATACGGAGTATACAGAGTATACAAAAAGAATTGGTTGACACAGAAGAATTTCAAGAAACAACATATGATCAAGAGGCAATGGTAATGAAGGAGGAAGTGCAGGCTGCTCTAAAAGACTTGACCAAAAATAAAACCCTAAGAATTGATGGAATACCAAATGATGTATTTCAAAAAACAGATGCTCCGCTGCATGTGCTCACCAAGTCGTGCCAAGAAATCTGGAGGACAACTACTTGGCCAACTGACTGGAAGAGATCCATATTTATTCCCATTCCAAAACAAGGTGACCAGGGTGTGGAAATTATCTAACAGTATCACTAATATAACACACTAGTAAAATCCTGCTAAAGATTATCCAGAAAAGACTTGAATAGTACATTGACAGAGAACTACCAGATATACAAGCTGGATTTAGAAGAGGTCGTCGCACTAGGGACATTATTGCCAATGTCAGATGGATCATGGGAGAGAGTAGAGAGTACTAGGAGAATGTCTATCTGCTTTTCATTTACTATGCATTTGACTGTGTGGATGATAATAAATGATGGCTAACCTTGAGAAAAATGGCAATCTCAGAACACTGGACCATGCTTACACAAAACCTATACTTGGATCAAGAAGCAGTCCTCACAACAGAGCAGAGAAACACTGCATGTTTTAAAATCAGAAAAGGAATCTGTCAGGGATGTATCTTCTTCCCATATCTGTTCAATCTGTATGCAGAACAGATCGTTTGGGAGGCAGGGCTTTATGAGGAGGAGTGTGGCATCCAGATTGGAGGGAGACTCATTAACAACCTATGATACGCAAATGACACAGCCTTGCTTGCTAAAACAGAAGACCTGAACTGTAGTCTTCAATATGGATTGAAGCTCAACATCAAGAAAGATTCTCACCACTGGGCCAATAGGCAGCACCTTATATGATGGAGAAGAGATTGAGATTGAGGTTGTTAGCAATTACAGCTTGCTTGTAGCCACAGTCCACACTCTTAAAACCAGCAGTCAGGAAATCAAAAGATGAATTATGTTGGGAAAATCGGCTGCCGTGGACATCTTCAGAGTGCTGAAGAGCAACAATGCCAGTCTAGATACAAAGATGCACCTAACCCAGGCCATGGTTTTCTCAATTACTTGTTATTCTTCCAAGAGCTGGACAATGACTAAGGATGGCAGAAGAATAGATGCCTTCGAATTGTGGTGCTGGAAAAGAGTCTTGAACATACAATGGAATGCTAAGAAAACAAATTTGTCTGTCTTGGAGACACCAAGTCTCTCCTGGGAGGCTAAGTTGTTGAAGCTCTACCTCACTTACTTTGGGGCACATGGCTAGGAGAGATCGGTCCTTAGAGAAGGAAGAACTTCATGCTCGGAAGAGTGGACAGACAGTGCAGGAGAGAAAGACTTGGATGAGACAGATTATTGCAGTAACTGGAGCAATGGGGGTATGTATGTTGGAATTAGTGAGACTGGCTCAGGACAGGGAAGGGGTCATGACTTCTGTACATAGGGTTGTTATACATCACAGGTAACTCAACAGCAAATAACAGTAATATACTACGACAGTTTTGTGTTTTTTTGTTTGTTTGTTTTTTGGGTTTTCATTCATTCATTGTTGCACTGTTTTCTCTACCCTCCTCCCCAGTTCGTTCTTCTCCCCCCCGCCCCATGTCTGTGTTAATTGTCCAGTTGCCACAGTGCTTGTCAAAGCCAGTACTATGACAGTTTTGGAAGCAGGAGTGGCATCCACTTACTAGACAACATGCCTCCAGAAACTCTATGAACTTTGATAAATGTCAACAGCTGTGGAAAAGCTTCAGGACTTTTGTTAATAGGATCACAATGAGTTGTGCTCGACTCAAAGGCAATCAGCAGCAACAACAACAACAACAATCCAGAGGTTTTTCTCTGACACTTCAAATTCACCAGCAGTTCCCTTGGAGAAAGATGGACAGTCTTTTGCGGTGCACTTCACAGCCTCAGAAAATGTATTGTTTCCTATTTTTTCTTTTTATTGTTAAAATTTACTCTCAAAAAGACCAATTATCACATATTAATTAATTTGACCAAATAAGCAGGAAAGCTTGTACATACATGCTTTCAGGCTCACTCAAAATGTTAAGAGACTGAGGAAAATCTTATGTTGCATATTTGACAACATTTTGAATACAAAAGGAGTGCTTGATGCAAGAGGTCAGCACAGGTGAGCAGTATTTTTTGTTTGTTAATGTTTACTTCTCTCACTGCATTGACCACAAGTCTTCGTCTTACTTCCCCAGATTATTATCCTTACCCATTCTATGTCTTCAGAACTTCTCCTCAGTTGCCGAGTGTGTCTTTCACCTAGCTTATTTCCAATTTGTTTTCTCTGACAATGAGATATTTACAAGTCTGATATAAGGAGAGGCTTGGCTTGAAAAGTATTTAATCACTGAATCACTGAGATTTGGCTTAGAGAGATGTTCTCTGGGATTTTTAAACCATCAAAGTTAAGAAATCTGGTATATACTACTTGAGCATTGTGAAATATATGGAAAATACATGAGTCATTTCAGCTGAGACTTCAAGAACAACTAACAGAGACCATTCTAAGCTAATCAGTTCAAGCCCAGATTTTGCCATCCATAGATATCAGAAAAGCTAGAACAGAGCATTAATAAACTGTCCAGGATTGCCCATGGACTCATGTATAATGATCGATGATTTTAAATATGTGATCTGGGCTTGTTTGCTATTCATATAAAACTAACAAATAATATGGCATCACTTGAAACACATAAACAACACAAAGACATAGCTACATATATGTTTATGTGTGTAATGTATGTGTGTTTACATAATAATTTGTGAGGTCTCTTTATATATCATCTATCTATTGATCTACATATGCATATACAAGTACATTCACAGCATATTGTACAGTTTTATAATTTTAAAATACTCAAATTAGATACTTAAAATACTATTTCAAGGATGCCAGAAAATCCAATACTCACATTACTGACATCTTTCAAATTTTATTATCCAACTACTTGAAAAATAAATAATTTATAAGAAGATATAATTAAGAAACAGACTGCAATAACTTTTTTCAAAAGCTAAAATGTGTAACATTTAAAATATGCAATGTACCATATGCCACATTGGCTTCTATTACTTTAGTAATTCATATCTTTTCTGGAAGCCAGCAAAATTTAGTAGCCTGTGCAATATGGTCTCCACTTCACTGACATTTGCCATTATTTTATATTAAATTATCAAGAGTTAGTAAAAGGAGTGAAGTTTCTGACCATTTGTTGGACCATTGATTCCTATAGCTCATTTAATAATCATTTCATGGTGAGTACTAATGAAACTCAAGGGTCTATAACAGATAATGTCCCATAAAAGGTGAACACTTCTCTTTCCCCAAGTCGTGAAGAAACAAGCACAAGATAGGCTTTTAATTAGCAATAGATGTTAGTTAAAAAACTATTAAATGTCCATATAATGATCTACCTTAGAATGCAATTACAGAAAAAAGAAGGAATTCAACTGTGTGAACCTTCACTAGGAACTTAGATGTCTCCATACCTATTCAATCTGTATGCTGAAAAAATTATTTGAGAAACTGAACCCTAAGTAGAAAAATGTAACATCAGGATTGGGGGAAAATTCATCAATTATCTTTGTTATGTCAAAGACACAACCTTGTTATAAGTGAATGGGACTTAAAGGACTTGCTACAGAAAATCAAAGACTAATCAACACGTTTTGCATCTCAACAAGAAGAAAACAAAAATCCTTGCCACTGGACCAATAAGCAGCATCATGATAGATGGAGAAAAAAATTGAAACTGTTAATGATTTCATTTTACTTGGATACATAGTATTCTTTATTCTAGCAGTCACAAGATGAGATTTAATTGCACTAGAAAAATCTGCAGTCAAGGACCTCTCCAAATTATAGAGGAGCAATGATGTTAGTTTGAGGAATAAGGTGCAACTGATTCAAGTCATGGTCTTTTCAGTCATTTCTATGCTGCTGAGAAATAGACAGTTAATAAGGATGAGAGAAGAACTGATATCACTGAACTGTGGTATTGAAGAATAGAACAGAATATCCCATGAGCTACCAAAAGAACAAACATATGTGTTTTGGGGAGAGTGAAGCCAGAATGCTCCTTGGAAACAAAGGTGATGAAACTTCATCTCTAATACTTTTGACATATTACTAGGAAAGGCTATTTCATGGAGAGAGACATCATGTTTGGAAAATTGAAGAAATGGCTAAACTGAGAAAGACACTCAACCAGATAGATTGACACAGTGACTGCAGCAATGGGCTCAAATGTGTCAGAGATGAAGAGGAGAGCAAAGAACTGGACAGGGTACAAATCTATTGTTTATATGGCTGATGTGAGCTGTACTCAACTCAATGGCACCTCCCAACAACAGTGTATGCTCTTTTCTCAATGATCATCAAACTCACAACATGGTTATTCTTTGACGGACTTCCATGTTATTGTTAGGTGCTGCTGATTATATATACATATGAAATTTGTGGTCATTCAAAAACTTTAGAATGCTGACTTTATTGAATAACTTGAAGGTACTGTACTGTATATGTCTGAATGCATATCAAAGAATTTGGCCTCATGTAACATTCTGTATATTTACAGGATTGTTAAGTATAGCATTTCACAACAGTGCTTTAGAGGATGCATTCTTTCTGAGATTTTAACAAGGAATATTAAAGTATTGCTCACTGCTTCACTCGGGCTTGGGAGTCACCTATCATATTTCTTTCATGGAGAATGTGAACTTCAGCATAATCAACTCTCTTGAAGAGAAAGAACCTAGCATTTGAGAAGAACCATTTATTATTAGCTTTTAACTTTAATTGTTCACAAAACAGATTCAGTATGGATTATATCTTAACATCAATAAAAGGAAATTCCTCTTCTAACACAGTGGGCAGCATCACGATAGATGGAGAAAAACTTGAAACTGTCAAAGATTTCATCTTACTTGGATCTACAATCAACGTCATTAGTACTAGCAATCAAGAATTCAAGACATATGACATTGGGGAAATCTGCTCTCAAGGACATCTCCAAAATGCTGAAAAAGATAGATACTTTTTACTATGTTGAAGAAAGTCCCCTCTAATCCTATTTTGTTGAGTGCTTTAATCATGAAAGGGTGTTAGATTTTATCAAAGGCTTTTTCTGCATCAATTGATAGGACCATATGGTTCTTGTTCTTTGCCTTGTTGATGTGATGAATTACA
>NW_006399769.1:11895671-11914518 GCF_000299155.1 Elephantulus edwardii
TGAAACTGAGGAGGACCTGAAGCACCTGCTGCAGAGGGTCAAGGACTGCAGCCTTCTCCAATATGGATTGAGGCTCAATGTTAAGAAGACAAAGATTCTCACCACTGAGCTAATTGGAATTGGCAGCATTAGGATGGATGGTGAAGAGATTGAGATTGTTCACAGCTTTAGTTTTCTTGGTTCCACCATCAACACTCTTGGCACCAGTAGCCAGGAAATTAAAAGGCGCATTGCCATGGGAAAGTCTGCTGTAAGGGACCTCTCCAAAGCACTGAAGAGCAATGGTGTCTCTTTGGAGACTAAGGTGCATCTGATACAGGCCATGATCTTCACAATCACCAGTTATGCATCAGAGAGTTGGACAATGACCAAGGAGGATGCAAAGAGAATTGATGCCTTTGATCTGTGGTGCTGAAGAAAAGTATTGAGAGTACCATGGACTTCTAGGAAAACAAACAGATTCATCCGGGAAAGGGTTAAACCAGGTGGCTCCTTGGAGGCAAGGATTCTGAGGCTCTGTCTAACATACTTTGAACATGTTGTAAAGAGAGACCGGTCCTTGGAGAGGGACATCATGCTTGGGATGGTGGAGGGAAAGCGCAGGAGGGGATGGCCCTCTATGAGGTGGATTGATCCAGTGACTAGGGTAATCAGGATGGAAGTGTCAAAGAGAGTGCAATTGGCACAGGACAGAGCAGAGTTTAGGGTCACTATGAGTCCCAAGGGACTCAACAACATGCTTATCTACACTATACAAGGTATTTACTTTTGCAATAATTAACTAGAAGAGAAAGTCTGTTTCAGTTTTGCTCTCTTAAACATGCTATGAATTTGAGATTCACTACACATTGTAAGCGCTAGATAATAATTTTCAATGAATGTTCCTCTTTCAAACTGCTGAGTTTAAGGGGAGTGAATGGATGACTCATTGCCAAGATGCTTTGGAAAAAAGATGTCCACAAGGTAGTGGCAGTGCTCTTTGCCCTGAGTCACATTCTTTTTCATATATATCCAAATAATAGTACAGATAATGATATAAAATATACACTTATCAAAGCTCTAGATGACAGAAGATTTCAGGACTTGTGTTGAATGTGGTTAATCTAGATAATTTTTAAGGTTTAATTATGCTGACTGCCTCTAAGTAAACCTATCAAGGTGACAGCTTGTTCTCATATCACTGTCCCACCATCTGCCTATTTAGGAAATGGAATATTAGCCTTGCCTGATTGATTCTATATGTAAATAATACTAATTATTTACTTGTGTCAGTGAATATTGAGAAGTTACCTTAGAGTTATTTTGATAACAGAATTGGAATTTGATTGGCAAACTTTAGAAGCCATTTCATGGAAATGCATAAATTATAAAATGGAAGGTTAGAATTAACATTGTATTTAAATATTTAAGAGGCCGATTCCATGCAGAAAATAAAAATAGTTCTCAAAACTTAGGTATTTTATTTTTAGATATATCATTTAATATGAAAGAAAATTTAATCTTATTTGTAGCACTGCCTTGATTGTTCCCTTGAAGTCTTCTCAAAGGGCCATTAAGTCATACTTTTTTTTTTGGCATTTTGTATTTCCCTTGAACAATAAAGGCAGTCATATTAAAGGAATTATTCTCCCTCAAGCATCTTTTGTTGACAAAGGATGCTGAATATCTGGGGGCAGGCGGGGAGGGGGGGTGGTAATCTGTCATGGACAAAGTACAGCTTGAGCGCTACCCAGAGGTAAGAATGGTTAGACCCATCTTACATACCTCAGGCCCGGCATCAGAAAGGACCAGTCGTTAGAAAATGGCATCTTACTCAGAAAGAGAAAATCAGTGAGAGAGAGAAAGACCATTAAATAGTTGGATAGACACAATGGCAGTAACGACAGAAACTGAGATTGCTGCAGCATCAGGCAGAGTTCTGTTCTGCTGTGCATGGGATAACTATGACTTAGATCCATGTTAATAATGTCTAACTTTCACTGACTGGTAACAACCTGAAGAAGACTCCATATATTGTGGTTTTAGAGGAGAATGCTAAATAACTCATGGACTGCCAAAAGAACAAACAAGTTTGTCTTGGAGAAAGGGCAACTAAGGTAATCCTTAAAGTTAGGTTTTGTGAAACTTAATCTAATATATATATTAGGGATCTTGTCAGGAGGAATCAGTCCTTAGGAAAAAACTTCATTCTGAGAAAAGTGAAGGGTCAGAGGATAAAATTAACTTATACAATGTATGTGCAGGTGAGGATGGGATAACAAAGGGCATGGTTCTGATCTGTTGTTCATAGGACTATTATGTGTGTAGTGAACTTGATGGCACATAACAGTAATAACAGTAATAGCGATAAATGAAGAACATTATAAATATTTTATATGAGAATCACTCAAGTAACCTTTAAAAGTAGCTCATTCACCCTCATTGCCACTGAGCATATGATTATTTTTTAATGAAATTTATATTTTATACTTGTTCGTATACATTGTTTTTCACACCCAATTTTTCCCATTTCTCTTAACCCACTCCTCTCTCCCCCGCCTATAAAATTGTGAGACGCCCACCCCTGCCTTCCCACCTTTGGGTCCTCATACACATTTTACTAATTATCTTTCTATTTTCACAGTAATGGATTTATGCAGTGTTTGTTCTTATTGGACTGAGTTCACTTAGCATAGTGTTTTCCAGTCCTTCCCAAGTTAGCTAGTGATTTTCAAAGTCTTTGTTCCTGCATGATGCATAGCATTCCATTATGTGAATGAACCACTGCTTCTCAATCCATTTGACTGTGGTTGGACATTTGGGCTGTTTCCATGTTCTTGTGATGGTAAATAACACTGCTATGAACATTGGTGCACATGCCTCTGTTTGTACCTCAGTTCTAGTTTTCTCAGAGTATGCACCCAAGTCTCCCAGAAGCCCGTGGATCAAGGCAGAGCCTGCAATTCTTTGGGGACAAGGCCGGGAGGCAGAACACAGTGCAGCCAGGAAGAGGAGATGTAGGAGGGAAAACGAGGCACAGAAGGCGGGACTCAACCTCCCCTCAACCAAACAGGTACACCCATGTCTCCCAGAAACTTGTAGATCAAGGCAGAGCCTGCAATTCTTCAATTCAAGAAAATAATACTATTTACCAGATATACCAGACACATCATTCTCCCTTGGGAAACTATTTCATTGTGACTGCAGTGTGCTGCAAATGAAAGAGAAGAGGCCCTAGGCCACAAGAAGTCAAACCTGAACAGAAATTCAAGGGAAAGAATTTTTACTCAGCACCCTCTGAGATAGGAAGCCTTCCCTAACATTAGTACCTGGTATGTGAACTTACAGACTCCTAAACTCACAAGATAGTGGCCACAGCATAAGAAACTGACAGCAGCTTGAGTCATTTGGAATCACAGAAGCCCAGAAAACTTGAGATATAAGCTATCATATCAACGGCTGGATAGCTGGAGATAGGTGTTGAAGGGAGTAGGTGGGAGTAGAAGGGAATGCGGAGGGAGCAAGGAAATGGGTGGGTCAAGACATACGTGTCAAAGGCAGGGACAACACTGAAACTACTGGCTATTTCTACAATTGGGAAATATCTTTCATCTACTCTTTTTCTGTAAAATACTTCTCTGTCAGATACTCTTCTAAATCTGAGCATTCAGATTAAGACAGATTAGGAAGAAAGATTGGCTATCCACTTCTGACATAGCAGGCCTTCTTAAACCCTATGTACAATAGAACACACTTAGACTAACAGGGAAACTGAGGTGGAGCCCTCAAAGTGTGGAAACACAAAGGAGGAGGAATAATTGTAAGTAGACACTAGTAGTTGGAACATGGAATGTGAGAACCAGGAATGTAGGAAGATTGGATATTGTTAAAGAAGAAATGGAAATAATAAATAATGACATATTAGGTATTAGCAAGATGAGATGGACTGACTCGGGCATTTTAAGTCAGACGATCATATGATCTACTATGCTGGAAAAGGAAAGGTGAGAAAGAATTGGGTTGCTTTCAAAGTTGAAAAAAGTAATTTCTAGATCTGTCTTGAAATACAATACTGTGAATGACAGGATAATACCCATACACATAGAAGGAAGTCCAGGGAATACCACTATAATTCAACAACCAGAGCCAAAGAAAGAAAATAGATGATTTCTACCAATAGAGATTGATCAAACATGAAATCAAGATGCATGGATGACTAGCATGCAAAAGTTGGGAACAGAGAAGAAAGATCCATAGTTGGAAAGCATGAACTTGATAACAGAAATGAAGCTGGAGATAGAATGATAGAATTTTGTACAATGATTTATTCATTGCAAATATATTTTATAAGAAACATAAACACAGGCTATACACATGGATTTCACCTGATGGTATACATAGGAATCAGATAGATTACATGTATGGAAAGAACTGCTGGAGAAGCTCAATACCAACTGTTAAAACTATGCCAGGTGCTGATTGTGGAATAGACCACTAACTACTCATATGCAAATTCAAGTTGAAGCCGAGGAAAATGAAATTAAATCTGTGGGAGCCAAAATATGACCTTGAATCTAACCCACCAGAGTTTCAAAACTATCTCAGGAACAGGTTTGAGGCCTTGAAAACTAATGAGTGAAGACCAGATGAGTTGGGGGAGGATATCTAGAATATCAGCCAGGAAAAATGCAAAAGGTAATTACAAAGACAGAGGAGGAAGAAAAGGCTAAAATGAATGTCAAAGGAGACTCTGAGTATTGCACTAGAGTGCCAAGAAGCCAAAGCAAAGGTTGCTAAGGAGCTGAACAGAAGCTATTAAAGGACAGTGCAGGAAAACAAAGTAAAGTATTACAATACAATGTGCAAAGAGTTGGAGTTAGAAAATCAGAGAGACCAAACTTACTCAGCATTTTTTAAGATCAAGGAATTGAAGAACAAACTCAAGACTTGAGTTATAATACTTAAGGATACTTTGGGAAGAATATTAAATGATCGAGGAAGTATTAAAAGAATATGGAAAGAGTATATAGAGTCATTGTACTAAAAGTAATCAGTGGACACAGAAGAATTTCATAAAACAATGGATGAGCAAGAGCCTAGGGTGATGAAGGAAGTTCAAGCTGCCCTGAAAGAACTGACAGACAAGTACTCAGGAATTGACAGTATACCAATTGATATATTTCAACAAGCAGATGCTGTCTTAGATGTGTTCACCAAGTGGTGTCAAGAAATCTGGAAGACAACCACCTGATCGATTGACTGGAAAAGATCTATATTTGTTCCTACTCCAAAGAAAGACGACCTGCCAATGTATGAAAATTATCAGACAATATAATTAATATCACACTCAAGCAAGGTTATACAAAAATTACTGAAATAGCACCTAAACAGAGAGCTGCCTGAAGTGCAGGCTGGGTTTAGAAGAGGCTGTGGCACTAGGGATATTGTATCAAATGTTGGATGTATCATGGCTAAAAGCAGGGAATACCAGAGAAATCTATATCTGTGTTTCATTGACTATGCAAAGGCGTTTGACTGTGTGTACTACACTAAATTGTGGCTAACTCAGAGAAGAATGAGAATCTCAGACACTTGATTGTTCTTATGCAAAAATCTACACTTGGACCAGGAGGTAACTGTCAGAACAGAGCAAGGGAACACTGCATCATTCAAAACTGGGAAGGGTATATACTATACCAGGGATATGTCCTATCTCCATACTATTTCAATCTGTATGCAGAACAGATAATCCAGCAGGTTGGGCTCTATGAGGAGAAATGTAGCATCAGGATTGGAGAAAGACTCATCAACAATCTGCATTATGCAAATGACACAACGCTGCTTGCTGAACCTAAGAAGGACCTGAAGCGCTTGCTGTAGAAAGTCAAGGACTGCAGCCTTCAATATGGATTGAAGCTCAACATCAAGAAAACAAAGATTCCCATAACCTGGCTAATTGGCAGCATCATGATGGATGGTGAAGAGATTGAGGTTGCAAACCTCTTTAGTTTGCTTCTCTCCACAATCAAATCTTGTCACCAGCAGCCAGGGAATTAAAAGACGTATTGTGTTGGGAAACTCTGCTGTCAGATCCCTCTCCAGAGTACTGAAGAACAATGATGTCAGTCTGGAAACTAATGTGTGTCTGTTTGTGATAATAATGTGCACGATACAGGCCAAGGCCTTTTAAATCACTTGCTATGTAGCAGATTATATAGAGAGAGTTGGGCAGTGACAAGGAATGATAGAGGGAGAATTGATGACTTTGAGCTGTGGTGTTAGAGAAGAGTATATCATGACAGCTAAGAGAAAGAACAGGTTCTTTTTGGAGAGGGTTAACCCAGGCTCCTCTTTGGAGGCAAGGGTTCCGAAACTTCGTCTGATGTACTTTAGACACTTTTCAAGGTGGGAGGAGTCCTTGGAGAGGGACACCAGGCTTGGGAGTGTGAAGGAACAGGGCAGGAGAGGAAGACTCTTGATGAGATGAATTGATGCAGTGACTGGGGCAATGGCTTTAGGTGTATCAAAGACAATAAGATTGGCACAAGATAGACCAGGGTTTAAGGCTGTTTTCCATTAGGGTACTATGAATAGCAGGCAGCTTGACAGCACATAGTAACAACAACATATTCTAAACAGTGGAATAGCTAGCCTATAAGTAATTTCTATCATCAGCTTTTTGAGAAATGCCAAACTACTTTCCAGAGTTGTACCATTTTACAATCCCACCAACAGTGTTTAAGAGTTCCTATCGCTCCACATCCTCTCGAACATTTATTATCTGCTGTTCTGATAATCTTTGCCACTGCTGAGGTAAGATGATATCTCACTGTGGTTTTGATTTATATCTTTATAATTTCCAGTGATTTTGAACATTTCTTCATGTATCTGTTAACCATTCAACTATCTTCATCTGTGAAAATTCTTTCCATGTCTTTTGCCCTTTTTGTAATTGTTTTAAGACCTGCACAAAGAAAACTACAGAATATTTCTATGAGACACAATAAAAGACCTAAATCAGTGGAAAAATGTTTCCTGTTCATGGAAAAGAAGACTCAATTTTATGAAAATGGCAGTCCTACCAAAAACAATCTACATGTTCAATGTAATCCCAATTAAAATACCAAATTTATTTTTCAAAGACATAGAATGGAAAATTATCAAGAGTATTTGGAGAGGAAAGATGCCCTGATTGAGCAAAACATTTCTGAAACCAAAACTGAAGTGGAATGCATGGCACTCCCTGACCTCAAAACCTACTACACAGCAGCAGTCACCAAAATAGCATGATACTGATACCATGACAGGCATGCAGACCAATGGAACAGAATTGATAGCCCAGTAATAGGACCATCTATCTATAGTCAACTGATTTGGGGCAAGGAAATAAAACCTATCAAATGGGGAAATGACAACTTCTTCAACAAATGGTGCTAGCAAAATTGGACTGCTACCCACAGAAAATGGAAATAGGATTCATATCTCATCTCACCCCATACAAAAATCAACTCAAGGACTGAAGGTGGATCAGAGACCTGGGAATAAAGTCCAAAACCATAAAGTTCATAAGAGGCAGCCTAGTCTATGGTGCAAAGAGACTGCCAAATACAGCCAAAAGAACAATTGATTTTTTAAAGTTGTAAACCAAATGGGGCGGGGGGGTGATTACTCACCTTTATTCCAAGGAGCCACTTGTTATACATTGAGTTGGAGGTGGTCCATAGGTGACACCCCAGCAGATTTTAAGAGACTGTAACTCTATGGCACATAACAACAACAACAACAAATCACACATACAGAGATTCCTCATTTTTCTCCAATGGAACATCTATTGAATTTGCAAGTTGTGTCTCTGATTTGTCCATGTAGCTCTTTGCCACTAGGCCACCAGAGCTCCCTAAGGAACCATGATTATTGTGTGCTATTGGATTAGAAGCAACTCACAGCTGACCCTCCAGAAAGTTTTCAGGAGCAATTAAAGGCATGAGAGTAGCTTTTTCATCCTTCTCTCAGACTAGAAGCTGCATTGAAGGTACTGGCAAAAAGGTAAGGTCCCAGGAATTGATGGGATACCAATTGATTTGTATCAATTAACAGATTCTGCCTTGAATGCACTCACCAGTATATATCAAGAAATTTAGAGGATGGCTGTCTGGCTAATGGATTGTAAGAGGTCCATATTTGTTTCTATTCCCAAGAACGGTGATCCAACTAAATGAGGAAATTATCAAACAATATCACTGATATCACATGCAAGCTGCTGTGATCACATGCAAGCTGCTGAAGATCATTAAAAAATGGCTGGAATAGAACATAGATAAGAAACTACCAGAAGTTCAAGCAGGATTTAGAACAGGCCGTGACAACAGGGATATCATTGCTGATGTTAAATGAGTCCTGGAGGAAAGTAACGAATAGCAAAATGTCTGTTTGGGCTTTAGTGATTATGCAAAGGTGTTTGACTGTGTGTCTGGCATTGAGAAGAATGAGAATTTCAAGAGCACTTGATTGTGCTCATGTGGAATCTATACCTGGATCTAGAGGCTATTGTGTGAAGGGAGCAGGGGAGCACTGCATGGTTTGGAATTGAGAAAGAAGTGCATTCATCAGGATTGGATTATCTTTCCATATATATTCAATCTGTATGCTGAGCGAATTATCTGAAGAAGAATATGGCATCAGGATTGGAGGGAGACTCATCAATACCCTACATTATGCAGATGACATTACTTTGCTTGCTGAAAGTGAGGAGGGCTTGAAGCACTTGTTGCAGAAGATCAAGGAAGACAGCCTTTGGTATTGCATCTTAATGTCAGGAAAACAAACTTCTTATCATTAGACCACTAGGCAGTGTCATGATGGATGGAGAGGAGCTTGAATCTGTCAACAGCTTCATTTTGCTTGGATCCACAATTAACACCCTTGGTACCAACAGTCAGGAAATAAGGAGATGCATTGCACTGGCAAAATCTGCAGTTAGAGACCTTTCCATATTGATGAGTACTGGTGGCAGTTTTATGATTAAGATGTTCCTGATTCATAGTCTTTCCCATCAATAGTTATGCATTCAAGAGCTGGACAGTGAATAAAGATGACAGAAAAATAATTGACACCTTTAATATTTAAGAGCACTGCACAGCCCATGGATGACCAAGAGAATGAAAGGATATGTCTTTGAGACGGTGCAGACGGAGTGCTCTTTGGAGGCAAGAATGATGAGGTTTCATTTTGCATCCTTTGGGCATGTTGCTAGGAGGTGCTCTTCCTTTGAGAAGGGTATAATGTTGGGAAGGATGGATGGTCAGAGATAGAAAGGAAAACCTTCAATCGGGTGATATGATGACTTACTTCTGCGTTGGGCTCTTTTGTGTCAGGAAGTGTGAGGATGGTGCAGGATATAACAGTATTCATATCTTTTGTTCTTGAGTTGCTATGAGTCATGTTCAACTCAACGGCACGTAACAAGAAGAAGAAGAAGAAGAAGAACTCACAAAGTAGCTAGAGGCTTTCAACCATGAGCATTTGAGACGATACCACAGTTTCTTATCACTAGACCACGAAAGCTCTAGAATATTCAAAATGCCAATGAAATATGATCTTTGAGTTAGCAGAGAAACTTCCTTTGGACTATGCTATCAGATCTTCTTTACAAAAAAGGTAAAATAATGACAGTTTTCAAGGATTACTGTGCTCAAGACGACATGTTGTTATTAAATGTAATTGCACTGGGTATGACTCAGAAACCCTATGAACAACCGATCTGAACACTGTCTTGTCCTGTAACATACTTGAGTTCATTCGGCAGTCATGATCTCAATTTACCTTACTGAGGTTCTTTCTCCTTTGTCAATCCATGGCTTTTCAAAGCATGATGCCTCTTTCAAAGGAGTAGCCTTTTCTAACAACAAATATCAGAGTATGTGAGATGTAACTTTGCCATCTTTATCTCTGAGATTAATTCTAGCTGAATTTTCTGTATGGTATATCTGTTTATTCTTTTTGCAGTCCATGGAATATTCAGTACTTTTCTCCAACATTACAACTCAAAGGCATTAATTCTTCTTTGTCATCCTTATTGATTTTCCAGCTTTCAGATGCATAGCAGATTATTAAAAGGACTATGGCCTGAATCAGACGTACCTTAATCTGTAAACTGATATCACTGGTTGGAGAGGTCCCAGACAGCAAATATCCCTACTGCAATACATTTGATGTGTTGATTTTTATAGGTTTGGGAGAAGGATTAGAAAATTGGGATAAGTAAAATATTCATTGTCACTAAGATGAAGGTGTGAGAGGTTACTTTTATTTGGAGTTACACCAATTTGTTGACTTCTAAAGCCAACGCATTACACTATGCTTTAAAATTAATAATTTTTTAATAGGGCTTTTTTTCTAGGTTTTTTGGTTGTTTTAAATTTCTTGTCTGTTGGTGCCAAGGTATTGTGGATCCAAATAAAATTAAACAATTGACAATTTTAATCTTTTCTCCACCTATTATGATGTTGATTATAGATCCAATGGTGAGGACTTCTTTTTGATGTTGAAATACAATCCATATTGAATGCTATAGTCTTTGATCTTCAGCAAGAAAAGCTGTGCATCTGTGTAAGACAGGGTATTGATGAATCATCCTCCTACTTTGAAGCTGCACCCCTTTTCAAAGAGTCCAGATTCTGACATTATTTGATGAGCATACATATAAATAGGTGATAGATTTTTTTTTCAATTTATCTCTAGACATAAAACATTCACATGATGATCAAATCAACAGTGTAGTCAATTCTGGCACATAAGCTTCCACCAAACCCAGAAAGAAAAAAAAATTCTCAAGGCAAACTTTAATTCTAATGGAGGATATGATATTATTCTTTGACCAAATGCTACCAGTCTCTCAGCTTCACTGATGATTATAGCAGAATTAAGGTCCATTTTAGAAAGGCAGGGCACAATAGGGGAGTATGTTAAGCTACCTGGAAGACCACATTACTTGTAGCAATAGATTGGATTCTGCATTACATTTTAATTATGTGAAAATATTAATATAAAACAAAAGAATAAATATATAGGACTTCTTGGCAGAATATGTAATTATTTTGCTTAATTTACTGTTGTTGGCTTTGTTCTTGTTAATTGTTGTTGAAAAGTTCTAAGTGATTTGGGATTGTCACAAGCTTTTGGATTCTTGTGATTCTAATTTATGTCAATATGAAGGCTGATTTTTGGAAGGGATATTCAATTAACAATGTGTGGATCTTGATGTCAGAATAAATTATGTCTTGTGTTCTGATAATTTTGGAGAAAATCACAATCTGATTTACTTCCCAATAATAGAGTTCTTGTCTCCAAGGAGCTTTATAAAAACCAGACATTTGGAAGCAGAAGAAATAGAAATAAAAATGTAGTGATGACAAGTCACACCCAGCAGGTGGATCAGATTGATGCCAATGAAATCTCTGAGGGACAATTTTTTTTTTCCTGAGACCATTGGAAGCTAGCCACTGTGAATGAATGACACCAATTTCTAGTGATTATTATTTGAGGAGAACTTTTAAATACTCAGAATGAAAAAAGACTCCGAGCATTTATATTTTAGAAAGTAAATTTTAAATGTTTTTTATAACTATCTCATCTTTTAAAAATAACAAAAAATATACAGGATAATACTTATTATCATCTTTATCTATGACTTCCATATTGAGTCACTGAACATTGAACTATCTTTGTGAAACTGTCTTTGTCTTGATAATTAACAGAAGTGGAAATCTTTGTCATATTGCATAATTAGTCTACATATACCATTTGTTGCATTCTTGGGTCTATCATAAACCTGTGTGATTCCAAGAGATTTTTCAAGGTCAAAATCATCATTATTTCTTTTCCATCTCAAAGTCATTCTATTACATTTCTCTTGTGGTTCTATTATTGCGTGCTGTAGACTCAGAACCTTCCATTCTGTTGGGGTTTTGGATACAGCTAATCAGATGGGAGGAGATTACCTATCCTTCTGCAGAGCAGCTGGTGGATTTGAACCACGAGCCATTGGGATTGCAGTACAGCTTCTTGCCACTAGGCCACCACTTGTTTTTTAAAAATTTTTTTTCGTATTTCAATAAGAGAAATATATTTATTAAAATAATTTACAAAATTTAAATGTAATGCCCAGAACTAGGAAGAATGTGAGGTAAAAATGGGTATGAACTATAGATACACATTATATCATACTGTTAATTACATGCTACCTGGTTACATTCTTGGAATACTATTAATTTATGATATTTATAAGTATTACTTTCCGTTCTTTTATTATCATTTCTTCTAATGTGATGGCATTTTAGCTTCTTGGAAGTAGCCACAACTGTCTTATATATAGCAAGTGCTCAGTAATTATAGTTGTAAGTATTTGGACTCAGAAAGGTTAGTCTGAATGTATCAACCACATAATTAATCTCTATAATCTGGTAAAAATCAAGCTACCTTTTTATTTTTAAACTCTAAGTAAATAAAACAAAGACTATAGTTCTAAACTTAGAGTTTATGAAGATTAAAGATAATTTTGGAGCTCTGGTGGCCTAGCCCATAGAGAGTTTCACTGCTAATCTAAAAGGTGACTCTTCAAATTCACTAGCTACTCCACAGGAGAAAGGTAGGAAATCTCCTTTGGTGTGATTTACAACTTCTAAAAACCTTCTGTAGGATCAGTTGTGTGTCAGTTTCTACTGAATAGACATTAGCTATTTTAGAAATTTGGAGTTTTTTGTGTGTGCCCCCCACCCCAATAAATCATCTCATAAATCATCTAGTCCTTCTAGTCTCTTGTCCATCTATGGACAAAGAATTACCTCAAGTTCATGTGGAGTTTAGAAGAGGCTCTGGTACCAGTATACCGTTGTTGATGTCAGAAGGATATTGGCTGAAGACAAAGGATACCAGAAGAATATCAATTTGCATTTTATTGATTTTTCAAAGGCAATTGTCTGTGTGGATTATAACAGAGTATGCCCAACATTAAGAAGAATGGGAGTCCCAGAATATTTATTAATGATCAAATGAATCTTACAGCTAAAACAAGAACTTATTGCCCAAACACTGAATGTTTTTAAATCACTAATATATGTACATATGTATTATTTATACCTATATCTATATATATAAGAATACGTATATACATATATGTAGTTATACATACATAAAGAAATACATATAGACATAAATACATGTATATATACATACACTTATATATACATATACATACATGCATGTGTATATGTGTGTGTATATATGTATATGTGTGTATGTATGTATATATATATATATAAAACATATTACACACACATACATAATATCTTTCACTGAAGACTATAATACTAGAAAATGAGTGTATACTCATTGATCATTAAACGATTAATTAAGCTAACAAAGAGTAAGGGAAGAAAGGATAATATAAAGGATGGAAGAAGAAAAGACATAGTTTATTTATATAATGTCAAATTTCCCATGTGTATTTTTTAATCTTATTTTTTTTCCTCATATGCATTGTTAATGGAGACTGATTTACTTTACAGAAGCACACTTAGGTTACACTAGCATATGACACCAGAGTCTGAGTCTTTGTGTTGAGAATCACAAAGAAGTTACAAACAGACAGATCCTTCATTGGAACATGAAATGTAAGAAGTATGATGTAGAAAAACCAAAAAAAAAAAAAAAAGAAAATTGTTACAGAATAAATGAAATTTATAAATCTCTATATGCTGGGCATTGGTAAAATGAAATGGATTGACCTGGGATATTTTTAATCAGACAGTCATAAGATTTATTATGTTAGAAATGAAAAGGTGAGAAAAAATAGGGTTGAAATGATAGTTTTAAAGACCATTTCTAGTTATCAGCAGCCACCGTGTGGTCAGCAGCCACAATGTCCTCAGCAGCCATGGATGGCTATGAACTAGGTACTTTGAGAGGATCACTGCTGTTTGACTGGACCATGTAGAAACCCTTGAACTAAAGCAGAAGGCAGCTAGACAGCTAGAAGTAAGGCAATAGACCCAGTTCTCAGAAGGGAAAACAAAGGCTTTCTGGTTTCCCATTCTTGTACTTTGTGGAGATCACTACAGTATGATCCTTGACTCTGAAAGCCTGTGATCAAGAAGAAAACACAAATATACATGTCCTTTAAAAATCACTGCCTTACTCTTAATCACTATATAGTTACAATGACTTAACATCTACTAAGAAAAGACTCTAATGTCAAGAAAGCAGCAGTCAGCTGCAGATATCATGAAAAAACAAAATAACTCATCTCCTAAAATAGCAGATTTGATGTATGCCCTAGAAAGAGAGAACCAAAAGAAATATATTGATGTGGAGTTATTTGAAAAGCTACAGAAGAAGATGCAAATGATAGAAGAAGAAATTAAGAAAGCAAATACCCCAGAAACAACAGTCCAGAAGAAATATATTGATGAGGAGCAATGTGAACAGATATTGGAAAAAAAACACAAAAGATGGAAGAAACAATTTAAAAAGGCAAATGTCCTAGAGACAACAGTCCAGAAGAAATATATTGATGAAGAGCAACATGAACAATTAAGTAAGAGAATGAAAAAAAATGGAAGAAAGAATTGATAGAATAGATAAAGAGGTACAAGAAGGTAAAATATCATCAAAAGACAAAGAGGGTACAACCAACACTGTACTAGGGATAACAGAAAGCATGAAAATGAAATTTAGAATATTAAGACCAAAATGGCAGAATCGTTCGACATACTGGTAGAAGAAAAAAAGTAAAACTGAAGAGATGAAAGAGAAAGTCAGTGAGTTGGAAGAGCCTCACTGAAGATATGCTTAAAGAAAATTCAGAGATGAGATGTGAAAAAAAAATTTAAAAAGCATTAGAATCATGTGAGATGATATCAAATGGAATAACATATGTATGACTGGAATTTTAGAACAGGAAAGTGACAGGGAAATACTGAGAAGATTGTGAAAGAAGTACTGTAAGAAAATTTCCCAGGTATTTTGAAGAGTAAGAAAATCCATATTCAAGAAGCAGAGTGAAAGCCAAGTAGACAAGACCCAAAAAAAGAAAAACATCAAAGCATATCATAGTTAAATTCTCCAAATTAAAAGATAAGCATAGAATTCCATAAAATATGAAGCAGAAATCAGATCCTTCGTAGAAAAAAAATTAACTTAAATTTGTAAACAGAAGATCAAAACTAAAAATGAAAAAATTAAGTGAAATCCTCCATATGGATGCCAAAGGAAATTACGTGGACCATACTAACCAGAAATAACAGAAAAAGAAACATAGTAAAAAGGCAAAAGTAAAACCTGGCCTGACAATAATGCACCAAATAAGAGAAAAAAAGTAGCAGAATGGATTAAAAAAAAAAACAAAACAAACAAACAAACCCAAACAAATAACAACAATAACAAAAAAACCAACACAGAAACCAAATGTTGCCTAAAAGAGACACTTCTAAAAAAAACCAAAAAGACAGACTCAAAATCAAAGGCTGGGGGAAAATATACCAAGCAAACGGCAACCTCAAAAAACAGGAGTGTCAATATTAATCTCTGATAAAATTATTTCAAAATGAAAACAACCATAAAAGATAAGAAAAGGCATTTTATATACTGATTAAAGACAAAACAGATCAGGAAGACATAACCATAGTCAACATTTAAGCACCAAATGATAGACCTGAAAAATACATAAAACAACAGTTAATAAAATTGAAGAAACAAATAGACAACACAACAATAGTGGTAGAAGATTTAAACACATGACTATACCAAAGTATAGGTTAACCCAAATGAAACTCAACAAAGATGCAAAAGACCTAAACTACACAGTCAGCCAACTCAACTTAGTGGATGTATTGAGGGAATTACACCCAAATAAAACTCATTCACTTTCTTCTCAAGTTCACAGGGATTGTCCAGAATCGATCATATAGTAAAACACAAAGCAAGCCTCAACAAATTAAAAAACCTTGAAATAACAGAAAATCTTCTCAGATCACAAGATTTTCTCAGATCACAATGCCATAAAACTAGATATTAACCACAGGAGCATAAAGCTTACAAAATCCTCCATGTGGAAGCTAAATAACTCTCTGCTAGAACGTGATTGAGTTGTAAAAGAAATAAATAATTAAAAAAGTTCATTGAAACAAATGAAAATGTAAATACAACATACCAAAACTTCTGGGATACAGCTAAGACAGTCCTAGGGGGTTGGGGGTGGGTAGCATTTCATAGCAATAGAGACACACATAAAAAAGGAAGAAAAGAAAATTCAATGATCTAACTCAACATCTTAATCATCTAGAAAAAGAATAACAGTCTAATCTTACATCTTCTAGAAGAACAATAATTATCAGGATAAGAGCTGAAATCAAATAGATAGAAAACAGAAAAAACAATTAAAACTGTAAATAAGAGCAGCAGCTGGTTTTTTTAAAGAGTCAATAACATTGACAAATCACTGGCAAATTTAACAAAAGAGGGGGAAAAAGAGAAATCACAGATAACTTGATTAAATAATGATAGAGGTGACATCATAGCAGAATGAAAGGAAATTAAATCGATAATATCAGAATTTGGGGTTTTGTTTGGTTTTGTTTTATTTTGGTTTGGTTTGGTTTTTTCCCCCACCCTTTCCCTACTCCACCATCAACCCTTCCTACTTTTGCCTACAACATTCAACACCAGTCTCCCATTGACCATCCCCTGATGTGATGGCCTAAGTCTCAAGCCATCAGGATTTCTTTGATTCTCACTATATCATGCTACTATCGGTCTCTTACAATGGAGTCAGTATGACTTCAATTTAAAGTTGTTAAGTACAACTGTCATGTTCAGCTTCTGTTCCTGGAAGGTCCTGAGAAAAAGTCCTTGCTCTAAAACTTCCACTCCAGGATTGACTTCTTGTGGGTTAATACCGCTTGTCTTCCATTTGCAGCCTGGTGCTGATGCAAGAGGATGGCTTCCTAGGAGAGAGGGATGTGTCCTCCAGGACCAGTGCATGGCCCTCAGGCCCTAAACTATTTATCTGGCAATGGGGTCATCGGGAGTCCCTTTCCCGTCTTCCCAGGGTACATGTAGTGAGGCGGGTGGGCAGCAACATTGAATATTGGTCTTTTTCTAACTGGTAAATGTCTTTCATCTGCTCTTTTCTGTAGAATGCTTGTCTGTAAGATACTATTATATATATTTAAAAATTGAGACAGACTAGAAAGAAGAATTGACCATCGCTTCCTAAATTACAGGCCTTCAAAAACCCTATGTATGATATAGCACACTTAGATTATAATTTGGACTAGCAGACATGGCAATTGAAACTGAGATCTTAGAAATGGAAACACAGAGAAAGAGGAACAGCTGTAAGGAGACACTAGTGATTAGAAGATGGAATGTGAGTAACATGTAGGAAAATTAGACATGGTTAATAATAAATGGAACACATAAATTTTGACAAACTAGGTATTGGTGAAATGAGATGGCTTGACATGGGATATTGTTAATCAGATGATCATTTGATTTACTATGCTGGGGATGAAAAGGTTAGAAAAATGGAGTTGGTTTCATAGTTTAAAAAGTCATTTCTAGATCTATCTTGAAATACAATGTGGTGAGTGACAGGATAATGTCCATACACATACAAGGAAATCCAGTGAATACTACTATCATCCAAATATATGCACCAACAATTGGAGCCAATGAGGAGGAAATAGAAGATTTCTACCAACTTTTGCAATCAGAAATTGATCAGACATGCAATCAAGATGCATTAATAATAATGGGTGACTGGATCGCAAAAGTTGGGAACAGGGGAGATGGATCAGTATCTGGAAAACACAGGTTCAGTGAAATAAATGAAGCTGGAGATAGAACAAGAGAGTTCTGCACATTCAATGATGTATTCATTGCAGATACTTTTATAAGAAACATAAACGCAGGCTATGCACATGGGTCTCACCTGATGGTATGCACAGGAATCAAATTGATTACATTTGGGAAAGACTCGCTGGAGAAGCTCAAGATCAACACTGAAAACCAGGCCAGGGGCTGATTGTGGGACAGACCACCAACCACTCATATGCAAGTTCAAGCTTAAATTGAGGAAAATCAAGTCCACGGGAACCATTATTTGACCTTAAGTCTGTCCCACTCGAATTTGAAAACCATCTCAGGAACAGATTTGAGGCCTTGATCACCAATGAGTGTAGAGCAAATGAGCTTTGGGTGGATATCAAGAAAATCGTCCATTAAGAATGCAAAGGCTAAAGAAGAAGAAAAGACCAAGATGGATGTCAGAGGAGTTCTAAGTATTTCATTACAGCACTGAGAAGCCAAAGATAGAAAAAGAAATCAAGAAATCAAAAAGCTGAACAGAAAATTTCAAAAGGCAGCTCAGAATGACAAAGCAAGTTACTATAAGGAAATGTGTAGAAAGCTGGAGTCAGAAAATCAAAAGGGCCAAACTCGCTCATTGTTTCTTAAGTTGAAGGAATTGAAAAACAAAGTCAAGCCACGGTTGGCAATACTTAAAGGTACTTTGGGTAGAATGTTAAATGATCCAGAAAGTATCAAAAGACGATGGAAGGAGTACACAGAGTAACTGTATCAGAAAGAATTGGCTGACACAGAGGAATTTCATGAAATAACATATGAGCAAGAGCCTATGGTGATGAAGGAGGAAGTTCAGGTTGCTGAAGGAATTGGCAAAAAATAAGGCTCCAGAAGTTGACAGCATACCAATTGATTTATTTCAACAAACAAATGATGCCCTGCCTGGATGTGCTCCCTAAGTTGTGCCAGGAAATCTGGAGGATAGCCAGCTGGCCAACTGACTGGA
>NW_006399769.1:11915303-11916471 GCF_000299155.1 Elephantulus edwardii
TGCTTGGCTCCACAGTCAACACTCTTGGCACCAGTAGCCAGGAAATTAAAAGGCGTATTTCCATAGGAAAGTCTGCTGTTAGGGACCTCTCCAAAATACCGAAGAGCGATGGTGTCTCTCTGGAGACTAAGGTGTGTCTGATACAGGCCATGGTAAGTTGGACAATTGCCAAGGAGGATAAAAGGAGAATTGAAGCCTTTGAGCTGTGGTGCTGGAGAAGAGTATTGAGAGTTTGTCCGCTAGGAAGACAAACAGATTCATCCTGGAAAGGGTTAAACCGAGTGGCTCCTTGGAGGCAATGATTCTCAGGCTCCTTCTAACATACTTTGCACATGTTGCTAGGAGAGACCGGTCCTTGGAGAGGGACATCATGCTTGGGAGGGTAGAGGGACAGCGCTGGAGGGGATGCCCTCTATGGGGTGGATTGATTCAGTGACTGGGGTAATCGGGATGGGAGTGTCAGAAACAGTGCTATTGGCAAAGGACAGAGCAGAGTTTAGGGCATTGTACATAGGGTCGCTATGAGTCGAAAGCGACTGGAAGGCACATTACAATAACAACAACAAGAATGTGAAACCTATAGTGAGACCAATAGGCAGTCGTCAGAACAGAGCAGGGAGACACTGGATCATTCAAAATTAAGAATGTGGTCCATCAGGGATGTATGCTGTTTCCATACCTTTTCAATTTGTATGCAGAATCGATCATCTGGGACGCTGAGCTGTAGGAGGAAGAATGTGGCATCAGGATTGGTGGAAGAATCATCAACAACCTGCGTTATGCAGATGAAACAACCCTGCTTGCTGAAACTGAGGAGGACCTGCAGCACTTGCTGCAGAAGGTCAAGGACTGCAGCCTCCTATATGGATTGAAACTCAACATCAAAAAAACAAAGATTCCCACCACTGGGCCCATTGGCAGCATCAGTATTGATGGTGAAGAGATTGAGATAGTTAAAAGTTTTAGGTTACTTGGTTCCACAGTCAACACTCTTGGTAATAGCAGCCAGGAAATCAGGAGATGAATTGCATTGGAAAAGTCAGCTGGGAGGGACCTCTCAAGAGTACTAAAGAGCAACAACATCAGGCTAGAGACTAAGGTGTGCCTTATCCAGGCTATAGTCTTTGCAAATATGTGCTATGCATCAGAGAGTTGGACAGTGAATAGG
>NW_006399769.1:11920006-11921411 GCF_000299155.1 Elephantulus edwardii
ATTTTGTAAATTTCTACTTAACTTGGGAGGGACTGAAGAGCATTATGCTGAGTTAAATCATTCCCACAAGGACAAATACTGTATAAAACCATTATTTTAGTATGAGTATGAGGATCCAAAGAAGAGGAGTGGGTGGAAATAGAGGAGTGAGGACTGGAGTACAGTTTGGTGGGTTTGTTTTTTTTTCATAGGGCTGCACAATTTAATAAGTGGGTGGGGTGAAGGAAGTGGGAAGGATCTTTTGTGATAAACAATGTAATCAAATTCGATAAATAAATAAGACCCAAAAAAAGACCATTTCTAGACCCATCTTGAAAGACAATGTTGTGTGTGACAGGAAAATAAATATACACATACAGCGAAAACCTGTTAATACTACTGTCATTCAAATGTAAACACAAACAACCAGACACAAAGAGGAGTTTCGAAATAGATGATTTCTACCAACTGTTGCAATCAAATATCAATTGAACATCTAATCAAGATACATTAGTAATAATGAGTGACTGGAATATAAAAACTGGAAATAAGAAGAAAGATTGCTAATCAGGAAACCTGGCTTTGGAGACAGATATAAAGCTGGAGGCAGAAAGATAGAACACTGTACAATCAATGATTTATTCATTAAAAATACCTTTTCTAAGAAACACAAATGGCAACTATTAACATGGACCTCACTTGACAGCCTACACAGATCTCAGACTGGTAACTTATGTGTGAAAAATCTTTGAAAAAGCTCAACATCAGCAGTGAAAACTAGGTCAGGTGCTGATTGTGTACCAGATCATCACCTACCTGTATGCAAGTTCAAACTGTAGTTAAAGAGAATAAAATCAATCCCAGAAGAACTATAGTTTTATTTTGAATCTGTCATTACTGAATTTAAAGACCATTTCAGGAACAGGTTTGAGGCCTTAAATACTAATGAGTGAAGCCAGATTAGCTGTAGGATGATACTAATAAAATCATCCAGGAGGAATGTAAATGGTCATTGCAAAGCTGAAGGAAAAAGAAAAGGCTAAAATAGATGTCAGAACAGACTCTGAATGTTGTACTAGATGTCTGAGGAAACATAGCAAAGGGAAGAACTCAAGATATTAAGAAGTTGAACAGAGCATTTCAAAGGGCAACACAGGAAGAAATTATAGTGAAATGTACAAAAAGCTAATGTTGGAAAATTTTAAAAAGGCAAATTTGTCAAGTGTATCTTATGCTGAAGGAATGGAAGAACAAATTCAAGCCTCAAGTTGCAATACTTAAGGATGCTGTGGACAAAATGTTGAATGGCCCAGGAAGCATCAAAAGAAGATGAATAGAGTATACAGAGTCACTATATCATAAAGAATTGGCTGACAAAGACAAATATCAAGAAAAATCATATGATCCAAGAGCCTATGGTAGAGAA
>NW_006399769.1:11922155-11937099 GCF_000299155.1 Elephantulus edwardii
AATAAAACAAAGATTCTCAACACTGAACCACTCATTGAAATTGAGATTGTTAACAGCTTCCGTTTGCCTGGCTCTTCAATCAATATTCTTGGTGCCAACAGTCAGAAAATCAAAAGATAACTTGCACTGAGAAAGTCTTCTGTCAGGGACCTCTCCAGAGTACTGTAGAACAACGATGTCAATCTAGACACTAAGGTGCTCCTGATCCATTCCATTGTCTTTACAATTCCTTGCTATACATCAAAGAGCTGGACAATGACTAAGGATAACAGAAAAAGAATTGAGTTGTGGTGCTGGCGAAGAGTAGTGAGTATACTATGGACTGCTAAAGCAAACAAGTTTCTTTTTGAGAGGATGAAAGCAGCCTGCTCCTTGGAGGCAAGAATTTTGAAGCTCCATCTGACATACTTTAAGCATGTTGCAAGGAGAAACTAGTCTTTGGAGAGGGACATCATGCTTGAAAGGGTGGGGGGACAGGTCAAGAGAGGAAAACCCTAAACGAGGTGGATTGACTCAGTGACTGGAGTAATGAGGATAGATGTGTTAGAGACAATGAGGTTTGCTCATGGTAGAGCAGGGTTCACAGCTGTTGTACATAGAATTGGTAAAAGTTACAAGCAACTCTGTCACACATAACAAAAAGAAGATAACATTATCCAATCAAAACAATATCTCTGTACAGATGAGGGAAGAGACAGAGCTGTGACACTGAAGGTTGCTTCAAAGTCCATATTTCAACCCTACTCTCTATCAATCCTGCCTTGAAGTAAACAATGTTCATAATCTTAAGAATGTTTTGAGACAGTTTATCTCAAAAAATGATGAATGGGAATCATTTCAGGATATGGAAAATAACAGAAACTAATCCTTCCACTGCAGTCCAAAATATTGTCTTGCAGTTTAGCATATTATGTGCTTTAAATTAACTCTGCACAGGTATTTTTTTTTCTAAAATTATCTGTTAATGTATTTTACAGATTTCAGTAAAAATTATAAGTATAAACCTCATGCTGCAACTGCAACTTTTCTGCTTTCACTATACTCAATTTAAATGACATTAAATAACAGAATGTTAACTAAAAAAACCAAGATAGCAACCTCAAGTCCAACAGAATGAAACACTGCCTGCTGCTCCTGTGCCCCCCTCACAATCATTGCACTTCCTGAGCCCAGAGCTGCAGTCATTATCAACTCTTATTTTAAATAAAATATTTTATACTGGTTTCCTTAGACAAACAAACAAATAGGCAAACAAACAAACAACCACCAAGAAAGGATCTGTCAATATCAGAAGATTCTAGAAATTCAGAAATTTCTTGATCAAGGAAATAAATTTAATCCTGTACACATTATAGAGAACTGTAGCTCAAGAAGACAGACACTTACTGGGGTTTTACTATTTTCTGGTGCAGAAAAAGTAATAATTATAGTCCTCCACTTTGTGGCATACACTTGGTGTTAGAAAGCACAGAGAACAGAAGTAAAAAGTGAATCTAAAGTGTATGTTTATTTTTTCATTTAGAAATTTCATTTTTTAGAAAGTTTTTAATTCATGGACAAAATGTACAGAGAATTTTATATACCGAATTTGTGATTTGGACTTAAATCCTTCTAAAATGAGATAGACATCTGTGTGAAAATCCAGCAACATTGCTAGGTGCAAGACATCATTGAAGTCTTATGGCCTAAGCTATTAAACGAAAGGTTGCTGGTGGAGAGGGAAGTGCAGGGGGGATAGGAGAGAGTTTAAATGATGCTAAAATTCAGGGAAAGGGAAGAGACAAGACACACATGCAGGGCGAGGACATGGTATGTACTACTATCTCTGTAAAGAAAAGGGTCTTCCATTTGTTCCTTTCACTATAATGCTTGTCTGTCAGATGTTGTTCCAAAGCGAAGCATCCAAATTAAGACAGACTAGACTAAGGATTTGCCATCCACTTCTAAAATATAACAGGCCTTCAAAAACTCTATGTACAATAGAGCACATGTAGAGTAAAATATCAGTTATGGCAACTGAGATTGAGCCTTCAAATTTGGGAACACAATGGAGGAGGAACAGTTCTAAACAGAAACTAATGATTGTAACATGGATGATGAGAAGCATGAATGTAAAACTGGATATCAATCATTAAGAAAGAAATGGATCACATAAATATTGACATGTTGAGTAGTGGCAAAATGATACAGGATATTTTGTGGTTGGTTGTTGTTTGTTTTTTCATTTTATACTACTTTATTTACAAAATTTGAATACATTGTTTTTGAGAACAGATTCTTTCAATTTTCCTCATCCCTCAACCCATCAAATTGTACAGTCAAAAGATTAATCTCTTCCCCCTCCTAAACATCTAATCCGTCTGCTTTCACCCTCTCCCACCCCTCTCGATCTTTATACTCACTCTACAGTAATGGTTTTATACAATATTTATTCTTGAATTACTGAGTTAGTTCACTCACTATAATGCTCTCCAGTTCCTCCCAAGTTAGGTAAAAATATACAAAATCATTGTTCCTGCATGTTGCATAGTATTTCATTTATTCGTGGTTGAACATTTGAACATAGGACATTTTGAACCAGATGATCATATGATCTACTGTGCTGAAGATGAAAAGGTAAGAAAAAATGGGGTTGCTTTCATAGTTAAGAAGACCTTTCCTAGATCTGTCTTGAAATACAATGTTGTGTGTGACAGGATCATATCCATACACATACAAGTAAAATCTGTTAATACTACTATTACTCAACTTTATGCACCAAAACTCAAAGCCAAAGAGGAAGAGATAGATTATTTCTACCAACTTTTGTAGTCAGAAATTGATCACACATATAACTAAGATGCATTTATAATAATGGGTGACTGGAATGCAAAAGTTGGGAAACAGGAAGAAAGATCAGTAGTCGGAAAATATAGACATTTTTGAAAGAAGTGAGGCTAGGGTACAATAGTAGAGTTCTGCATAGTCAATGATTTATTTATTTATAGAACATAACTTTTATATTGATGCACTTTATATACACATGAAGATCACAGCATGGTGTGCACAGGGTTCAAATAGATTACCTCTGTAGAAGGAATTTTTGAAGAAGTTCAATGTCAGTAGTGAAAACTAGGCCAGGTGCTGATTGTGGAACCATCAACTACTCACATGCAAGTTTAAATTAAAGCGAAAGATCATCAAATCAAATCAACAGGAGTAAAAATTGATCTTGTTTCTATCGTACCTGAATATAAAAACCAATTCAGGAACAGGGTTGAGGCCTTGAACACTAATGAATGAGATCAGATGAGCTGTGGGAAGATATTAAGAATATCATCCACTAATAATGCAAAAAATCATTACAAAGACAGAAGAAGAAGAAAAAAACCAGAATTTATGTCAGAAAAGATTCCAGAAATTGCGCTGGAATGTCAAGAAACCAAAGCAAGGGGAAGAAATTCAAGAAGCTAAAGATCTGGATAGAAGATTTCAAAGAGCAGCAAGTTATTAACAGACAAAACAATGTACTATAATGAAATGTGCAAGGAGCTTGAGTTGGAAAATCAAAAGGGCCTAACTCTCTTGGCATTTTTTTAAGCTGAAGAAACTAAATAGCAGTCACAAGTTGCAATAATTAAGGATGCTATGGGTAGAATATTGAATGATTCAGGTTGCCCTAAAAGAAGATGGATGGAGTATACAGAATCACTGTACCAAAAGAATTGGCTCACACAGAAAAATTTTAAGAAAAAACATATGATTAACAGACAATAGTGATGAAGAAGGAAGTTCAAGCTGCTCTGAAGGACTTGGGGGGGAAAAGCCCTAGGAATTTATGGAATATCAATTAACATATTTCAACAAACAAATGTTTGTGACAAGAAATCTGGAGGACAATCACTGGGCCAACTGACTGGAAAAGATTCATATTTATTCCCATTTTTAAAAAATGTGAGCTTACAGAGTGTAGAAATTATCATACAATATCACTCATATCACACAAAAGCAAAATTCTGCTAAAGATTACCCAGAAATGACTGAAAAGTATATTGATAGAGAACTACCATAAATACAAGGTGGGTTTAGAAGAGGCCGTGGCACTAAAGACATTATGGCCAATGTCAGATGGATCTTGGCAAAAAGAAGAGTACCAGAGAGATATCTATTTGTATTTCATTGACTATGCAAAGACACTTGACTGTGTGGATCACAACAAATTGTGGTTAACCTTGAGGAGAATGGATCCAGACTATTTGATTATGAAATCTATATTTGGACCAGGAAGCGGTTCTCAGAACAGAGCAGAGAAACACTGCAAGGTTCAGAATCAGGAAAGGAGTATGTTAGAGATGTGTCCTGTCTCCATACCTTTTCAATTTATTTGCATAAAAGACCATTTGGGAAGTAGGGCTTTATGAGGAGGAATGTCGCATCAGGATTAGAGGAAGACTCATCAACCGAGTTATACAAATGACACAAAATTGCCTGCTGAAACTGAGGAGGACCTGAAGCACTTGCTGCTCAAGAACTGTAGTCTTTAATATGTATTGAAGCTCAATATAAAAAGGATGAAGATTCTCCCCATTGGGCCATGATGGATGGAGAAGAGATTGAGGTTGTTAACAGCTTTCTCAGCTCCACATCTTGGCACCAGAAATAAGAAATTAAAAAAAAAAATGATTAATTGCATTAGGTAAATCTGTTTTCAGGGACCTTTCTAGAGTACTGAAAAACAGCAATGTTAGTCTAAAGAGAATTGGACCATGATTAAAGATGACAGAATAAGAATTTATGCCTTTTAGTTGTGTTGCTGGAGAGGAGTCTTGAACATACTGTGGACCGTCAAGAAAACTAATAGATTTGCTTTGGAGAGGCTTAAACCATGTTTCTCTTGGAAGGGCACAGATTTTGAAGCTCTGCTCAAATACTTTCAGAAAGTGGCTTGCAAGGTTTGATCCTGGAGAAAAACATCGTGTTTGGAAGAGTAGAGGGACAGTGTAAGAGAGGGAGACCCTGGATGAGATGGTGTGTCAGAATCAGTGAGACTGGCTCAAGACAGGGCAAACTTTAAAGCTGTAAACAACAACATTTGTAATGTTTAAAATAACTGTCAATTTACACGTTACTTTCTGCCACTTTATTTGGATTTCATGAAATTCAAAGATCCATTATTTAGTCTGTATATTCATGGATATTGAATGCTGTTTATTTAGGTCATTTTTTATCTTATTAGATTCCAAAATATTTCAAAGTATGGTGGTGGGAGGGGTGTGGGGGATTAAATACCAAAGAAAGAGTTTTTCTTTTACTTTTCAAAGAAAGGAGCAAACTTGGGGGGGGCAGGGGGAGGGTTGGGCAGGGAGAAAAGTGCAACAATGAATGAAAGGAAGTCTAAAATCTCTGTAAATGTTCATTAAAATTATTAAAATTAAAAAAATTAAAACCCCTCACACACACACACAAAAAAAAGATATAAACACCAATAAAGGATAAGGAAAATAGCATGCAATATAAAAACTAATTTTAAAAAAAGCTTAATTGCTTATAAGAAAATCCTAAAAAGTAGATTGGGTTGCAAAGAAAATCCAGTAATAGTAATAGTAATGTCATAAACAAAAAGAATAATTTTATAAATAAATAAAACAGTCTTAGCTTTTTCTGCAGCTAAGAATAAAATTTAAAAGTAAATAAGCAAAATCTTATAAAACTACAAGAAGAAATAGACAAATTTGAAATATAATGATTTCAATATCATTTCTTCAATAAACAACATCCCAAGTACCAAAAAAAAACAATGATCAGATAAAATATTGTGTAAATGTGTCATTTATATACCATTGTACCAATGAACAATAGCAGAGCACACATTCTTTATCAGGAGGAATGTGGCATTGAGATTGGAGAAGGATTCCTCAAAAAGTGTGTGTTATGCAAGTGACTCAACCTTGCTTGCTGAAACTGAGGAGAACCTGTTGTGTTTGCTGTAGAAAATCAAAGACTGTAGTCTTTGTTATTAATTAGTTGACATCAAGAAGACAAAAACTAAGATTTTCACCAGTGCACCAACTGGCAGCATTGAAGGATCCCTGAAGGGTTAATGGCAATATTGAGTAGTCTACTATAAAAGAAAATATTGCAGGAACCCTGAGAAACTTGCATGTGAG
The DNA here is from genome assembly GCF_000299155.1 of Elephantulus edwardii. Lineage (NCBI taxonomy): Eukaryota > Metazoa > Chordata > Mammalia > Macroscelidea > Macroscelididae > Elephantulus > Elephantulus edwardii. Next base: position 11,928,302 of record NW_006399769.1, read on the forward strand.
GGACCTTTAGGAATGTCAGGGCTGTACACAGCTGTGACTTTGTTCCAGGAATTGCTCTGTGTCAGCACTCTCTGATAAGTAAACGGTTTTACTCCTAAAAGGTTAAGCTTTCTGAGAAAAGTTCTGAAGGCTATAGAACCTTCTGGAACACTTCAAGTTAACAGTCTTTTATTAGACTGACTTAACCACTGCATTCTCAAGTCAAAATATAGTGAGGGAACAGAGTCTCAGGTAGTTTAATATAACTTGCTCCAGTCAAAATATTTTCTATTTCTCTGTACCCTGAAAAATGTATACGGGCACTTCTGCATCCTGAAAAACGTTAATGTGCAGTTCAGCATATGCATCTCTTTGTGCTACTTTTAGTAACTGTAGCTTTACAAGAAATGTGAGGTCCACCTCTAAACGGGCACCGCCACCCTAGCAGAGCTGAGGTCATTCACCTTACGTCATCTCTCATGAGTCTCTGCCTTCTGCAACTGGCAAACCCAGAACACTGAGTACTATACAGCATCATGATAGAAGGAGAAGAGATTGAGGTTTTTAACAATTACAGCTTTCTTGGTTTCATAATCACTCTTGGCATCAGTAGCCAGAGCATCAAGGGCCAGATTGTATTAGGTAAATCTGCTGTCAGAGACTTCGCCATAGTGCTGAAGAGCATCATTGGCAGGCTAGAAATTAAGATGCACCTGATTCAGGACATAGTCTTCACAATTACTTGCTACACATTGGAGAATTGAACAATAACTAAAGATGACAGAAGAAGAATCAATGCCTTTGAGTTGTGATGCTGGAGATGAATCTTGAACATGGCTTGCCAAGATAACATAGAGATCTGTCCTAGCAAGGATGAAACCAAGTTTCACCTTGGAGGCAAGGATTTTGAAGCTCCATCTCATGTCCTTTGGGCATGTAGCCAGGAAGTACCAGTCCTTGGAAAAGGACATCATACTTAGACGTCTGGAGGCACAGCACAGGAGAAAATGAGGTTGACTGACATAGCAATATGTGTGTAAGAGACAGTGGTACTGGCACAGAATAGGGCAAGTTTCAGAGCTACTGTGCATAGGATTACAATCAGCCATAGGTGACTTGATGAAACATAACAACAACATTCTTTTCAAGTTCACAGAGAATGTTGTTGTTGTTGTTGTTATTATATGCCGTTGAGTCGCTTGCAACTTGTAGTGACCCTATGTACAACAGCTCTAAACCCTGCTGTATCCTGTGCCAATTGCACTGCCTCCGACACACCCATTCTGATTACCCAGTCACTGAATCAATCCACCTCATAGAGGGTATAGTACTAGTAAAAGAGGGGGGGTTTATTTTCTTTGTTTTTACTTTAACACAATACATTTTAAAACACTTTACTTCTAGATTCAGACCAGAAAGAAATTCACTTGGAAAACAGTAACAGAAAGACCTGTGGAAACTCCCTCAAATGTTTGGAAATAAAATAGCATCCTATTTGAAAAATAAGGACTAAAAAAAAAGAAGTCAAAGGGAAAATTTTTAGTTAAATGAAATGAAAATGTAACAGAATTTGTGAAATATTAATAAAGCATTAAAGGACATGTTGTTGTTGTTGAGTACCATCAAGTTGGGACCGACTCATAGCTAACCTTCCAACAGGTTTTCAGAGGCATTTAATTGCACAGGAGGGGAGTATTCTGACTTCTCCTGTGGAGCAGCTGGTGTTTTTCTACATGCATTCTGGATTGCAACACTGCTTCCTACATTTAGGCCAACAGAGCTCCCATCAAATACCTGAAAATAACAATGAATACTATGATTGGTAAAAAAGAGAAAGTTAATAAATTTACATCATTTTCTACCTTAAGAAATAAAAAGAAGCATATATAAATCATATTAAGAGAGATATAATATTAGCGTGCAAGTACATTTATAACAGAAATAGAAAAAAAAAATTGAAAATAAAATGAGTTAATTTTTTTGTACTATACTGTTTTTGTTTCATGACTTAGGAGGCCCAATGTATGACACTGAAGATCAGGTACAAATGGTTTCTTGACTGTAATATTTACAGAAGAAGATTGCTAGACTTGTTTCCTCCAGTGAGCTACTGTGTGAGCTCAACTACTATTGTCTAAGGTCCTGATAATTACCTGAGTGTAAACTATTTGTGTCACTTAGGGACTTTTGAAAGCTATTTTCCTGAAAAGATGATAAAATTGATAAATGATTCTCTAGCCTGATTAGGAAAAAAGGGGAGAAGACATAATTACCAATACCAGGAATGAGATAGATGACTTGACATATCACTGGAAATTTAAAATAAATCAGTAAGATAAGAGAATATTGCTGTTATTACTGTCGTTGTTATGTGTAATTGAGTTGCCTGCAATTCACAGCTACCCTATATACAACAGCTTTGAAACCTGCTCTATCCTGAGCCAACCTTACTGTCTGTGATACAGCTACTTGGATTACCCCAGTCACTGAGTCAATCCATCTCATCAAAGGTCTTCCTCTCTTTCACTGTCTCTCCAACCTCCCAAACATGATGTCCTTCTCCAAGAACTGGCCCTTCCTTGCAACATGCCCAAATTATGTCCTGTGGAATCCATGCCCCAAGGAGCATGCTAGTTTCACCGTCTTTATCTTCTCCTAATGATCTATGCTATGTTCAATACTCTTCTCCAGCACCATAGCTGAAAGGCATCAATTCTCCTTCTATCATCTCTAGTCATTGTCCAGCTATCTGATGTGTAGCACATAATTGCAATTGATGACAACATCATGATAGACGGTTGAAGAGATTGAGATTTTTTAACAACTTTAGTTTGCTTGGCTCCTCAATCAACACTCTCAGTACCAGCATCCAGGAAATCAAAAAATAAATTGCATTGAGAAAATCTGCTATCAGGACCTCTCCAGAGTACGAAAGAACAATGATTTCAGTCTGGAGACTAAGGTGTGTTTGATCCAAGCCCTGGTCTTTGCAATTACATCCTATGCATCATATAAGGGGATACATAAATAAGAAATTAAAATTAAAAACTTTTCCACAAAGGAATTACAGGTTCACAGGTTTTATTAGAAATTGTGTTAAAGAATAAGGAAAACTAATTCTAGACAAACTCTTGGGATTTATTCCCTTTTTTGTACTATAGAATCAGAATTAACCTATAACCTACATTGTCATTAATACAATAGCACCCTAAAAAATGGGTTTGTCAGTAATTTTGAGTATTTATTCATGTGTCTGTTGACTATCCAAATGACCTCCTCTGTGAAAAGTCCTTCCATATCTTTTATACATTTTTTAATTAGATTATCAGTCTTTTCCTTGTGGAGATCCTGTAGCACTCTGTAAATTTTTATTATGAGACCTTTGTCTGAGCTGGCTTTTCCAAATGCTTTTTCCCAGTTAGTAGATTTTCTTTTCACCCTATTGGAAAAAAAATTGATGCATGCAGGGATACAGAGCATATGAATCTTGTATACAAACCAATATTAAACATTAAAAAAGAAAAACAAAATAAAAATATGTGTTGACTTCCATGAGCCATAGTTCTCAGTTGCCTGTCAGTTATATATAATGTATGACAGTCATGTAATAAGATCTTATAATATGATAAATCAATCAGCTCTAAAGGACTGAAGATATGGGACAACACACTAAATCCCACCTCTCACAGACTTAAAGGTGTTTAACCTGCAGTGGATAAAACAAAGTTGCTCCTTAGAGGTAAGGACTTTGAACTGCTATTTCACATACTGTGGGAAAGTGGCCAGGAGGGACCAGTCCTGGAAGAAGGACATTATAATTGGCAAGATGGAAAGACCCTGGATGAGATCTGTTGATACATTAACTGAGATAATGGGGTTAGGTATGTCAGAGACAGTGAGACTGGCTCAGCATAGGGCAGGGTTCAGACCTATTATGCATAGGGTCACTATGTGTCACAGGTGAGTAGACAGCACATAACAATAACAATATCAACTCCTTGTTGCAATTTAAAAGACATGTTATAAGTTGAATTATGTGCATCAAAAATATGTCACATTAGCTATGCTGTTATTATCCATATTATATAATAATGCTACATTTTGTAATAGGCTGGAATTATCCTATATGCTGTAAGTCTTAATCTTTGTGATGTTAATGAGACAAGGTTAGTGACAATTGTATTAATAAAGGAGAATGTATATTTTCTCAATGAAATATCTTGTTTCATTTCTTTACTGATGTTTCATAGGACCTTGGTTAATGATTCAGGCAGAATAAAACCTTTGGCATCTTCAGTTTTCTTCCCCACTGATGATGCTGCTCTTTAAAAATCCAAAGCATGACTTAGATTTGTTGAAAAAGTTTATATCATATGTCTCAAAACATCAGTAAAGAATTAACAGCTTTCCTACTGATGTTTTATAATTGTTTTAACTTTGTCTAGTTTAGATCCAACTTTTTAAATTGTGAATGTCAATCAGTATTAATGTATGAGAGGAAGAGAATGAAAATATTCCAAAAGAAAAAATAGAAAATGTGGTACAAGTTGACACAGTTAGAAATGTAGAATATAACACAATGTGGGTATTTTTACATATGAAACTCAATGTATTTATTAAATTAATAAACAACCACTAATTCAAATGATTAATTGAATTGTTGACAAAATGACTAACACAAGATCAATATTTTTCATTTGAGACTATATGAAATAAATATTTTTCTCTGATGGAGTTTATTTTTCTATTTACATTGCTTATCGATTTCCAGAATTCCAGTCTTTATTTTTTTTAGCTGTTTCCTCTCAAATTAATGCTCAGAATGCTATTTTCCATAGCTACAATGGCTGGCTTTCACTGCCACCCTGTTAACAAAATGAAAATGCTTTGCTGATAATCAAAAGTATACATAATATGCACAATTGACAATTGGAGAAGAACAAAAAGTGATTGAGAAACACTTTCTTTTCAAAGGATTAACAACAGATGGGTTTTAGAAGTTGCTAATCCTCAGCAGAGACACTGCAGTTTTCTGTCACATCCTACATTATGATGATCTGGTAGCCACATTCCACTTCTAGCAATGTTGTTGTCATCATTGGGTGCTGTTGAGTCAAGTGCAATGCGTAGCGTCCCTCTGAACAACAGAACTGTACTTTGCCTTATCCTATGTGCTCCTCCCAATATCTGACACACAGATTGCTGCAGTCATTATGTCAATCCACCTGCCTGAGGATCTTCTCCTTCTTTGCTGTTCCTCCACCTTTCCAAGCATGATATCTCCCTCCAAGAAATAATCCCTCGTAGCAAGATTTGTCATCTTTGCCTCAAAAGAGCACTCTGGCTGGACCGTCTCCAAGACATTTTAAAAGTTTGCTCTTAGAATATTCATAACTCTTCTCCAGCACCACTGTTCCCAGGCATAAATTCTTCTTCTTCCATTCTAATCCATTATCTAGCTCTCAGATGCATAGCAAGTAGCTGAAAAGACCATGACCTGAATCAGATTCACCCTAGTCTTCAAACTGGTATCAAGTGTATTGATTTTGAATACAATTAAAATGAAGTCATTGACAGTCTCAATTATTTTCTCCACCAATTATGATGTTGCCTATCAATCCAGTGGCGAGAATTTTGTTTTCTTTCTTCTTCTATTTTTTAATTTTTTTGTATTTTATATGTTTGTATACAAAATTCATTTACCTTGTGTTTCATTTATATACATTGTTTCACACATTCCTCCATTCACATTGTGTTTTATATGATCATTGCCATACATTACCTTCTGTAAAATTAATCACTGTTGATCCATGCACACTCTTGCCATTAAAATGCAATCCATATTGAAGGCTACAGTGTTTAATATTCTGAAGCAAGTGCTTCAAATCCTCTTCGTTTTCATTAAGCAAGGTGGTGTCATTTGCATAACCAATGTTATCGCTAGGTCTTCCTCCAATTCTGATGCCACATTCTTCTTCATAAAGTCTAGCTTCTCAATAATGTGCTCAGCATGTAGATTATTGTTGTTGTTATGTACTTTCAAGTTACCTGTGGCTCATAGCCACTCCATGTAAAATATCTCTCAAGTTTGCTCTGTCCTGAGCCAGTCTCACCGACTTTGATATACACCTACGCACATTGACCTAGTTACTGTATCAATCCATCTCATCTGGGGTCTTCCTCTCCTGAGCCGTCTCTTCGCCCTCCCGAGCATGATGTCCTTCTCCAAGGACTTGTTCCTTCTGGCCACATGCCCATAGTAAGTGAATGAGAGATCTTCAAAATCTTAGCCTCCAAGAAGAAACTTGGTTTCACCCTCTCCAGATCTATTTGTTTTCTGTGTAGCCAATGATATCTTCAAGACTCTTCTCCAGCACCACAACTCAAAGATAGCAAATTTTCTTCTATCATCCTTACTCATTATCTAGCTATTCATAGCTAGTTACTGTGAAAACCATGGACTGGATCAGGCACACTCTGGTCTCCACACTGACATTGTTGCTTCTCAGTACTCTGGAAAGGCCCCTGACAGCAGATTTACATAAAGGAATTTGCCTTTTCATTTCCTGACTGTTGGTGCTAAAAGTGTTGATTGTGGAACTGAGCAAGCTCTTATTATTAAATAAAAATTTTCTAACATAAATAACCTGAAAAACCTTTTTCATCAAAATCTGTTCATTCTAAATATAATACAGTAATCTTTACTTGTCATAAATCAGCCAAAATACAAATTAGACAATTCAAACTCTACTCAAAGTACCTCAGAGAATAGGATTAGTGATATCTTTTTGAAAGGTGTCAGGATTGTGGAACAGTTCTCTTCACAGGGGAGGTTATCATGTCAACTTGACAGCACCTAACAGCAACAGAAACTGCTATGTTCAAAAAACAATGCTTTTCTGAAAAGTGCAGGATAATTCAAATAAAAATAATGTAACTTCTCATGACTCAAATATTATTAAACTAAGAAAAAAAAATTAGTAAACAAAAAAGGCAGGACCAGAAACACATGAATAGTGAACTAAATTAAAAAAAAAAATCAATCAAGCTGTAATTCTATGCCAAACTAAAGCATCATCAATGAATACCTCAGAAGTTTGATAGTTATCACTTAAGTGAAGCTAACTACAAAAAGTAAATAAAAGATATATTTGAGAATATATAAATAGGCCCAGATTTTTAACATTTAAAAAGAAAGGGCAGTTATCAATGGTAAAGGTGTGTTTTTATTGTTGTTACATGTTGTCGAGTCAGAACTGACCCATAGCTGACCTTCCAGTGCATTTTCAGAAGCAATGAATCCCATGGGAAGAGATTATGCATTCTCCATTAGAGCACCTCATGGTTTCGACCACATCGTTAGAATTGCAGCACAGCACTAGATCACCAGAGTACCCTGGTAAAGCCTTAGTGAAATGAACAATTGCTGAATATATGAAATAATAATAATTTTATCTGCTTTATGGGTATAAATAGAAGGTAGCCAAAATATTGGGTAATAAATTTATGTGTAGGAGGCAAGGGATTGAAGATATCTATTCGTAAAAAATCAAGCAGTGACACTACCTTTACTAAAGCATACACAAATATTAAGGAGAATTATTTTTAAAATAATAATTTAATAGACCCACTCACTGCCATTAAATTGGTTCTCACTAATAGAAATGCCCCTCAGGTTTTTAAGTCTCCAAGTCTTTATAGAAGAAACATGACTGTCCGTCTCTTTTAAAGTGAAGCAACTTATAGATTCAAATGGCCAACACTTTTTCTATCATCTGACACATTATTCACTATATCACTAGCTCTTCCAACACAGAATGAAACCTTAAATGGGAATACAAAAATTAAGAGAACAAAAAGAGATTAATAAGCTCACAGCAAAACAAAAGCAATCATTCCATTTGGAGGGGAGATAACAGAGTATCATGATTATTCAAGAAAATAAAAAAATCATAAAATAAGATTATAAAAGACATTCCAATAAATCAATGAATATCCATAGGCCACATTTGCCTTTTTCAAAGAAGAAACCTTCATGTTAAAGGCAAATATTTATAAAATTAATTTACACTATTTTTTCAATTTTATACTGATTTGTTTACAAAGTATGAATACATTGTTTTTCACAAAAGATCTTTCCCATTTCCTTCACCCCCCACTCACCCATCAATTGTGTAACTCTATGAATAAGGGACTCAGAGTTGACATCCACTCATAGTAAGCCAATCTACAACAGAACAAAATCCTGTCTTGTTCTGTACTTAAACCTACTGCTGTAGCCATTGTTTCAATCCAGCTTTTGAGGATCTTCCCATCTTTTATTGACTGTTCATTTTCCGAGCATGGTGGAAAGTCCTTTTCCAGAGACTGGACTGTCCTGTTAATACACATTGAGTTTATGAAACAAAATCTCACCATACTTGCCGTTGTTTTTTTTTTTATTTTAATGTAAGTTTATAGAGATTTTGGATTGCCTTTCATTCATTATTGCACATTTCTCTTCCTGCCTACTCCTCCCCCAAATTGTTTTTTTTCTTTTTGAAAAGTAAAAACAAAACAAAGCAGACAAACAAACAAAAAAACCAACCATACTTTGGTTATTATACAATCCTCCCCCACCCCCATCCACTCCACCATGTAGCTCTCATTCTGGACTCTTGTAATGAAAATAATACCTAATCTTATATTTCTTCTAAACAGTTCTCTGCCTCATCTGTTTCAATGCAGTATACATTATTCATCCTCTCTTTTCTTAGATTCCCCCCCCCGTCCTGATGTCAATCCTGCTTTAAAACAGTGGCATTGTTCAGTATTTGTCC
>NW_006399769.1:11939404-11941388 GCF_000299155.1 Elephantulus edwardii
CATTCTTGCCTAGTTCCTGTTCTCAAAGGGAGTGCCTTTAGTCTCTCTCCATTGAGAACAATGTGTGCTTTCTGGTTTGCTTATGTACTTCTTACTATGTTGAGGAAATTCCCCTCTAATCCTATTTTGTTGAATGTTTTAATCAGGAAATTGTGTTGGATTTTGTCAAAGGCCTTTTCTACATCAATTGATAGGATCATGTCATTCTTGTTCTTTGTTTTAGCAATTTATTACTCTATTTTTACCTGTTTCATCCCTTATTTGTATTATTTGTGTCTTTTCTTTTGTTAGTCTTGCTAGGGGTCTGTTAATTTTACTGATGTTTTCAAAGGTCCAACTCCTAGATTTGTTGATGGTTTTAATTGTTCTTCTGTTTACTATTTCATTTCTTTCTGGCCTAATTTTTATAATTTCAGGTTTTTTAGAAGGTGTTGAGTTTTTTTTGCTGTTCTTTTTCAATTCGTTGGTGATGCTGGGCTAGAAATTCAATGATAATTTTTCCTGCCTTTTCATGTATTTCTTTATTGTTATACATTTACCTTTGATTACTGCTTTGACTGTTTCCCAGAGGTTTTGGTAAGTGGTGTTTTAATTGTCATTTGTTTCAAGAAACTTTTTAATTTCATCTTTTGTTTCTTCTAGCACCAACTCATGTTCAAGCAAGGTGTTGTTCAGCTTCCAAATATATGTTCTTTCCCCCCTTCCTTTATCCTCTTGTTACTAATACCTAATTTTGTAGCATTGTGGTCTGAGAAGATGCTTTGTATTATTTCTATGTTTTTTAGATTTTTGATTCTTGCCTTGTGACCTAAAATGTCATCTATTCTGGAGAACATTCCATGCACATTGGAAAAGAGATGTACTGTGCTTTTTTGCAGTGCATTAGCTTATAAATATCTATGAGATCATATTGGTTTATTGTGTGCTTTAATTATTCAGCATCTTTGTTGAGTTAGTTCTATCTTTTCTTGAGAGTGGTGTAGTGAAATCTCTAAGTACTATAGTAGTGTTGTCTATTTCCTTTTTCAGTTTTGTTAATGTTTCTTTTATATATTTTGCAAGTCTTTCACTTGCTGCATTGATATTTATTATTGTTATGTCCTCTTCTTCTATTGACCCTTTAAGCATTATGTAGTGACCTTTCTTGACTTTTGTAATAGTTTTTGCACTGAAATTTATTTTATCAGAGATTATTATCACTACTGCTTTTTACTGGTTTCCATTTGCTTGGTATATTTTTCCCACCTTTAATTTTTAGTCCTTCTTTGTCTTTACTTTTCAGATGTGTCTGCTACTCTTTTTCCCTTCAGTGGTGCATTTAAACCATTCACATACAGTGTGATTATTGAGAGGCATGGCTTTATTGCTGTCATTGTGTTGAGTTCTTTTTGGTGTTACTGCTTGTTACTCTGGTCCATTCTGTTTTCTGTCATACCTCTGTAAGAAGGACCTTTCTCAATGTTTCCTGCAATGCTGGTCTTGTATTTACACACTCCATTAGTTTCTGTTTTTCCAGGAATATCTTGATTTGTCCTTCATATTTGATGGACAATTTAGCTGAGTACAATATTCTTGGTTGACAGTTGTGTTGAGTGTTCAGTATATGTCATTCCAGTGTCTTCTTGCTGACATGAATTCTGCTGAGAAATTGGCACTTAATCATATCTGCTCTCCCTTATAGGTTACTCTTTGTTTCTCCTAGCTGCTTTCAGAATTCTCTCCTCATGTTTGGTTTTGGCAAATTTCACTATGGTCAAATTTGACTTGGTGTTTTTCTTTTGGAGTCTATTCTATATGATGTACTCTCAGCTTCTTGAATATCGATTCTCTCATTCTCCATTATGCCTTAGAAGTTTTCTTCTAGTTTTTCTTCCAAGATTTTTTCAGTGTATTTACTTGTTTCTTCCTTCTCTGGGTTTCTGATGCTGAACATGTTATTTCTCTTCTTCTTCTTCTTTGTGTTGTTGTTATGTGCCTTTGAGTC
>NW_006399769.1:11942482-11945477 GCF_000299155.1 Elephantulus edwardii
GGATTGATTCAGTGACTGGGGTAATCGGGATGGGTGTGTCAGACGCAATGAGATTGGCACAGGGTAGAGCACGGTTTAGGGCTGTTTTACATTGGGTCACTATGAGTCGCAAACGACTCAACGGCACATAACAACAACAACAACAAATTCTGTGTCAGAAAGTTCTATCACACTTTCTGGTTTCAGGATATCCATGTATACTCTGCCACTTTTGGGAGGTGACATCTTGCTTTGGGGTTTTGTAGGTTGTGATGTAGCCTGCTTCTTACTCTGCCATGGCAGAGTTTGACATGCCTGAGGAGATGATAGGTTCTTTATTTGAAGTCACTGCTACAGAAGACGATGTGGCATTTACACTGCCTGTGTTTCTATCTGAACTTCTGAAACAAGGGAAGACTCAATTCAGGGCCTGTAAAAGGGGCCTCTTTCATCAGATAATAGTTGCAGCTAAATCAAATCAAGGCACTCAGATAATTGGCAATTAGTTAACTGGGTATGAGGAAATGTAAGACTGAGCACAAGACTGGCACAGCGGGGGATTGTACAGGTATACAGGGCTTGAGGGGAGTATGTGTTCAGATGCTTTTTGGGTGAGCACATGTGGGGACCTCACTCAGACTGCATCTGTCTGGCTCACGTCTGGCAGGACCAGCTCTCCAGATTGGCAGATGTGGGGACCTCACTCAGATTGCAGCTGTTGGGCTCGCTCCTGGTGGGGCTTGGGGTTTCTGGGTGGGTAATTGAGGTTCTAGTGGAATTGGTGGTTTCAGTGGGGCTAGTGGTCCTGGAGGGGCTGGCAGTTCCCACCATGCTTGCTTTTAAGGAAGATTATAGTTGCACTTCTTCCAAGACACACTCTGTTTGTTTGTTGGGTAGTCTGTGGTACATGTAATATTCTTTAGCACCATAATTCAAAAGTGCTAAATCTTCTTTGATCTTCCTTATTCGTGTCCAACATTCACTTGCGTTTTAAGAAATTGAAAAGATTATGGCCTGTGTGAAGATTAAAGGAAGAAGAATTCTTTAAAGGCTAAAATAGTATCTCAGACTAATGGGACAGAATAAAATTACAACTGATAAGCACAATAATTGAGTATAGCATTTTTAATACCCCATAAAATGTGAAACTAATACTGTATGATAATTGAAGATACAAGTATGGGAAGCCAAACTTTATACCAAATATTATATGAAAACCCTTGTTCAGGAATTGAAGGAATTACAGATATAAGTTAGGATTTCTCTTGTGGCAGATCCTAGAAAATGAGCTGTTTGTTTCCTGCAAGACAGGAGACAGCAAGGGGCCCCCTACAGAGGGAGTGTTACTTCCTGAGCTAGAGTTCACCCTGAGGCATCAAGGTTAATAGTTAAGGGTAAGCCAAATTCTTGCATTTGTGAACCCCTCCTTCCTGAGTCAAGCAGAAGGTTTTCAATAGAAAGAGATTGGCTTCATTTGCATTGACTTCTCTTTGTGATTTACTTCCTGGTAATTTTCAATAAAGATACAGAGAAGTTTGGCTTGGGGTCTTCAGTGGAGAAATGCTGGCCCCCTGTTTTATGCTTTCTGTTCTAGCACATTCCTGGCTGTTTGTCTCTTTATTAATAATTATAAAATTATTCCATTCTTTGGGACCCTCGGTCTGCAACATACAAGGTCTTTTTTCTTAATTTAGCATTAGCAGTATTAGTATTAGCATTCTTTTCAAACTAAAATTGTTGAGCTTTTTGTTTGTTTGCTTGCATACAAAATTCAAGTGCAATATATTTTGTTTATATATATTATATCTCACAGATTCCTCTATTTACCTTATTTCATATGACAATTCTCATATATTATATTTTATAAAATTAATCACATTGATCCATGCCTAACATTACTATCATTACCCCACATTTTCAAGTCCTCATTGGATCTTTTCCCAATTCTTTCACCCTCCTCCTCTACCCACAAAACTCTGGGGTGGGGAAATCAAGGTAAAATTCTTACCCCCACCACTGTTTTTAAATTTTATATTGGTTTGCTTAAAAGTTTAAATACACTGTGTTTCACACTATTCTTCATTAATATTGTTTTATACAATCATTCCTATGAATTATGTTTTATAAAATCATTCACTATTGGAGACTGCATAAAATTATTTTTGTGTGCTCCTGAATCTCCTTTATTACCTTATCTTGCTTGCCCTCAGCAATTTATAGCTAACCTGGCTGTTTGTTGTTTCCTGTTTGCTCATGTAATTTATGGTCAAGAGCTAAGTTTCATTTTTAGACATCTTATATTGGTTTTCCCCTGTTTGTCTCAGTACTTTTCCTTCAAAAGTTAAATGATAGTTAGGAATATGTGTAAATAAACCAGGTTAATGTATAAAGTGCCCAAGACATGTGGCTCCAGCTAGATCAATTAATCTGGGCTATGACTTCTGACCAGACTCCCCAAACAAGAAAAAAAAAATACTGTCAAAATTGTATTGTCTGGTCTATTCCTTATATGTTGCTATGTGCCAATCGAGTTGATTGCAACTAATACCTATCATATGTACAAAAGACTGGAATCATGCCCTATCTTGAGCCAACCTTGTTAATATCTGCTAGTCTACTCTCAGCATGCTCTGTTGTACATAGGATTTTTCAAAGGCCTGATCCCTTGTATAAGCCCCTGGATAACTCCATGACAAAGAGATAAAATTGGGAATCACATATTCCCTGTCTCCTATATCACTCATAACCATCAATATCACTGAGTTAAAACTGACACATAGTTGAATCTCTGTTTGGTTTCCAAGGTTGTAAATCATGTGGGAGTGTTGGTACCACAGAGCCGGACCCCAGTGAGATCGGACGCCAGCACCAATCACTCACGAGAGACAGTCCCTGATGCAAACAGCATGAGGTTTTATTCCATCCAGCACGCTGGGGCACAACTCATGACCTACGCAGAGGCAGAGGAGTTGAGCCCCGAGCTAAGGGTACATACAGCTTATAAAGGCAATAACCC
>NW_006399769.1:11952011-11965746 GCF_000299155.1 Elephantulus edwardii
GTCAAAGGAAACTCTCGGTCTATTTCATTAGGGAGTTGGGTAGGTCTCCTCCTGTACCAGTCAGATCCGATTTGAAGGTACACACAAAAAATAATAAAATAAAATTTAAAAAAATAAAGCTCTAGTCCAAAAATGTCTATGCTCAAAGTGATAAATTAAGCGGGAATTATCAAAAGAAATGCAAGGAATACAGAGTAACTGTACCAAAAAGAATTAGCTGATATACAACCATTTAAGAGAGCAGCATGTTATTAAGAACCAACAGTAATAAAAGAGAAATGTCAGCCTACTCTCAAGGACTTAGCAAAAAATAAGCCCCCAAGAATTGAGGGAATACCAATTGACATATTTTAACAAACATGCAGCCTTAGATGTCCTCACTAGATTGTGCCAAGAGATATGGAGGACATCTAGCTGGTCAAGTGATTAGAAGAAATCCATATTTGTTCCTACACCCAAAAAATATGATTCTATAGAATGTAGACATTATCTAACAGTAACAACAACCATCATTAATAGCACATGCAAATAAAATCTTGCTGAAGATTAATAAAGAACGACTAGAACAGATCTGCCAGAAATAGAACCTTGCTTTAGAAGAGACCATAGCACTGGATATCATTGTTGATGTCATATGGATCTTGGCTGAAAGCGGACAGTCCCTGAAGGATGTCTATTACTGTATTATTGACCATGCAAAGGTATTTAATGGTGTGGATCACAACAAACTATGACTAATTTTAAGAATAAGGATTCCATAATACTTGATTGTGCTCATGAGAAACCTATTTCTATACTATGAAATTTTTGTCCAAACACAACAAAGGAGCAGGACTTGGTTCAAAATCAAGAAAGTAGTGCATCATGAATGTATTCTTTCTTCATACTTTTTCAACCTATATGTTGAACAAATCATTCAGGAGGTTGGACTTTAAGAAGAATGAGGCATCAGGATTGAGGGAAGACTCATCAACAACCTGATTGTGAAGATAACACCCATCCTTGCTTGCTGAAACTGAGGACTTGAAACATTTATTGCAGAAGGTCAAAGACTGCAGTCTTCAATATATCTTAACATAAAAAAAAAAACCAAAAAAACAAAATTCCTTACCAGCAGACCACTAGGCAGTACAATTATAGATGGAGAAAAATGAGATTGCTAATGATGTTATATTTTTCAGATACATCCATAATCAACACCCTTGACAACAGCAGCAAAGAAGACAACAGACATGTTGCATTGGGAAAATCTGCTATCAAAGATGTCTCCAGAGTGCTAAAGAGCAATGGTATCAGTTTATGTACTAAGGTGTATTTGATCCTTACCATAGTCTTCTCAGTTGATTGCTGAGACTTGGACAATTAATAACCATGATAGAAGAAGAATAGATGTCTCTGAGTTGTGGTCCTGAAAAAATACCATGGGCTGCTAAAAGAACAAACAAGTCTGTTCTGGAGAGAGGGAAACTAGTTTGCTTTTTGGAGGCAAGAATTCAGAAGATCCTTCTCATATCCTTTAACATGTTGCCAGGAGGGACTAGTTCTTAGAGGACATCATCCTTGAAAAGGTAGAAAGTCATTGTAGGAGACGAAGACCCTGTATGAGTTGAATGGACACAGTGGGATCAGGTGGGTTAGATACAGTGAGGTTAGCTTAGGATAGAGAAATACTCAGAACCATTGTTCATAGGGTTGCTATGAATTGTAGTTGACTCAAGGCACATAATAACAAGAAGTCCAAAGTTATCTTATAAGAGGTAACCTCTAGATTTACGTTTTCCTGGTTTTGACTCAAATTTTCAGTCTTATTCGTTTCTGCTACTGATTTTATAGACTATATAAAACATTGGTTTCAAGTGACAAGATTATTTGCATAATGGAAGTATGATGTATCTTTAAATCATAGACAGAGACATTCCATTTTGAATATTCTAACATCAAAATAGAGAATACCAGTTGGTCTAAGAATTTAATTTAAATAAATGAGTGTAAGGATATTAAACTCTTGAAAGTATGTGGTGAACCAGGAAAGTAGAATCAATGAGACATAGATGAAAGTTCGAAATGTGCATCACTTGTTATATTGGAAGATTTATATGCCTAACTTGAAAAATAATCTATCAGCCTAGGAAGAGCCTCATTAGCTATTTTTGGTGGCTCAGATGGCATAATCATGTCATTTGTCATTTTCATTCACAAAGAAGGGACCAGTGAAGGTATTTCAAATGTGGGAAAAAATGGGAGATGAATGCTATTAAATTTAAAAACATCTGCACTCTAATGAGAGAGAATGACAAAAAAGGGGAAAGAGTATCACAGAGTTACTGTTTTCTTTGAGTGAGACACATAGTTATCATGTTTAGCTATTCACTGAAAAGTTGTAGACCTGACAATCAATTTCAAAACATCAAACACTGAAAATTCTCGTAGCCCAAACTTAATGAGGGTTAACTCAGTGGTAACCAAGTTTTCCCGTTATAGGTATTGGTGAGACTCGTGCAGCCATGACTGGGGGGAAAAATTCTTACCATCAATGCAGCACTTGTTTTCAAATTTTTCATTTATTAATATCTACTTCAATTTTAACATTTTTTTTGTTTAAGATAATTAGATAATTTCATTATTTTTATTTCCTGAGCAAAATACTGTTGTTCTCATTACTCTGGAGAGGTTCCTGACAGCAGACTTTGTCAATGCAATTCGTCTTTTAATGTCTTAGCTACTGGTACCAAGAGTTTGATTGTGGAGCCAAGCAAACTAAAGCTGTTTACAATCTCAATCTCTTCACCATCTATCATGATTCTGCCAGTTGGCCCAGTGGTGAGATTGTTTTCTTGATGTTGAGCTTCAATACATATTGAAGTCCTTGACCTTCTGAAGCAAGTGCTTCAGGTCCTTCTCAGTTTCAGGGAGCAGGGTTGTGTCATCTGCATAACGCAGGTTGTTGTTGAGTCTTCCTCCAATACTAATATCACATTCCTCCTCATAGAGCCAGCCACCTGGATGATCTGTTTTGCATATAGATTGAAAAAGTATGGAGATAACACACATCCCTAGAGTATATCCTTCCGGATTTTGAACCATGCAGTGTTTCCTTGCTCTGTTCTGATGACTGCCTCCTGGTCCAATGATAGGTTCCGCATAATCACGATCAGAGTTAGTCACAATTTATTGTGATCCACACAGCCAAATGCTTTTGCATAATCAGTGAAACACAGAAAGACATTTCTCTGGTATTCTCTGCTTTCAGTCAAGATTCATCTAACATTAGTTATAATATCTCTAATACCATGGCCTCTTCTAAGCCCAATCTGCATTCTGGCAGCTGTTTTTGGATAACTGTCAGCAAAATCTTGTTTACATGTGATATTAATAATATTGTTCACTAATTTTTGCACTCTGTAAGGTCACCTTTTTTTTTCTTTTTTGGAATGGGAACAAATATAAATATCTTGAAGTCAATTGCCCAGGTGGTTGTCCTCCAGATTTCATGGCACAACTTGGTGAGTGTATCAAGGTCAGTGTCTGTTGGTTGAAATATGTCAATTATTATGCTGTCAATTCCTAGGGCTTTGTTTTTAGTCAGGTTTTTTTCAGAAAAACTTCAACTTCTTCCTTCATCACCAAAGGCTCTTGCTCATATGTTGTTTCATGAAATTATTCTGTATCCTCCAATTACTTTTGGAATAGTGACTCTGTATCCTCTTTTCATCTTCATAGGCAATGTTTAAGAGAAAGAAATTACTATAAAATGTGTAGTTTAAGGTAGGGTGTTTTTTCCTCTACAAGAAAGAAGTCTATTGCTTTTAGGACAAAATGTCTATGTAGCATTTTTTTTTCCTCAGAAAAGAATACTTTTGGAAATTTAAAGAAATACGATCCATCAACTGATGAAGTAGACACTTCAGCAAAGAAAGTTTTTTAGAGGCAAATGCCTAGCTAGATGGTAAAGTCACACTTGTGTTATCAGAACAGAGACATGGCTACTGTTAGACAGAAAAAGAGTTGAAAGAAAGAAACTGGCCCTAAGAAATGAACAAGACTTTATTGCATGGTCTGACCAAGAGCAGAGAGTCAAAATGGTGTGTGGTCAATTAGGGGCAGTTCCTTCTTATAAGGGTCTTGGGAAGGACTAGAGAAGATGGTATTTCTTGGAATTTGTGGTGTCAATTAAGTTGGATTTGAGCTTTTGTGATCAGGCCCAAAACCTTATCAGAATCTATCATCTGGTCTGGTTTTTTATCTATCTGCCTTAGATGATACATGTTATCAGGTTTCCTAGGAAGTGATCAATTCTGGAGGAGGTAGGGGCAACTGTGACATTCTTGAGATTTTCTCTCCATTTCCAGAACTTAAAGGAATATAATGACTAGGTGGAAAGTAATATCTATGTGCTTCCTGCTGAATTGGGGGGATTTTGGGGGCTGGCATTGGTTCCTGTAAGATCTAAAGAAGGAGCAATATTTTCACATGCTCTTGGGAAGTTGCTCAGGAGATGGCAGTGAGGCATTCTATTAAAAATTTCTGCAAAAGTTATAAAACAGGGAGCAAGAGTTATAAAAAAAAGAATGAATAGAAAGGGAGTTAGGAAGGGTAGCAGCCAAGGAGAAATTTCTGGTTGCCACCATGGTGGATAGTGTTTGGTGGAGCTCCCCAATTAAAACAAGCTTGGAAGTGGGAGTGGAATCCACTTCCAAAATAGCTTGCCTCTGGAAACCCTATGAAATTGGAGAAATGAAGAAAGTTATACAAGTGTTTAGGTCTTTCATTCATAGGGTAACTATGAGTAGCCTACAACTCGATGGTTTTAACAACAACACAACAACAACTAGGTCCCTGATAATCTATATATGGTGTTAGTTTACAGAAACAATAATTTTATTTTCTAAATAGGCAGAGACTATCTTTTTATATAGTTAATAAGTTAGGTCTCTTGTTTTGTAATACAACTGCTATGTGGGCATCAGTTTGGTCTTGGACTGCAATAAGTTGAGTTGCAATATTTTCTAATGACTTTTGGAGTTTTTGAGAGAACCTGGAATTTTCTAAGATGTCTAGGCCTGCAGTGTTAGTAGTAGCTTCTTTTCAAGGTTTCTCTATGTTTGACGTGCTGAGTTAGAGAGCTAGGTATTAGTTTTGAGTTGGCTTGGTCCACAGACAGGAATAGACATTGTTTCTACAGGTGAAGAAACTGCTTTCTGCTTTCATATATTCCCAAAAGACCTGAAAGATGTAGCTAAATATGCTAGAATTAGAGGCTGAAGAGATATATTTGGTGGAAGTTATTGGTTTCTCTAAAGCCAGTCACTTTGTTCGGTGATACAGAAAGAGACGAATAGATGGGAGAGTTTGTAACATGCAGTGCTAATCTTGATTGTGTGGGGAGTGATGAGAGAGAGAAATCCTGACTTCTTCCTGAGTTGAAGGCAGAGTGAATTTGGGTTGGGTTTGGTGAAGTTAACCTGGGTAAGAGTTTAGCATATATAGTAGTTTGGAATGATTGAGGTTTTTCATAGGGTTTTCTTTTTGGGGTTTTGTTTTGTTTTGTTTTGTAGTTGTGAAGTATGAATGAGTTGGTTAGAAAGGGGGAAGGGATTTGGATAAGAACTTTGCAAGAGGAGTATGACTTTAGGAGAATTTCTCAAAGAGGAATAAATTGGACAAATATAGGTGGAGGTGGGGAGGAGTGGTATACAACATAGGTATGTGTTTTGGGACAATAGGCCTGATAAAGGGACTTGAGGAGAAGTGGAGGCTCTGTTTTAATTATATTTGAAGAAGTTTTGAGTGTTTAAAAGATACTTCTGTGTGAGTTTGAAGAGTAGATATCATTTGACAATTTTTATATTTGTTGAGAAACTGCTCTAATATATAACAGTGTTTTCAGCAACAGAATAATTTTATTAGACTGAGTTTGTTAAAACAACATGGCTAAATTCTGAGAGATAATAGATAGATAGATAGATAGATAGATAGATAGATAGATAGATAGATAGACTGGTTCTCAGTATTTCAGGGTTATTTTACTTAAAGACAAAGAAAGAAACTCAGAGTGAAGAGATGTAGTAAAGAACATATTGTTTAATTTTAATACTAAGAAATGGACTTTGGGGGTACTTGGGTTATTAGAATATAGAGATTGGGTAGTACAAGATTTAGAAGAAATATATTTAAACTATGGAATATTACTATTACTGAAAAAAAAGAACTTGTGAAACACTATACAATATGAAAGACTTAAAGGACATTAGGTTGAGTGAGTGAAATAGTCTAGCTGCAAAAAGATAAATCCTACATGCTATCACTATTCTACAGCAGGTCTGACATGGGGGGTTGGAAGGAGAATAGGACAAGAGTGGATAGACAATGACCATTGCATTGGAACAAGTCAAGAGAAGAACTCTAAAAAGAATGTAGGATTAGACACTATACATAGGATAATAGCTCAGAATAACAGGTACATAAAGATGACTTGTGGAAGGGGGGGATAGATGATTTTACAGGTTTTTTCTCAAAGTCTACAATTGAAGTTCATAGAGGGATATAAAAAATCTTAAGACAAAATGACTCATACTAGTGTTTAGAAGAAAGTAAATTCTTTTTTACTGGCAACATTAATGAATACTCAAGGCTTGTCTAGGCTTATGGTGGCTATTCTGGTCACTTGTAACACTCTTGAGAGAGGTGGGGCCTTGTAAGTCTGGTTGCTCTTCTGCTACCAAGACTGGCTTAGGTCGTTGTTGAGCCAGGTCTTTACGATGACTGCATTGAAAATAGTGGCAAGAAGCTTCCCTTCTGCCCCTTTACTCTCTCTGCAACATCTTTTGATATTTTGGCTTATGTGACTATAACTAGGCTTTTCATATGGGAAGTTAAAGAATTGAACTTGGAGGTTTTGGATGTGTTTACTGTATGAAAAGGTTTTAAATATTCTGTGATAGCAGTTGATTTTTTTTGTTGTTGTTTTTGTTTGTTTGGGGTTTTTTTGCATGTCTGGACAACTGTAGAGTTTTTATTTTACAGACTGGATAACACAACCACTAATGTTAAATACTGACAAATAAACAAATAGAATCACTACTTCACAGAATACACAAAAGGAAATTTCTGATAGTTTTATGAGCTAACCACAAAATACCAAAACTATTTAAATGATTTCAAACAAATTAAAATATTGATAATATTCAGTGTTGGTTAAATTATACAGCCATGAGAATAGAAACAATATTATAGGAGCACTGTATCTATAATTTTTTTTACTTCATTCTGAGTCTTTTTTTGTAAAAATTACACATTTGGCAATAACACATAGTCATGGTTATTGTTTATAATAATAAAAAAGGAAACAATAAAAATATTCTTCAAAGAAAAATGGCTAAATAACAATATATCCATATAAAAGGTCATAGAAAGGCAAAAAAAATTGACATCACAACAACTAACTCTAAAGCATAATAGCAGTTTTAAGAAATTTGGCTTTTATCTAGTTCTTCTTTTCCTTTTCCAAGTTGCTATTGTTGAACACTGACATAGCAACTGTTTGAGTTACTTTGACCATCTAAAGGTTTTTTTCTGGGGTTTTCTTAAAATAGCAGGGGCAGACTGGTTGAATGATAATTTTTTACTATTTTTTCTTTAGAACACTTAGGATCTAAGTTAGTGAATTTTGAAAGTTACAGGATTCTTATTATTTTGCATTATTTGTGCTAATTTAGAGTAATTTACTGATTCTACCTGAATATCATTTCTTTAAATGAAAAAAACTTGTATATAATTTCTAGCAGCTATTTTTGAAATTCACTTCTTTATTTTAATTGATAATTTTAATATCTATAGGGTACACATGCTTTAAACTATTATTATATTAAATTTTAAACAAAAAGGAAAAGAAAAATTTGGGAAAATTTTTCAGTTCTGAATTCTGCTGAAAATTTAAAGTGGGTGGAAAACACCATAAGGAAAATTGAAACAAAATAGTATTCTTAAACCTGTTTTAATAAAAGAAAAAAAGTATTTTAAATTGTTTTTTACTGAGAGGAAGCATTAGATTAACAGTACAGAGAGGGAATTAGAAATACGTAAGAAATTATAATATTTAAAACTTTTTTACTTTACTGTGTTTTAGAATTCATTGTGAAAAGATTAAAAATAGGTTTTGGCAAGAAAATGAAAGAAAAAAACTGAGCAGGATGAATAGGGAGCCAGAGAGAAAAAAATGCAGAGAGTGAAATAATTTGGCTGCAATTTCAGGCTAAGCCTGAGAGATGCAAGGAGAATAGAAGGAGAGGGGCTTTGGGGCTCCAGAAGATGGCCTCATGTGGCAATGCTACATTTGCATAGCACAATGAGAGGAGAGCAGGAGTGGTAAGAGATGCTGAGAGATCAGTGAGATCAAAGGTGAGGGGATTTTGATAAGGAGGGGGAAAGGGCTTAGAAAGGGTTAAAAAAATTTACTAAGAACAGCAGTTTTGACAGAGAGAAGAATAGAAAGTGGCAATTTGACAAAAAAGGACAGAGAGTGGAGAGCAAAGCAGTCCTGAAACATAGGGTTGGCTTTTTTTTTACTATTATATTTTGCCATTGCATTGACAGAAATTATTAAACTCTCAGAGTGAGTCAAACACTCAGAGTGAGTGTTCCATTCTAGGGCTATTGAGACCCATTATTTAATTGATGTTGTGGTTATACCATGTTATTGCAATAAGAGAGTATCAAGCAAGGGAACAGAGGAGACACCCCTGTGGAGTGTACCAAGACAGACAGGAATGGTGGGCTCCCATGATGGAGGTATAAGTAGTGGGGGAATCCCAGAAAGAGACAAAAACTTAAGGGAATAAGACATTCCCTGATTATCTTTTGTTCTTAGGAGAAGAAGGTCTGTTCATGATGTGGGTGTCTCCAGCAATGGGAGAGAACTGCCCAGGTGGCCGAGGGGTCTGCCTGGCCAGCACTAAGACTTCTAGAGACCAAAGTGACCAGGAGACCAAGAGAGGAGAACCACCACTTCTTACCCTAAATTGGTCTGGTGTTGTTTAGAAGGCTAACATTGGCAAGAGGCAGAAAGCCCTTAGAGAAGGGTGTCTTCATAGCAGTTCAAAGAGGAGCAATCAGGAACTGAGTCAAGCCCATGGGAGAATGAAATGAATTAGGGTGATCCAACATTTCTGTTAGCCTAGAGACAAAGAGAGACAGGTTACATATAAAGGAGAGAAAGAAGCCAATTTCAGAGAGATTCCAGAGAAAATATGAAATCAGGGTAGACTCCAAGGAAGTAAAGAGAGAGAGAGAGAGAGAGATGTGAAAGTGGAGAGTAAAGAAAACTTGAGTGCAGGCAACCTCTGATCATTTGCCATTTTAGTACTTAAGTTTTGAAGGACAAATGGATTAAATGAGCTAAATTCAGATTATGAAATTGGATATTGCTTTAAATTAGACATGTAATGCTGACGGTGTGCAAGTTTTAGAAGAGACAAATTAGGCATAATGGGTGAAGGTTCAAGAGTTTAAGAGAAGGCAGAACAAAAGAATGTACCTGGGACATGTCTGGTCTCTTTATATTGAGGTAAAGTAGAGCCGAGGCATGTAGAATCCAGCAGAATCAGATGTCTCATACCAACAGAAACTAGCTAAGCTGAAAGATCTTAAAAAAACACCAAAAAACAAAATAAAACAACAAAACATGACCATGATTTGTTTTTATTAGCCCTAATAAAACTGCCTTGGTTTGCAGGTTGTTCTAAGTTGAATTATGACTCCAAGCTTTTCACTTTATGTCTATTTCTTCTCTAGGATGATGGATACCTGAGGGTGAGATGGAGGAGCATCCCTGAGACAGTGGACTCCCTTCTTCTGGTCCTCTGTGTGGGATGTCGTGTTTGGGATGTGGTTTGCCAATGCAGGACATCACGACACCAAATAGAATCTTTGCAGTTAGCGCTCACCGTGAATACTGTCTTTGCCAATTTGCCAGTTCACTAAAATTTATCTGTAAGTGCAAATCTATATATGTGGGGTTTTGTGGTCACTCCTGGACGTGTGCAAAGCTATTAGGAATTTCTCACCTGATGCACATGTTCCCACTTGTCCAATAGGATAATGTTCTGTTCTCTTGTTTCAACTTTTAGTCTGTAAATATAAATAAGTATCCCTTTTGATCTGTTCAGAACTACAAGTTTATTTTGCATTTCTGTGTTTTTAGGCTCTTAATGGCAGTCCTTAAGAATGTCTTAGTGTTCCCAAATACAAGAAGATTGAGTTGTGTCTTATGAAGAAAATAAGTAAATAAATTTATTCAGGCACAAGTTATTGTGCTTTTGACTTGACTTCAGTGTTAATGTAATGGCAACTTCTATTAACTTTGCTGTTGTTATTGTTTTTAGGAGTTGTTGGCTCAGTTCTGACTCATAGTCACCCAGTGTACATCAGAAGGAATTACTACTAGATCCAGGGCCATCCTCACAATCTCTGCTGTGCCCACTGTTGCAACCACTGTGTCTGTTTTCTTGAGGATTTTCCTCTTTTTCTATTACTTCCCACTTTACTAAGCATGATGTTTTTCCCCACCTGAGACATGTTCAAAAGAATGTGAGACAAAGAATCCTCATTCTTCTAAGGAACACCCTGGCTGTACTTCAAAGAGTCGTGGCTGTTCTTGACACACACAATGTTCGTCTTGGTCAGCCCCACAACTCAAATGCATCAACTCTTCAAACCTTCAAACTCTGTCCGACTTTTGCTTATATATCAGGTGATTGAAAACAAAATGGCTTGGAACAACCTCAGTCATCCTAATCCTCAATGTGGTACCTTTTAACACTTTAAAATGGTTTATTACAGCAAATTTTCCCAGTGAAATATCTTTTTTTGATAGCCAAGAAAGTGTCCTCTCTTTGGGTGTCAGAATCTGAGAAGCGGGGAAAGGGAGAAGGAGTTATCTGACCCTGTGCCCTTCAGGGAGTGATCATGGGCTCTTACCTTGGAAGGATGATTTTAGGTGTTAGGCGGCTCAGGATGGCCTTAGGTAATTGAGAATTGAAGCTGTGCTAGATATTTTCAGATTAAAATGGCAAATGATCCTCAACCTTTGAGACCAGTAAATAAGAAAGTTGAGAGGCGAGATGGACAAGGCAGAGATGGAGAAGTTTGGCTTAATATGGAGGGTACAAACCAAACCAATACAAACCTTGGGCAGGCCCTTCCTCCACTTGCATAGCAATAAGCCTGTGAGAGCCTCTCCCTCTGAGAGGGCAGCTAAGCTCTGGGTCCTGACCAGCTGTTGTTTAGCTGTTAGTGAGCTCAGAGGATCAGCTTGCTCTTCTTTTTGGCCAGATGTGGAGAAGTAGAAAGGAGATCTCTGCCTAGGACTGGGAAGCCGTCCCAGCAAGGTCACTTTCCCAGTCAGTGAATCAAACTTTAGATAGAAAAAGAGTTGAGGGCAAGAGACAGAGAAAGAAAGAAATGAATAGGCATTTATTGCATGGTCTGAGAGGGGTGCCAAGTGACCAAGAGTGGAGAAAGTAAAAATGGCACACAGGCAATTAGGGGTAGTTCCTTCTTACAGAGATCCTGGGGAGGACTAGAGAAGATGGTATTTCTCCAAATTTAGGGTGCTATTTAAGTTGGGTTTGTGCTTTTGTGATCAGGCCCACACCTTATCAGAATCTATCATCTAGTCTGGTTTTGGTGTAGCTGTCTTAGACATTATTAGGTTGTGCAACATTCTTGATATTTTCCTTCCAGCTACTGCTTGAAAAGGGAACTTGCACTTACAGCAGTTACAATAGGTGTGAAGTCTGACTTGTCTGCCCTGATACCGCTGTACTTCTTTTTCATTCCCACTCTTTCGCACCTCCACACAACCTTGTGTGCTGATAGGAGAGCTGTTTGGCTGCCATAGAGTTGTTAGAGTGGTTTTGTTTTTGTTTTTGGTTGTTGTTTTTTTAAAGTCTTTCTTACTTTGAAAGAAGACCTCAATCTGGACACCATATCTTGCTGGTGATATCTACTGTGCTATATCATTTGTTTAGGAAGATACAAAGGGCAGGCCTGATGTATTTAAAAGCAAGTATCTCCATGGGGTGTGAACAAACCTTGCCTGTGGGGAAGGCAGGGCCAGAGCTATTTTTGGAGCAACCCAGGCTAGCCTGACAAAAGATCCTGACAGTATCCAAAAAAAGTCATATTAGGCTCAAATCTTACCTGGGGCATCAGTGCCTGCTATAAACCTAATGGGGGCTCTCCAGCAGTGAAAAATATTTGATATAGGAACAAAAGGCTCTCTATATTTTAGATTTTAAATGTGCTGTTCATATCTCTCACTGGGCTGAACACAGTTAAGTGATAGCCCCAGTTGTTGTCCCTCTGGCTCTACCACCACATTCCTACCCAGAACAAACATCATCTGAGTCAATTACACTTCCTGTCTGAGTAGAGTAAGACAACTCCTGAGTACATATCATTTTAAGGAGAATGGAAATACCAGAGCACTTGATTGTGTTCATGAGGCTTTTGTGAAAATGGAGAAGGGGAGCAATGCATGGTTTGGAATCGGGAAAGGAGTGTGTCAGGGAGGTAGTCTCACTCCACACTTGTTCAATCTATAGGTAGAGCAAATTATCAGAGAAGCTGGACTCTATGAAGAGGAATGTGGCATCAGGATTGGAGGGAGACCCATCAATAACCTGTGTTATGCAGGTGACACAACCTTGCTTGTTGAAAGTGAGAACTTGAAACATTTGCTTGCTGCAGAATGATCAAAGAATGAAGCTTTAAGTATGGATTGTATCTCAATATCAAGTAAACAAAGATTCTTATCACTGGACCAATAGGCAATGTCATGATGGATGGAGAGGAGATTGAAACTGTCAACAGCTTCATCTTGCTTGGATCCACAATTAACACCCTTGGTATGAGCAGTCAGGAAATAATAAACACATTGCAATGGGAAAATCTGCAGTTAGGAACTTTCCAAATTAATAAGGAGTAGTAATGTCAGTTTGAGGACTAAGGTGCCTCTGATTCAGGCCCTTGTCTTTCAAATTACTAGTTATGCATCTGAGACCTGAACCATGAACAAAGATGAATTGGTGAATATAAAAGACAGTTATTTAATTTCATTTCAGAAGGGTGTCAGGAAGACATAAGTAGTTTCATTTGATCATTATACTAAAGGGAAAATATTATATAACTTGAAATATATATATATCAGAGTTCTATATAAAATATAATTTTTTTCAGATTGTGGTTATTGCTATAAGATCATGATTATGCACTGCCTATGTCAACTATATTAGTATAAAAATGGATTAAGACTTTTGAATTTTAAAGATACAATACATGCATGGGCATCAAGGACATCATACTTGGAAAAATCAAAAGACCACTAAACACTTATGAATGAAAATATTAAAACAGATATCAAAGGAGTCTCTGAATTTGCTTTTCAGTATTGAAAAACTAAAGTGAAAGGTTTGATTTCTTTTTCAGTTTGAGAAATATTGAGTGTTTCTCTTTTGGTGTTTTACTTCTAGATTTTTGTACATTTTGTTACAATACATTGTCTTCTTGAGCTGCTTTTTTTTGCAATCTTGTTTTCAACTCTTCATCATTTTTCCCTTTGACTCTGAGAAGAATGGGAATCCCAGAACACTTGATCATTCCAATGCAAAACTTATACTTGGACCAGGAGGCAGTCGTCAGAACAGAGCAAGGAAACACTGCATGGTTCAAAATTGGG
>NW_006399769.1:11966506-11971624 GCF_000299155.1 Elephantulus edwardii
GACTGGGATAATTGGGATGGGAGTGTCAGAGACAGTGCGATTGGCACAGGACAGAGCGGAGTTTAGGGCTGTTGTACATAGGGTCGCTATGAGTCGCAGGTGACTCGACGGCACATAACAAAAACAACAACAGTATGCATACAAAGTTTATAAAGTTCATATGCACTGTTTTTCACACTAGACCTTTCCTCTTTCCTTTACCACTCCCTCCCTCACTCATCAAATTGTTTAACTTCTGTACAGAATAGCTTCTGAGTTTGTCCTTTGGTCTTTTCTTTCATTCCTGTTATTTTAATGATTTTTTAAAATTTCTTCATAGATAATGTTCTTTTAATTTTTATTTTATATTAATTTGCTTATAAAATTTGTATACATTGTGTTTCACACTTTCCTTCATTCACATTTTGTTTCATACAGTCAAAGCCATATATTGTGTTTCATAAAATTAGTCACCACTGAACTATGACCACCATTACCCTGTCTTTTCAGGTCCCACTGGATCTTTCCCATTTATTTACCTGCTCCCTCCAGCCACGAAATTAAACAATTCTATGATCCCTCCTGTTCACCCTCATCCCTCTGTCCCAACACTTTTTCCCTTTAAACCTCCATATGCATTTTTCACTTGATGGAATACTACGTGGCATTCACAGGAGAAACAATTTCAAAAAGATACTGCATTACTTGGGAGAGACTGGAGAGCATTATGCTGAGTTGACTAACTCAATCTCATAAAGACAAATACTGTGTAAGACCATTATTATAAAAATACAATGGTTTTAAAAAATATTTGACTAAAATCATTCGATACAAATATTTTTGCTTGATATTTTTATGTAGTCATTCATATATACTTTGTGTTTTATTCATATAAATTGTGTTTTACCAAATAATTCATATATATTATTTTATATAATGAATATTGATCTATGCCTATAGATCAATATATGTGCAGTCTTTGCAAGCTCTGCCTAAATCTTTCCTATTTTTTTACTACCCATTCACTCACTAACCTCTGCTATCCTAGAGTTGTTGGCCCTCTCTTGCTGCATCATTGTTGTTACATACTGTCAAGTCAAATCCAACTCCTAGTGGATTTTCAAAGGCTTTAAATTATATGAGAGGAAAGGGTCTGTTTTTCTTCCTTGGAATAGCTAGTGGATTTAAACCTTGTGTTTTGATTTGGAAGCATAACTCCTTTATTACCAAGCCACCAGAGCAGTATATTTCATTTTTTACAACTTCGAAGTCACATAGTTTTATACTTTGTACATTACATAATTCAATTATTAATGGATGTTTCTACCTGTGAGTGCTTATTTTGAATTATGCAACATCAGCAAATAATAACTTTCATTGGCTGAAAATTGAACTCTATACACTTCATTAAGGCAGGCACTACTTGGAAGAGGCAGTTATTCCCAGTTGCAATTCAAGTAACTTTCAATCTAAAGGACTTCTCGTCTGGCACTGCATCATATCATGTTCTACCACTATTCGTATGGGTTCTACAAGGCAATTACATCAGAGCTTGATAGTCAATCATGCTTCATTGTCTTAGTCTGGAGGAATCTTTGAAATCTGTCAACCATTGGTAACCCTGAAGATACTGGAAAATATAGTGGAGTAGTTTCAGTATCAGACCAACACTTCAGTAACAATAATTTGACAAACACAAAAAGTGGCAGAAATTTTCCTATATTGACATAAATAAGAGAATAAATATAAAAGGAAAAATCTCCTTTTAAAGTAAAAACACAACTGAGAAATACAGAAGAATTATGGAATTAGAAAATCACTTTCAATAATTAAAAGGGTACATGAGAAATGGGATATTTAAATAATTTAAATCTATTTGCCTATATTTGGTGATTCTAAGAAAAATTTACAGTGAATTACTAGCTAGTAGTAGTGATCAAGCACTACTTCCAATGACTAAATTTAACACCAGAAATTTTTAGGTAAAATGACATTATATGCTTCATTATAATATACTCTGAAGATAAATATTATTTTAGTAGTTATTTGAATCTAACTTTGAAAAGTATCAGAATAACCCAAAGACATTCTATGTAAGTATTTTTCTATAATTCTCTAAACATATAAGGTTGAGATACAGCAAAACAGAAAAGCTAAATGTCAGTCTGGCTTCTAAAGTCAGTGTGATTCTATATTAATTACTGGACAAAGAAAAATAATTCAGAAGTATATTATTGAGAAAATTAACTACATTTGAACATAGGCTTTATAACAGGAATTTTTCCTGTTGAAACATTACATTCATGATTCTTTTAACTGTATTTTGGGTTTTATATCATATTGTCTTGTTTTTAGGAAACATACTAAAAGATTCCATGAAAATCATCATCATATTGTCAATTTACACTGCAGTAAGCTTTAACAAAATAATACATGTATATATCATACATATAAAAGAAATACGTATAAAGTATTAGATGAGGTCAATGGGTAGTTACTTTTTATAAAAGATGTTTGCAATGTATAAATTACTGATTGCACAAAATTATATCAAAGCATCTCGAGCCTTTTCTCCAAGGCCACAGTTTCTGAATTTCTGTCATTCTTTGCTTTCAACTTCAGTATTTCAATTTTTGTTTTTGTTATGTGCCATCATGTCGCTTGTGACTCATAGCAACCCTATGTTCAACAGCCCTAAACTCTGCTCTATCCTGTGCCAATCTCACTGTGTCTTATACACCCACCCCCATTACCCCAGTCACTGAATCAATCCACCTCATAGAGGGCCTTCCCCTCCTGCACTGTCCCTCCACCCTACCAAGTATGATGTCCCTCTTCAAGGACTGGTCCCTCCTTACAACATGACCAAAGTATGTCAGACGAAGCCTCAGAATCCTTGCTTCCATGGATCCTCCGAGTTTAATCCTTTCTAGGGTGAATCTGTTTGTTTTCTTAGCAGTCCATGGTACCCCCAATACTCTTCATCAGCACCCCAGCTCAAAGGCATCAATTCTCCTTCTATCCTCCCTCTTCACTGTCCAACTCTCTGATGCATAACGAGTGATTGCAAAGACATTGGCATGTATCAGACTCACCTTAGTCTCAAGAGAGACACTATTGCTTTCCAGGACTTTGGAGAGGTCCCTAACAGCAGACTTTCCCATCGCAATACATCTTTTAATATCGTAGCTACTGGTACCAAGAATGCAGATGGTGCAGTCAAGCAAACTAAAGCTGTGAACAATCTCAAGTTCTTTCACCATCCGTAATGATGCTGCCAAATGGTACAGTGGTGAGAATCGTTGTCTTCTTGATATTGAGCCTCAACCCATATTGAAGCCTGAAGTCCTCGACCCTCTGCAGGAAGCACTTTAGGTCCTCTTCAGTTTCAGCAAGCAGGGTTGTGTCATCTGTTGAACGCAAATTGTTGATAGATCTTCCACCAATCCTGATGCCGCATTTCTTCTCATATAGCCCAGCCTCCCGTATAATCTGCTCTGCATACACGTTGAAAAGGTACGGAGACAAGACACATATCTGGCGTACACCCTTCCCAATTTTGAACCATGTAGTGTTTCCTTGCTCTGTTCTGATGACTGCCCCTTGGTCCAAGTATAGGTTTCACGTTAGCACGATCAACTGTTCTAGGATTCCCATTATTCTCAGAGTCAGTCATAGTTTGTATGATCCACACAGTCAAATGCCTTTGCATAATTAACGGAACACATTCCTCTCATACTCCCTGCTTTCACCTAAGATCCATCTAACATTAGCTGCAGTATCCCTAGTATCACCACCCCTTCTAAATCCAGCCTGGACTTCTGGCAGTTCTCTGCTGATGTGCTGTTCCAGTCATTTTTGAATAATCTTCAGTAGAATCTTGCTTGCATGTGAAATCAATGATATTGTTCTATAGCTTCCACACTCTGTTGGGTCACCCTTCTTTGGGATGGGAACAAATATTGATCTCTTCCAGTCATTTGGCCAAGTGGTTGTTTTCCAGATTACCAATTATTATTGATGCAATTGTTTGATCAATATCAAACTGTGTATGACAGTACTCACCTCTTTACATCCTCTCGAATATTTGTTGCTTACTTCCATGCTGAACTTTGCTATTGGTACTGGGGTGAGAGACTATCTCATTGTGGTATCTCATCTCTCTTATAGCCAATAATTTTCAGCATTTCTTCATGTGTCTATTGACTATCCAATTATCTTCCTCTGTGAAAAGTCTTGGGTCATCAGTCTTTTTCTTCTGGATGTCCAGTAGTATTCCGTAAATTTTTGTTATGAGACCCTTGTCTCAGATGGTATTGTAAAATGTTTTTCCCAGTTGATAGGTTTTGAGGTTTGTTGGGGTTTTTTTTTTTCCCACTCTTTTGAGAAAGTTTCTGATGAGCACAGGATCTTTTGAAAGTCCCATTCATTAATTTTATCCTCTTCAGATTGTGAATTTTTTACTCCGTCTGTCAGCCTGTTTATACTGTAGTTTAGGCCTTCTAAATTTGGTCCCAGTTTGTTTCTTATGAACATTACGGTTTGGGGCTTTACTTCCAGGTCTCTGATCAACCTTGAGTTGATTTTTGTGTATCGTGTGAGATGTGTATTCTGCTTCCACTTTCTGCAGGTAGCAATCCAGTTTTGCCAGCACCATTTGCTGAAGAGATCGTTATTTCCCTATTTGATCGTTTTTATTTGCTTGTCTAATATCAGTTGACCATAGATAGAGAGGTCCATTTCCAAGATCTTGATTATGTTTCATTGATCTATGTGGCTGGTATTGTACCAGTACCATGCTATTTTGGTTACCACCGTTGTATAATAGGTTTTAAGGCCAGGGAGTTTTATGTCTTCCACTTATTTTTTTTTAGAAGCACTTTATTACTAAGGGTCTCTTTTCTCCCAAATATACTTGACAATTTCCATTTCAATCTCCTTGAAAAACTAATTTGGTATCTGATGATTTCTACCAACTTTTACAGTCGGAGATAGATCGAACATGCAATCAAGATGCATTGATAATAATGGGTGACTGGAATGCAAAATTTGGGAATAGTGAAGAAGAATCAGTAGTCAGAAAACATGGGCTTGGTGACAGGAATGAGCCTGGAGATAGAATGATTGAATTTTGTAAAA
>NW_006399769.1:11979571-11982599 GCF_000299155.1 Elephantulus edwardii
TGTAGTTTCCTTTGTACAGGTCTTTAGTGTCTGCAGTTAGGTTCATTCCCGAGAATCTCAATTTGTGGTTGGCTATTGTAATTGATATTGTTTCCTTGGTTTTCTTTTGAGTTCTTTTTGTTACTGCAGAGGAATTCCACTCATTTTTCGATATTGATTTTGTAATCTGCAACCCAACTAAATTGGTCCACTATCTCTAACAGTTTTGTTGTTGTTGTTGTTGTTGAATCCTTGGAGTTTTCTTTCTACACTATCATATCCTCTGCATATGAAGGCAATTTAACTATCTCTTTGCCTATCAGGATGACTTTTATTTCCTTCTCTTGCTGTATTGTCCTAGCAAGCACTTCCAATACAATATTGAATAAAAGTAGTGACGTGGGCATCTTTGACTGGTCCCTGTTTGCAAGAAAAAAAAATATTTCTAGTCTTTCTCCACTGAGAAAATTTCTGGCTTTGGTTTTGCATATATACTTTTCATTATGTCGAGAAAATTCCTTCTATTACTAATTATGGAGTGTATTAATCATGAAACTGTTTTGAATTTTATCAAATGCTTTTTCTGCATCAATTGTTAAGTTTGCATGGTTGTTGTTATCTGTTTGTTATTGTGATGAATTACATTTTTATGTGCTTTTGGATTCTATTGGCTAGAATTTTGTTAAGGATTTTTGCATTTAATTCATGATAGATATTGTCTATAGTTTTCTTCCAGGTTTATTAAGCATTGAGACATAAAAAATAAAGCATGAGCATATCAGGAAACTTTTGCATAATCTTGATCTTGGTGGATAATTTATGCAAACATGGTACCAAAGGGAGAAAATGGATAAGAAATACTGCATAGTTAAATTGTTGTTGTTGTTACATGGAATGTTCTTTTTGATGATGAATGTAACATCATTTCTTTCCTATTGTCATATTTGACATAGTGATTCAATGGTAATGAATTATATAAAGCACAATCTATGGGAATGATATTATCCTGTAGTATACAACAAAAGCCAAAGGGGAAGAAATAGATGACTTCAAGCAACATTTACCATTGCAAATTGATCAAACATGCAACCAAGATGCAATACTAATAATGGGTTGTGGGAATGCAAAAGTTGGCAACAGGGAAGAAGAATCAATAGTTGAAAAACATGAGGTTGATGACAGAAATGAGGCTCGAGATAGAATTATAGAATTTTGTACAATCAAGGATTTATTCATTGCATTATCTTTCATAGGAAATCCAAACTGTAACTACAAACATGGGCTTCATCTGATAAATCATAGGAGAAACTCAGTATTAGATGTAAAAAGTAGTCCAGGGACTAATTGTGGACCAGACCACCAACTACTAATACGCAATTCAAACTAAAGGTAATGAAGGTTAAATAAAATTCAGAGAAACCAAAATTGGACGTTTAGTCTCTTCTACCTGAATTTCAAAACCACCACAGAAACAAGTGTGAAGACTTGAACACTAATGAGTGAAGACTACATGAGTTGTGAGAGAGTATCAAGAATATCTTCTATGAAGGATGAAGATGAGAAGAAAAGTCCAAGATGAATGTTTGAAGAAACTCTGAACATTGCAATGGAGTGCCAAGAAACCAAAAAAAAAAAGGAAGAAATCAAGAAGTTAAGGAGCTGAGCAGAAGATTTCAAAGGGTAGCTCAGGAAGATAAAGCGAAGTATTATAATGAACTCTACAAAGACCTAGAGTAAAAATAAAGCAAATAGGACAAACTCATTTCATATTTCTTAAGTTACAGGAACTGAAGAACAAATGTAAGCCTTGAGTTCTAATGCTTAAGGATGCAATGGAATTTTAAAAGATCTAAGAAGCATAAAAAGTTCACAGAGTCACTGTAACAAAAAGAAGTGGCAGACACAGGAGAATTTAATGAAACAACATATATATATAATCAAGAGGCAGTGGTGATGAAGGAAGACGTTCAAGCCTCTCTGAAGGAATTGGCAAAAAATAATGCCCCAGAATTGGTAGCATATCAATTGACATATTTCAACAAACAATTGCAGCATTGGATGTGCTTGCTAGGTGTTTCAAGAAATCTGGAGGATAACTGTCTGGCTAAATGACTAGAAGAGATTGATATTTATTTCCATTCCAAAAAAAGGTGATCCGACAGAGTGTGGAAATTACGGAACAATATGGCTAATATCACACACAAACAGATCCTGCTGAAGTTTATCCAAACGTGACAGAAACAGAACATTCACAAAGAACTGCCAGATGTGCATGCTAAGTTTAGAAGAGGCCATGGCATTGGGAATATTATCACCAATATCAGATGGATCTTGGCTGAACGCAGCAAGTACCAAAGGAATGATGGAATGCCTATCTGTGTTTCATTGACTATGCAAAAACATTTGACTTGTGAATCACAACAAAATTGTGACTAATCTTGAGAAGAATAGGAATCCAAGTATACTTAATTGTGCTCATGTGAAATCTCTACTTGGATCAGAAAGCAGACTTTGGACAGATCAAGGAAACAGTGCATTGTTTTCAAAATCAGGAAAGGTGTATGTCAGAGATGCATCCCATCTCCATACTTTTTCAATATATATATATGTGTAACAGATCATTTGGGAGGCTAGGCTCCCAATGAGGATAAATGTGGCATCAGGATTGGAGGAAGACTCATCAACAACCTTTGTTATGCAGATTTCACAACCTTGCTTAATGAAACTGAAGAGGACCTGAAGTGTTTACTACGGAATGTCAAGAACTGTAGTCTCAATATAGATTGAAGCTCAACATCAAGAAGATAAAGTTTCTCATTGTCAGGCATCTCTTCACAGCATTTAAAACCCGTGATGTCAGTCTAGAGACAAAGGAGAGCTAGGTTAAACCATAGTCTTTGCAATTTGCTACTATAGAGTTGGACAAAAACAAAGGATGATATTGGAAAAATTGATGCTTTTGAGTTGAGGTCTGTCCTAGAGAGGATGAAATCAAAATGCTCCTTGGAGGCAAGGATTTTGAAACTCTGTCTCACATACTCTGGGCATG
>NW_006399769.1:11982884-11993031 GCF_000299155.1 Elephantulus edwardii
TTTATATTTACCAAGTAGTCTTCAGGACAATAAGTGTTACTAAACAATTTG
Organism: Elephantulus edwardii; assembly: GCF_000299155.1. Taxonomy (NCBI): domain Eukaryota; kingdom Metazoa; phylum Chordata; class Mammalia; order Macroscelidea; family Macroscelididae; genus Elephantulus; species Elephantulus edwardii. Next base: position 11,982,936 of record NW_006399769.1, read on the forward strand.
ATTTCATCAATTGCTCTGTAGGAAAAAGATAATTTTTTTCTGTGGGACTTATGGCCTCTGAAAACTCACTGGAGAGTTAACATTGAGTTGGTTCTGAAGCAAAGACAATGAAGTGACAGTTTACGAGAGAATAACATATTTTTGTTATTGTTCTGTGTCATCAAGTTGAGTATGACTCATAGCAATTCTATGAACAAAAATTATGAACTTTTATTATATCCTGCGCCATTCTCACACTTCCTGACACACTATATCAATGCACTTGGTTGATGGTCTTCCTCTCCTTTGTAGACCCTTCACCCTTCCAAGCATAATGTCCTTCTCCAAGAAACAGCCCCTCCTTGCCCAAAGTATGTAAGGCAAAGCCTCATCATTGTTGCCTACAAAGAACATTTCCTCTCACTCTCTCCAAGATATATCTGTTTGTTCACTTGGCAGTTCATGGGATGTTCATTGCTCTTCTTTGGCACCACAGCTCAAAGGCATCAATTCTTTTTCTGTCATTCTTATTCATTGTCCAACTTTCAGATGCAGAAAAAGTAGTTGGAAAAAGACTATGGCCTGAGTAAGTTGCATGTTAACCCTCAAACTGGAATCATTTCTCTTTATTTGTTTAGAGACATCCCTAACAGCGAATTTTCTGAGTGCAATGTGTCTCCATATTTCTTGACTGCTGGTACCAAGGCTACTAATTGTGGATTCAAGAAAGATGAGTCTATTGACAGTTTCAATCTCCTCTCCATCCACCATCATGATGGTTCCTGTCAGTCCAGTGGTAAGGATCTGTTTTCTTGGCATACAGATGCAATCCACACCAAAGGCTGAAATCCTTGATCTTCTGCAACAAGTGCTACAAGTCCTCCTCATTTTCAGCAAGCAAGATTATGTCATCTGCATAATGCAAGTTATTGATGAGTCTCCCTCTACTCCCGATGCCATAGTCCTCTTAATAGAGTCCAGCTTCTAGGATAATTTGCTCAGTATATGGATTAAATAGGTATGGAGAAAGATACGACCCTTCTCAGTTGTAAACTCTGCGTTGTTCCCCAGCTCTGTTTGCGTAACAGCCTCTTGGTCTAGGTATAGGTTCCACATGAGCACAGTTAAGTGCTCTAGGACTCCCATTTATGATGTTTGACAGCATCATGATAGACAGTGAAAAGAAATTGTTAACAGCTTCAATTTGCTTGGCTTCATAATCAACACTCTTGATTCCAGCAGCCAGGAAATTAAAAGATTAATTGCATTGGGAAAATCTGCTGTCAGGGACCTCTCCAGAGTACTGAAGAGCAATGGAGTCAGTCTGGAGACTCAAGTGTACCTGATCCAAGCCATGGTCTTCACAATTGCTTGCTATATGTCAGAAAGGTGGACAATGACTAGGAATGATAGAAGGAGAATTGATGCCTTTGAGTTTTGGTGCTGGAGAATAATATTGACTGCCAGAAGAAAAACAGGTTCATCCTAGAGAGGATGAAACCAGGCTCCTCTTTGGAGACAAGGATTCTAAATCTCTGTTTGACATCCTTTAGGCATGTTACAAGGAGGGACCAGTCCTTGGGGAGGGAAATCATGGTTGAGAGAGTGGAGGATCAGTACAGAAAGGAAGATCCTGGATGAGATAGATTGACTCAGTGACTATGATAGTATGAGTGAGTGTGTCAGAGATGAAGTTTGCAGGATTCAGAGCTGTTGTACATAGAATCATCATGAGTTGCAAGTTACTTGATTGCACTTGACAACAATAACAACAAATTAGTTTGTCATGAATATTGGACCTAGTCAGAAAATAAAAGCTTAAATCATCTAAAAGCAATTGACTTGATGACACTTAACAAAAATAACAATAAATTAGTTTGTGATGAATATTAGAAGTAGTAATAAAAAAACTTTAAAACATTTAAAAAATACTTTATCATAAGATTGGATTTAATAGAGGTGAAGATATTAGAAAGATTAAAAAAATCTACTTAAAATTTTAGAATAAGAGAAACCAAATAATATGTACCGTTATCAAAGTGACATATAAAACGGTGTCTGAGGTCTTTATCATTGTTGTTAGCTGTTCTTAAGTTGATCCATGATAATTAACCACTAGAGAAATAAAAAATAAAATCACAATTATGCCTTTGAATTGTAATTCAGATTAAGGACATAGAATTTATCATAGACTATTGAAAGAACAAATAAATCTTAGTACAAACCGGGTAGAACTTAACCAGGGTGCAGGGATGGTGAGATTTTACCTTATAGACATTGGGCATGTTATCAGAAAGGGCTTTTCCTTAGAAAACAACTGGTTGGGGAAGTTGGAAGTTTATAGAAGGGGAGGAAGATCTTCAGTGAGATGGATTAACACATCATTTCAACTTGAATATGTAAGAGATTGTGAGGGCTATCCAAGATCAGGAAAATTTTGTTCAGTTATATATCAGGTCATTATAAGTCAGAATTGACTGATAAATACCTAACAATCACAGTGAGATGCCAACCAGTACACATTTAACGCAATGAATACAAGAAAAAAAAAATACCAGTTCTGGCATGTATAAGGAAAAAGTTAAACTCATATATCTCCACTGCTGTTCTTCGTGTTGTTGAGTACCATCAAGTTGACTTATAATTAATGGAAAATTATAAACAATATGTGTGAAACTTTCCCTCTCCTGTTCCATCTAGACCATTTCTGACTCACTCAAACCCACTGTTATAGTCACTGTGTCATCTGATTTTCTTGACCATTGTTCCAAGCATGGTGTCCCTCTCTGAATACTGGTTCTCATAGCAATATGCCCAAAGTGTACTAGAGGATATTTCACTATACTTTTCTTCAAAAAACACCCTGAAAGCACTTTTTCCAAGACATGTTTGTTTGCCTTTTGATAGTCCATGGGATACTCAGCATTCTTCTCCAAAATCATAATTCAAAGGCATTGTTTCTTATTCTGTCATCTTTATAAAATTGTACAAATTTCACCTTCATAGCAAATAATTGAAATGATATGGTTTAGCTCAGGTGCCACTTAGTCTTCAAACTGACATTATTTCAGGTTAGCATTTTGGAAAGTTTCTTGACTGTAGTCTTTTCTAATAGAGTAAGTCTTGATTTCCTGGCTGCTAGTGCCAAGGGTGGTGCCAAGGGTGTTGATTGTACACCCAATCAAGAAGAAATAATTGACAATTTATAACTCTTCATGTATCCATGCTGTTGTTGTTGTTTTATGCTATTGAATCACTCTCGAATCATAGCAACCCTGTGTACAATACTTCTGAACCTTGCAATATCCTTAGCCTGTCTCAATGACTTCTACACACCTAATCCCATTGCCCTAGTTACCATGCCAACCATCTCATCTGGGGTCTTCTTCTCCTGTGCTGTCTCTCCACCTTTTAAAGCTTGGTGTCCTTCTCCAAGGATTGGTTCCTCCTGTGCACATGACCAAAGTATGTGAAACTGAACTTCAAAATCCTTTCATCGAAGGGGAAATTTGATTTCACTTTCTCCAGGGCAGACTTATTTGTTCTCCTGGCTGTCCACAGTAGGTTCAATACCCTTCTCTAGCACAACAATTTAAAGACATACATTCTTGTCTTCCTTAGTTGAGCTTTCTTATACATGATGTGGATCAGGTTCACCTTAGTCTTTATATTGATATCATTGCTCTTTCCACTTTGGAGAGGTCCTTGACAGTGGCCTTTCCCAAAGCAATTCATCTTTTGAATTCATGAATGCTGATGCCAAGACTGGCAATGTTGATTGTGGAGCCGAGTAAGCTGAAGTTGTTAAAAACCTCAATCTCTTTTCCATCCATCATGGTGTTGCCAGTTGGCCCAGTGGTGAGAATCTATGTCTTCTTAATGCTAAGCTTCAATTCATATTGAAGACTATAGTCCTTGACCTTCTGCAGCAAACACCTAAGGTCTTCTTCAATTTGGGCAAGCAAGGTTTTTCATCTGCATAGAACAGGTTGTTGATGAGTCATCCTCCAATCAAAATACCATTCTCTTCCTCATAAAGTCCAGCCTCCTGAATGATCTGAATTTAAAATGTAAAGCACTTTGAGAAACAATTTGTAATGCTTATAAAGTCAAACACAGATCTAATATATTTTGTTATGTTTTCACTCCTAAGAATTTTCCTAAGCTAGATAAAAGCCTAAGTTCACATAATGAATTATACAGAGATGCTTATAGTAATTTTTATCTGTAATATCCTAAAATTGAAAATAATCCAAATTACTATTAAGAGGAATATTGATGAGCAATTTTTTATATTTCCATGTCATACTGAGGAAAAATAACCAGTTAACTATTGATATTCAACAACATGAGTGAACTCAAAAAAAAGTGACACAAGAGTCTAACAAAGGAATACACACACACACACATACACACACAAAACAAAAACTAATATATCATTACCAAAGGACTGTCGGCTAGGCTAAGAGCAGGTTTCTTGTTGTTGTTAAGCACTGTTGAGTCACTTGTGACTCATAGTGACCCTGTGTACAACAGCCCTGAAGCCTGCTCTATCCTGTGACAGCTCTACTGTCTCTGATACACCTATCCTCTTTACCCAGTCACTGTATCAATCCATCTCATCAATGGTCTCCCTCTCTTTCTTCATTCCTTCACCCTTCCAAGCATGATGTCCCTTTCCAGCCACCAGTCCCTCCTTGCAACATGCCCAAAATATGTCGGAAGAAGCCTCAGAATCCTTGCTTCCAAGGAGCAGGTTGCATATAAAAATATCTTCACTCTCACAGCCCATCTACTGAGGCAAAGGTGATTGAGGAAGGCCCTAGATGAGGATCTTCATTACAGGGGGCCTTTAACTGGAGATTTCTGTTCTAAAAATTGAGGATGAAAGCAGGCATCTTGAAGAATATGTATGAGCAGTGAAGCACATAAAAACTTTCTGACTTTACAAAGACCTTCACAGAACTCTTTCTAGCAAGAGGGAATATTGCAAATCTTTACCAAAATCGTAAATGCATTAAAGATTTTAAAGGGAATTGCAATCAAGGACATAACTCCTACTTCTTTTTTTTTGTCATTTTTTAATTAATTTATTTTTCATTTCAATGAACATCTACAGAGATTTTGGAATTGCATCAATTCATTGTTGCACACTTCTCCCCGCACAAAACCCTCCACCCCCCCACCCCCCCCGTTTGCTCCTCTCCTTGAAAAGCAAAAGAAAAACTCCCTCATTGGTACACTATCCCTCCCCCCGCACTTCCTAATATGTAATATTGTTAATATAGAACTAGAAAACATTCTGTGCAGTTGCTTAGTGAGTAGGTATTTGTGCTGCCAGTTGTGGCAGTTTGAATCCAGTGGTTCTGCCTTTGCAGGAGATAGAGGAGAAATATTCTCTTTGGAAAAATGATGGAGGGTCAGCAGTGGGTCAGTTTCCAATCAACAACAGTGACTGAATCTGAGTTTAAATTATAGGGAAGACTACCGAGAATGTCACCGCTACCAATAAAGCATTTTTTCCCATCTTTCATATTTATTTTTGCAATATATACCATTTACTGAGAGAACTCAATTTGTATTTTAAATTTACTTCATAAAATGTGTATTTGTTATTCTAAAAATATCAGTATTCAGTATATGTATAGAGTTACCGTTTGCTTATTTGTTTATTTTTCAGATCATTTTCTTATTTTGTCCTCATATTTTTAGCACTAAATTCATTCAGTAGCAAAGTCATTTAGGATTCACAATCTCTTTCTAGGTTTGATTCTATTTGGCGCAAAGGTCCTGATTTGTCCCTACCAACCTATAATACCCTATTGATGAAATCAAGTAAGTTATTGTATTTTTACAGAAGTCTTTTAATGTCTTGAAGTTTTTTTATGTGTTCCATGTTTGTAATTTAATCAAAGTTACAAAGCAGTAAGGGTAATATTCTACAAACAGAAGACAATCTGTATTATTTCTGTTACTTTGCCTTCTGAAAATACAATTTCTTTAAAAGTCCTTTATAATAAATTTTCCTTAAAAGTCCTTTATAATAACAACAGTAACTATGACTAAGATACATACTTGTTGTTGTTTGTTGTTACGTGCCGTCGAGTCGCTTGTGACTCATAGCGACCCTATGTACAACAGCCCTAAACTCTGCTCTGTCCTGTGTCAATCGCACTTTCTCAGACACACCCATTCCGATTACCCCAGTCACTGAATCAATCCACCTCATAGAGGGTCTTCCCCTCCTCCTCCACCCTACTAAGCATGATGTCCCTCTTCAAGGTCCGGTCCCTCCTTACAACATGTCCAAAGTATGTTAGACCACCAGAATCCTGGCCTCCAGGGAGCCGCCCGATTTAACCCTCTCCAGGATGAAACTGTTTTCCTAGCAGTCCATGGTACCCTCAATACTCATCTCCAGCACCACAGCTCAAAGGCATCAATTCTCCTTCTATCCTCCTTAGTCACTGTCCAACCCTCTGATGCATAACAAGTGATTGCAAAGACCATGGCCTGTATCAGACGCACCTTAGACAGCACCCATTATCAGCAGTGTACGCTTTAGGTTGTTTGCTAAATACACGAATCTTTATTAAGGAGGCCAAGAGAAGCAAAGAAATGATGCACATAAAAATAAAAAAAGTCAGAATGTAAAAGTAAAGTTTACATTGCTTATTTTTACGTGCATCATTTCTTTGCTTCTCTTGGCCTCCTCAATAAAGATTCATGTATTTAGTAAACAACCTAAAGGGTACACTGCTGATATGGGTGCAGTCTTTGAGAGCTATGTAATAATAGCCCATCGTGTAGTAGTCCAAGGATAACCAGTAGCTTAACACTAAGACAAATAGTTAATGTACAGTAAGCAGTTAACTAATCAGACTTATATTATTTATATCTTATTCTTTCCAAAAATAGGCATATATTCAAGAAAACTATCACTTGACTGGCTAACTGGGGATGACTTTTCAGCTTTTGAAGTATTTAGACTGAGTTTTAAGTCTGCCAAGTAGACAATCACTACATGTCTATGTGATTTTCCTCAGATAAAAACTCCAGGCACCAATTCTCAGTGAAGCTCCTCAGTTTGCCCGTGTTGTCACACATCATTTGGTAATTTTTGCCTATTTCTCCTAGACTTGAGCCATATTTTTTTCCCTGGATTTTTATGTGTGCCTGTTTTCTGTAGTAAACTATAATAAAGAGCATAAAGATTTTTTGTATCCTGTAAGTCCTTCTACCAAAGTATTTGGCACAGGAATTGTCTAATGTTCCCTCATCCAGTCTTATGTACATTCATCACCAAAAGTGGTGCCAGCCATTGTGATCATTTGTGTTGTCCCAGCATCTCCCCATGCATACAGACTATTTAGTAATTATTTAAAAGAATGATACTTACAAATTATTATTCTACTGTGTCACTGAATTGCATAATTGGCAATAGTAGTGTCATAAAATGAAAACTACTCTTTTAAATTTATAAATGTTATGAACACACAGTCTATTTACATTTACATAGTTTCATGTGTTTAAAATGAAATTGGCAATAAGATAAAATTATGTTCTTTTTAACAGTAAGCTTTACTGTTAGATCAGTTATATTGATGGATTAAATTTAAATTATCAGTAAAAAACCAAATAACGTAAGACTAAACAGTTGTGTACAGAAATAAACTTATAAATTAAATAATATTACTCTTTGGAGACAAGGATAATGAGTCATTACCTCACATACTTGGGACATGTTGCCACAAGGGGCTATTCCTTGAAGAAGGACATGATACTAGGAATAGTGGAGGGTCCACAAAGAATAGGAAGACCATCACAGGTAGATTGACATGGTGACTGCTGCAATGGACTCTAGTGTGTCAGGAAGTATGAAAATGACACAGGATAGGATGAGATTCAGATCTACTGTTCACAGGGTCACTATGACTTGTACTTGACTTGAAGGCACCAAACAACAACAAAAAACAGAAACAAATACATAGCCTTTTCACATTTAGCAAATGCTTTGAAGAAATCAGAACTTTGTCCCCTGGTCTTGTCTTCAAAGCTGTGGACTTGTGATACATTTTACCAACCAATGCTTTTCACTAACTCACTTTCAATCTATAAGAACATTTACACAATGGAACACTGTGCAACACACAAGAGCAACAATTTCATAAGATATTATATAACATGAGAGAAGATAGCATTATACTGAGTGAAGTAACTCAGCTTATACAGACAAATACTGTGTACAATCATTATTTTAAAAATAAAAGGATGACTAGTAAAGTGTGGATAAAATTCCAAAGGTGGAAGGAGAGTGAAGCAGGGGTCTGAGGATGGGAAATTATAATGTCACAGAATCTGGTGGGAAGAGAGAGAGGGTCAAGGAATAAGGATAAGACTAGTGAGGACATGAAATGACAGGGTAATAGGCATGATCAATGGTGACTAGCTTTATAAAGTACTGTATATGGTAATGATTGTATGAAACACATTGTGAACGAAAGAATTGTGAAACACAATGTATGTGAATGAAACATACTGTATACAAATGCAAACCAATACATAATTTTAAAAAATAAAAAAAAAAATTAGAAAGCTCTAACTGTACCATGACAGATCCCTGGTAGTTCTTTATAAGTTTCAGTGTTAGATAAAGTTATAAAGTCACAGATACACAGATGTTTAGTTAGTAACTAACTTTAGATTTGGTGAAGTGGAGGAAGGCTGTCTACAAAGTCTCACTCAGCTATAAATGTTAAAACATCTAATGTTGTACAATTAGATTCATTCTGTTTTACAGGGAGTTACTATGATTTGGAGCCTATGTGATGGCACATAACAACAACTCTGCTATCAGGTATTTTCTCAGTCTTGGTATTTCTTTTGAAAGCTTACTATAAAATACTTTATTCAAGAAAATTTTGGAAAATACTTCTTTCTTGAATTCTTCTCCTATGGTAGATATAACAACATTGAAAGAGTTCTCTTGGTCTAGTGGACAGAAGGTTATGCTGCTAAACCCAAGGAGGATTATTTTAATCTGTGGCCCTCAAGCCTGGTTTAAATTGTTTTTTTGGTTTTGTTGTTTTGTTTTTTTTTTTGTCAAACATTCTTCTAAGTGGTATAGCGCTGGTCTGTGCATTGCTGCACAGAGGTAACTTGTGGTTGCTGTGATGCTAAACACTGTAACACTGATGTGTCAAATGTGACGTTTACTCATGTGGACAGTGTTTGGTGGAGCTCCCAGATTAAAACAAGCTTGGAAGCAGGACTGGCATCCACTTCTGAAATGGCTTGCCTCCAGAAACTCTATGAACATTGAGAAACGACTAAAGTTATACAAGTGTTTAGGTTTTTCGTTCATAGGGTGCTGAGTCGTCTACGACTTGACAGCACTTAACAACAACAGCAGCAGCAGCATAGTAGATATGGGAATTCACTTGAAGAGACTTAAAAATGGCTTCTACTTCTTTGGTGGCTTTTGATCTGATTTGAAGTTTCGAATGAAAATAATCAGAACAGCATTGCTTCCCTCCTCCATATCCCTTAACATTCTGTTTTTGAACCTGGCTAGTATTTTCTCTGTTGCAATTTCATGTATGTCAGATTTTAATAGTACATTTTCAATGACATGCAATTAGATGACTGTGTTCCTCAGACAGAAAAGATTTTAACAACCTTAACATAATCATTACTTTCTAAGAGCCCAGCTCTTAGAGTGCAAGTACTGCTATATAAGATTAAATTCCTGAAGTATATTGTACTAGAAGTGCAGATGGCACAGAAAAGTGAGTTCACAGCAGATAAAAAAGATCTGTACGGGTGTTAACATATCTAAATTTTCATGTGAATCACAAAGTACTTCAATTGCAGCAAGAAATATACCAAATTTTTCATTAACTGACTTACTTGGAGCAGAATGTGCACTCAGATCTGTTGTTTATAGTCTTTTCACTGTCAGGTCTGTCTTATCAAGTAACATGCATCAAAATTACGGCATTGAAGTCTATGGGGGAGAGAATTAGTCTAAAAGTATTATATTTTAGGGCATTATTTTTATCGTAGGAGTACGCAATGAGGGTTGCAGAGTGGATTATATTTGGGGGTAGGGGGTGGG
>NW_006399769.1:11993131-12037287 GCF_000299155.1 Elephantulus edwardii
AAATGGGGGGGGGGGGGGGGGGGGGGTTTGTGCGAGGAGAAGGGTGCAACAATGAATGAATGGAATCCCAAAATCTCTGTAGATGTTCATTAAAATGAAAAATAAACAACCTAAATTTAAAAAAAATGGGTGAAAAAGTAAAGGGAGAAAACATTTTTACAAGAGATAAAAAAAATTTTACATATATGTTGCAGAAAAATAATAGTGACAACACAAGTAAAAGTAATGATCCATGCAAACACTTAAATATCTTTCATAAATGAATATTCCCTTAAGAACTGCTTATAAACATCAATGAATTTCAACCATAGTAGTAGCATTTTCATGCATGACCTTGAACATGGTATAGCATTGTATCCACAGTACTGTCCATATTTTTACATGAGAATGTTTTATTTTTATAAGAGCATGTTAAATACTGAGACCAGCAATTTTTTTTTACACTTTACCGGGAAATTTTCTAGAAAAACTATTTTCAAATTTTATTTTGTTAATATTTATATATATGGTAATTTAGTAAGCTAGTGAGTTTGTGATTTTATCGATTGTGCTGTTTAAAACAATTCTAAAATACTTTATAGTTTCTACCCATTACTAAATTCTTAACATGTTTTTAAAAGACTCCAAGAAAAGAAATTCAAGAGGCATTGAAGACATTGGAAATAAAATAAGGTCTAAGGAATCAAAGAGATTACATTTGACATGTATCAGCTAGCAAATGAAACCCTGGATGTGCTTACCAGTTTGTTTCACCAAATTTTGAAACAGTTATCTGGCCAGCTGACTGCAAGAGATCGATGTTTGTTCCATTTCACAAGAAAGAAAATCCAATAGAATGTAGAAATTATTGAACAATAACATGAATATTATACATAAGCAAAATATTGCTGAAGATCCTCCAAAAATTACTAGGAAAGTTTATTGGAAGAGGACTGCCTGATCAAGAGGGATTTTGGAGATGCCATGGAATCAGCGATATTATGGCTGATGTCAAATGGATTCTGACTAATTGCAGAGAATACCAGAAGAATGTCTGCCTGTGTTTTATTGACTATCCAAAGACCTTTGACTGTGTAGATCTAAACAAACTATGGCTAACATTGAGATGAGTGAGATTTCCAGAACATTTAACATTATGCTTATATGAAATCTATATTTAGACCAAAGCCCTATGATCCAATAAGAGCAAGAGGACACTGCATAGTTTAAAGTTCAGAAAATTGTCAGTCGAGACTATATCCTTTATCCATATCTAATTAATTTGTATGCTGAGCAAACCATTAGAGAAATTGGACTTCTTAAAGAATAGGGCATTAGAATCATAGGAAGATTTATAAGTAAAGTAGCATGTGCTGTGCAGATGACACAACTTTGCTTGCTCAAAGTGAGGAGAACTTGAAGCACTTGCTGCAGAAGATCAAGGGCTACAGCCTTCAAATGGCTTATATGTCAACATTAAGAAAAAGAAAACAAAAAAAAGAAGAAAAAAACCCAAAACTTTTACCAGCAGACTAATAGGTAGCATCATGATAGATGGAGAAAAGATAGGAATTATCAATTATTTCATCCTGTTGGATCTACAGTCAACATCCTTGGTAACAACAGTGAAGAAATCAAAGGATATATTACATTGTGTAAGTTTACTTTCAGAGACCTCTCAAAAGTCTTGAAAAACAACATCAATTTGAAGATAAAGGTGTGTCTGATTTCCAACTATGTCTTTACAATCCTTACACAACTGAAAGGTCAAATATGAATAAAGAGGACAGGAGAAGAATTGATGCCTTGAATTGTGTTGGAAAAGAGGACTAATAACCCATGGTCTGCAAAAAGAATAAAATGATTAGTCTTGGAGAAAGTGCAATCAAAGTACTCCTTAGAGACAAGGATGGTTAAGCTTCATCTCACATACTTTGGACATCTGTTAGAAGAAGTTATTATTTGCAAAGGTTTATAATGTTTGGAAACGTGGAGGGTCAGCAAAAGAGAGAATGATCCTCAATGAGAAAGATTGATGCAGTGACTGAGGCAATGGGCTTTACTATGTCAAGGATTATAAGGATGATGCAGGATTAGACATGGTTCAGATTTGTCGTTCAAAGGGTACACAGTTCAATGGCATCTAACAACAACAGTAAACTTATTTTGAACTGATTTCTAGTTTTGGATTTAAAAAAAAAAATCATGTAGCAAAATTGTACCAATTAAGCCCTTAAAATGAAATTGAGAAAATTTTAATATAGTATGCTTTTCTATCTGTGCAAAGTTCTTTGGATTATTTGTTTGTTTGTTTGTTTGTTTGTTTGTTTGTTTGTGTATGTATGTATTTATTTATTTTTATTATTTGTGTGTGTACCGTCAAATCAGATCTGACTGATACAGGAGGAGATTGTTCCTCCTTCAGCAGAGCAACCGGTGGATTTGAACCATGCACCTCCGGGATTGCAGTGCAGCTTCTTGCCACTAGGCCACCAGAGCTCGCCTAGGAAATTTATTTTGGAAAAAGAAAAAAAAATGAGGAGTCTAGGTATATTCCAAAGCTGTAGATAACCAGTCTACATAAGTAAGAAATGATGACTTTGGCTAAAAAAAAAAAAAAACCGCAACAAACCAAAACAAACAAAAAACCCTTTTAACAGAGACAGATCTAATCCAGGGAACAAATAAATTGTAATATAAGCATTTTATTGATTAGTTTTTTATGTTTTAAAGAAGATGTATTAGAATTGGGAAATAGGCTTTCTTACTTTTTTAAATTCCTTTTATTTTTTATTTTATATTGGTTTTCTTACAAAGTTCATATATAATATGTTTCATATTATCCTCCAGAAAAGCAATCTTAAAGCTAGATTTCATGTTTCTATTATCTGCATCCTTCCAGTCTCTCAAGCTGAAATTCCTTCCCTTTTCCTTGCTCATTTTAGTCATTTTCTGTAATAATTAGGGAACTGAGAGTAGATAAAAGGGACAGAAATTGGTTTGTTATGTTCAATTGTTTCTCATAAGTGCATATTTGAGATAATATAACAGAGGTCCTAGGTCACAGAATTCATTTTTTTCCCCTGAAAGGTAGTGTGTATGCTTCTGTGTTTGTGCATGCATACACGTTTGTTATTAATTGCTGTCAAGCCATTTGGATTAATGATTACTTCATGTGTGCCAGAGAAGAACTGTTTCATAGGATTCTACTATGATTCTCACATGAAGGGGCTGGGTAGGTTTGAACTACCAACCTTTTTGGTAGCAGCTGATGCTTAACTATTGATGCTTAACTGTTTGTTCCACCAAGATTCTATACTTGTGTCCATATATAATATTTCTTATTTTAACATTGAATTCCACTGAAAACTTAGAGCTGTTGAGTCAATTCTGACCCACAATGACCTTCTATTAGGTTTCCAATGTTATAAATCTTTACAGGAGCTTTTTTCCTTAGAGTTAGTGGATTCAAACCATTGACCTTTTAGTTAACAGCCCAACATGTAATGTACTACACCACCAGGGACTCTTTGAACTCCACTAATACTCCCTAATATAAGTATCCACCAACTCTTATGTCAATTTTTGCAATGACTCCTAACTAGTTTTTTTACTTTCACTCTTGTTGTTATGGATTGAATTGCATTCCCCTAAAAGATGTGTTGAAGTCTTAACCCGTGCTACCTATGAACATGACGTTATTTGAAAATACGATCTTTGAAGATGTTATTAGTTACGTCAATATGAGGTTGTATGATGGTCAGGTGGTCCTGGTCTAATATAGATGACGTCCTTATATAAGAGAAAAGTGATAGAGGGGAACTAGCTAAATGAAGAGATAGGAGTCGTATGTCTACAAATCAAGAAACCACCAGATACTGATAAGAGTTAAGAGTTGATCTTCCTCTAGAGCTTTCAAGAGATCGTGGCCCAGAGAAGGCCTTGATTTAAGACTATGCAATGGGTTCCAGCCTATTACAGATTTTGAAGATGGAGTAGGGTAGGGCAAGTAGTAGTATAGGTTGTTGTTTGTATGGTCACTATGAGTTGTAGTTAACTTGATGGCACTTAAGAACAATAACTTGTCTAGTTACATGAAAGAAAGATGGCAGTCACTTCCCATGTGATTTAAAGCCTCTGAAAACTCTCTGAAGTATCAGCTATAACACAATTCGGACTCCATAGCAAGATGAATTATATCTAGTTAATATCTAGAGAGCTTTGGTGGTGTAAGATAAAGGATATTGTGCTACTAGGCCTCTGTGATGGTTCAAATACACTAGTGTGCTTTCAAAGGAGAAAGTATTAGAGATTGAGGGAGAAAGATGGGAGATCTCCTCACATATTATTTACAGCTTTTAAAACCTGCTGGAAGTTGAGCTGTGAGTAGGATACCACCCAACAGCAGAAACTGAGGAGTGAGCCATCAGAACTAAGAAACAATACAGTTCTGTTATTTTAATTCACCTGGTTTGTTGTATTTTGTTGGTACAAACCTAGGTAACAAAAACATCCCTTTGGCCTAGTGGTAAAAAGAAGCTGAGCTGCAATCCTGAATGCATGTGGTTCTAATCCAATAGCTGGGAGAAGGATGGCAATCTCCTTCCATGCAATTAAGTGCCTCCTCTGAAAACCTGCTAAAGGATTGGCTATGGGTTGGTTCTGACTTGATAGTCCAAAACAACAACAATAACAACAGCAATAATTTTATATGCTTTACCCATAAGTATCTTTAAAAACATAAACCAAATCAAATAATTTGCTAATTTATTAATTACAATATATTAGTCACAATTCTTCAGTGACTCTCTGTTCAACTTGGGAAAGATAAATTCCAAGATCCTCATGCTGTTTAACAAAGCCCTTCATAACCAGAACCCTACATGCCACTCCTTGTGTGCATGGTCTGTGTATTATGGGACCTTTGCACCAACTGTTTTCTCTACAAGGGATGCTATTCCCTCAGAGCTTTTCATATGCTTTAGATCTGAACACACTAGAAGAGACATCTTTCCTGATCCCTTGCCTCATGTGGGTTCCTTGCCACTCTCCATTACTGCACTCTACTTTGCTTCTGTTATGGTTCCTAGCTAAGGTAGTACCTAGAACACTGCCTGTCACGTAATAGCTTCCCAAGAAATATTTGTGGGAGGGAAACAGATTTCTATTGGATAATTGAGAGTGGTGTCTTACAATGATTTTTTTCAGGACTTAATTACAGAATTATTCAATAATATGTCATATATTCTTCAAGTGGAATTCTAAAACATATTAGGTTGAGATTTAAATAATTTTAATGAGATATTATCAACAATTATTTTGCTACCAATACTTCATTTAAAAAAAACAAAACTAAAAAATAACAACCCAGGATTTTATAACAAAACGTTGCAATTGTGAGGGAAAATTTGAGTAGGGCAAACTCCAAGACCATTTTAAAATGATTTTTTTTTCTTCTTTATCTGAATCATGAAGAAATATAACAAAATCAACAAACAAAACTTTAAAATAAAAGTTATGTTACTATTGTCTTCCTTAAGGTGTATTTTTTTGCATCCTTGTTTGGTAATAGAGAAAAAAGTACTTCTTAGTTTTTAGGATTTCTAACAATTATAAAGGACTGTAGTCTCCAATTAAAGCTCAATATCAAGAAGACAAAGATTCACACCACTGGACCAATTGGCAGCACAATGTAGGATGGAGAAGAGATTGAGGTTGTCAACAATTACATCTTACTTGGCTCCAAAATTAACACTTAATATCAGTAGTCAATAAATCAAAAGGCAAATTGCATTGGGAAAATCTGCTGTCAGGGGCCTTTCCAGAGTGTTGAAAAACAATGATGTCAGTCTATAGACTAAAGTGTGCCTAATGAAAGTTTTAGTCTTTGTAATTACTTGTTAACATTTCAGAGAGCTAGATGAAGACTAAGGATGAGAGAAGAAGAATCAACGCCTTTGAGTTGTGGTGCCGGAGAAAAGTCTTGAACTTACCAAGGACTGCCAAGAAAACAAATTGATCTATCTTGGAGAAGGTGAAAGCAAGTCTCTCCTTGGAGGCTAGGATTTTGAAGCTCCATCTCACATATTTTGGGGCCTGTGGCCAGGAGAGACTGGTCCTTGGAGAAGCTGATGTGTCGGAATTAGTGAGACTGGCTCAGGAGAGGGAAGGGTTCACAGCTGTTGTACTTAGGATCACCATAGTCAAAGTCAGAGGTACATACAACAACAACAACAACAAATTATATTGTTTGTGTGTTTTTTTTTAATTTAAGCCTCTTATTTAGAGTCAACAAGACCTCAGGGAAGGCCTTCATATTTAAAAGTTGGTTGTTAATGTATTTTAGGGAAACATTCTTTTAATTGAATTTGAGGTAACTTGGGGTTGCTGTGATGCTGAACCTTGTGCCATGGGGTGTTAAATGCCATAACAGTTACCCGTTTTAGACAGTGTTTGATGGAGCTTCAAGTTTAAGACAGTTTTAGAAGCAGGAGTGGCATCCACTTCCTAAACAACATGCCTCTGAAAACTCTATGAATCTTGAGAAATGAAGATAGTTATAGAAAGGCTTCAGGCCTTTTGCTCACAGGGGCACTATGAGTCATGCTCATCTTGATGGCGATCAACAACAAAAGACAATGTCAAGACAAGGAACCATAGTGTCATAGTAAGTTGGGCATTCCAATGTTAACTGAAAGGTACACAGTTCAAATATACCAGGAATTCTGGTAGAAAGATGAAGCAATATATTCCCGAGTCACTTCAAATGGAAATCAACTGGGTTTTCTTTTATTTTAATTATAAGTGCTAGAAAAACTTCTGAGCTGATTGGCTCAGTAAAATTAAGTAAATGTGATGTCTCTTCAGCCAGGCAGACAACTTAAAAATAATAATACAAATAATAATAAAGTCCCACCAATTTAAATCAGTCAGTACTGAATTGAATGCACTCATTTCTTTTTCTTTGTCAAAAAGACTTTATGAATCTTCTATTTATAGCTCTGATAACTTATTTGTGCTCCACTTAAATCTCCTGTACTGCTATTTCAGTAATGACTCATGTTTTGAAAGCATTTCAACCAACTAAAGTTCATTTTATTCATAGATCTATTTTCCTATGGCCACAGAATGTTAGATTTTGCTTGACAAGAAATAGTGTAATATGAAGCAACCTATGCAAGACATCTCATCACTTTTTAATTTTCATTTCCATCAAAGAGAAAATTTCAACATGAAAGTCTTATTATAGCCTCAGTCTTATTGCCAGTGTTTACTACTTATCAAGGTAATGCAGATGCTCTTTAGATGCTTCATGGTTATATACTTTCAGACTAAATTTCTATGACTTCTGAAAATGAACCACAAATCTGAATATTATAGCTGTTGCATTAACAGCACATAACAGCAAAAAATAAGTCCATGCTGATGAATTAGAAAACTACCTATCACCAAATTCTTTTCTTAAAAAGCCAGTCATTTAAAGCCTAGCACATACTTACTTTTGGTTTTGCATATTGGATGTATTTATCCAGAAAAGTTCACTTCTTTCAATTATTTAAACCTACAAATTATATGAAAATGATTTCTAGGAAAGAAACATCACACAAAGCTTGTAAAACTTTCTCTTTAATATCACCATCTCGTTTATATTTTTATGACTAAGAGTCACATTGAACACTCTTTTCTGCTGAAATTCTGGCATTACAATGTTTTTCCCCTATATGCTGAAGATATATGTTAGCATCCTGAAGAATGATCCTTACTAATTGAACACAGATAAACAGTGTATTTTGATGAACTCTGGTTAGTATATAATATTTAGACATAATGAAACATGGATCCAGTGAATAGATTGATTTTATTCTTACTTCTTTTTTGGGAATTAGTTTGGCCTCTTTAATTTATGCTTTCTTTTTTATATGATATACTATTCTTGTACAATAATAAGAAAAATTATCAACATTTATAGATAAAAGTATACATTTTTGATACATTGTTGCTGTTGTTAGATGTGGTCACTTCAGTCTGACTCATAGCAACCCTACAAACAGTGACTATGAGTACCTTCCTATCTTGTGCTTTCCTTACACTTCCTGACACATTAGAGTCCATTGCAGCAGACACCATGTCAATCCACCTGGTTCAGGGTCTTCCTCTTCTTCATTGACCCTCCACCCTTCCAAGAATCATGTTTCTCTTCACTGACTAGCCCCTTCTAGTAAAATGCCTGAAGTATGGGAGGCAAAGCTTCGTAATCCTTGCCTCCAGAGAACACTCCGGCTGCACCCTCTCCAAGACATACATGCTTATTATTTTTCCAGTAAGTGGGATGTTCAGTGCACTTCTCCAACCTCACACCTTAAAGGCATCAATTCTTCTCCTGTCATCGCTATTCATTGTCCAGCACTCAGATGCATAGCAAATGATCTGAGAGACCATGGCCTGAATCAGACACACCTTACATACATTAGTCCTATCAAACAGAAATCTTAATATGTCACTATTTTCAAACCATAATTCCAATTTAAACCTTCAAAAGTTGTATTAAAATCAAATATATATATATTTGAAGACAGAGATGATTGTATGGAAAAATATTTCAATAGACGTTTTTTCAACAATTGTTGTTACTCATTAGTTTTATTCATAAGCATAACCTTGTTTAAAGAAATATTGCAAGTTTCCCACTTAATGTTTCAAACTCTCAATTTATCTATTTAGTTATCAAAGAATTATATTCTCAATCATTATATTAAATGTAAGTTATGCATCAATTTTAACCATAAGATAGAATAATATACTGTTGTGGCTGTTATAGACCATCGAGTTCCCTGTAACTCATAGTAGCAATAGCTCTGAAGCCTTCCCTGTCTCACTGACTTCAATACACCTACCCCCACTACGGTAGCTACTGTATCAACTCATCTTATTTAAGGACTGTCCTTCCACCCTTCCAAGCATGATATCTTTCTCCAAGGATTGGTCCCTCCTGGCTACATGCCCAGAGTATGTGAGACACAGCTCTAAAGTCCTGGTAAGGGCCCTGAAAGCAGATTTACCAAATGCAATTCATTTTTCGATTTCCTGACTGCTGGTGCCAAGAGTGTTGACTGTGAAGCTGAGCAAGCTGTACCTATTAACAATATCTTCTCCATTAATAATGGTGTTGCCATTTTGCCCAGTAGAGAGAATCTTGGTCTTCTTGATGTTGAGCTTCAATCCATATTGTCCTCCAGATTTCTTGGCACAATGTGGCGAACATGTCCAAAGCAGCACGTTTGTTGAAATATATCAACTGGTATTCCATCAATTCTGAGGGCTTTTTTTTGTCTAGTCCTTCAGAGCAGTCTGAACTTCCTTCTTCATCACAACTGCCTCTTGACCATATGTTGTTTCCTAAAATTCTTCTGTGTCAACAAATTATTTTTGGTACAGTGACAATGTATACTCCTGTAATCTTCTTTTAGTATTCCCTGAGTCATTTGACAGGTATAGAATATGTTGATGTTGTTAGGTGCTGTCGAGTTGAGCATGAGTCAGAGAGACCCTATGAGCAAAAATCAAAATCTGTTCTGTCCAGTGTCATCCTCACACTTCCTGACTCACAAGAGCCCTTTGCAGCAGTTGCCATTTCAGTCCGCCTGGTTGAGGGTCTTCCTCTCCTTCACCAAACCTACATCCTTCCCAGCATCATGTCCCTCTTAAAGGAATGACACTTCCTAGCAATATATCTAAAGTATTTGAGATGAAGCCTCATTATTCTTGCCTCCAAAGGACATCTGGGCTGCACCATCACCAATATATATCTGTTCATTCTCTTGGTTGTCCATGGGATGTGCTCTTCTCCAACACCACAGCTCAAAGATGTCAATTCTTTTTCTGTCATTTTATTCATTGTCCAGGTCTTGAATGCATAGCTAGAAATCAGAAAGACAATGGTATGAATCAGACACACCTTAGCCCTCAACCTGATATCACTACTCCTCAATAATTTGGAAAGGTTCCTAACTGTAGATTTCCCAAGTACAATGTGTCTTCTTATTTCCCAACTGCTCATACCAAGGGTGTTACTTGTGGACGCAAGCAAGATGAAACTGTTAACAGTTCAATTTCCTCTCCATCCATCATGATACTGCCTATTGCTCCAGTGGTAAGAATCTTTGTTTTCTTGATATTGATATGTAATCCCTGCTAAAGGCTGCATTCCTTGATCGTTCTGCAACAAGTGCTTCAAGTTCTCCTCACTTTCAGTAAGGAAGGTTGTGTCATCTGCATAACGCAGGTTGTTGATGAGTCTTCCTCCAATCCTGATGCCATATTCCTCTTCATAGAGTCCAGGTTCTCAGATAATTTGCTCAGAATATAGATTGAACAGGTATGGAGAGAGAATACAGTCCTGACACACTCCCTTCTCAGTTCCAAACCATGAAGTTTTACCTTGCTCCATTTGCACAACAGCCTCCTGATCCAGGTATAGGTTTCACATGAGCTCAATCACGTGCTCTGGACCTCCTATTCTTCTCTATGTTAGGCACATTTTGTTGTGATTCACACAGTCAGGAGCCTTTGCATAGTCAAGAAAGCACAAATAGAAATACTTCTGATGTTCCTTACTTTCAGCCAGGATCTATATGACATCAGTAATGATAACCCTGGTTCCACAGCATCTTCTAAATCCTGCTTGAACTTCTGGAAGTTTCTTATCTATGTACTGTTCCAGCTGTTTTTGAATGATCTTCAATAGTATTTTGCTTGCATCTGATATCAATGATATTGTTTGATATTTCCACTTCAGTTGGATCACCTTTCTTGAGAATGGAAACAAATATTGACTTTTTCCAACCCATTGGCCAGACAGCCGTCCCTCATGTTTCTTGGAGTGGACTGGTGAATGCATCCAAGGTTGTATCTGTTAATTGAAACAAATCCATTGGTACCCCATTGATTCTTGGGGCCTTATTTTATGCCAGCGGCTTCAATGCAGCTTCTATTTTCTCCTTCATTACCATGGCTCCTGTTCATATGGTACTTCCTGGAATTTTTCAGTGTCAAACAATTCTTTTTGGTACAGTGACTCTGTGTATTCCCTCCATGTTCTTTAGATGCTTTCTGTGTCACTCAATATATTGCCCGTAACATTTTCAATATTGTGACACAAGGCTTAAATTTGTTTTTCAGTTCTTTTCATTTGAGAAATGTATCTCAGTTTTCTGTATATTCCATTATAATACCTTTCTTTATCCTTCCCAGCTGCCCTTTGAATTCTGTTCACCTCTTTCTCTTAGACACGCTTTCTTTCGTATTTGGGGAAAAAAAAAGCACAAGACCCCGAAAACTTGCTCCGGTGCAATCTTTAGAGTCTCTTCTGACATTCCTTTCAATTTTTTTCAGGCTTGTGTTTGATGTGCGATACGGCTCTTCCCCTGTAGAAGAGAGGCCTTTGAGGCTTGGCCTAGGGTTTAAGGCAGGTGGTGGCTTAAAGCCCTGAAGGGCCCTCAGGCCTGTGGCCCTCGGGCCTGGTTCAAATTGACTTTTCTGTCAAATGTTCTTCTAGGTGGTACAGCACTGGTCTGTGCATTGCTGTACAGAGGTAACTCATGGTTGCTGTGAAGCTGAACACTGTGACACTGATGTGCCAAATATGATAATGGTTACTCATGATGGACAGTGTTTGGTGGAGTTTCCCGATTAAAACTAGCTTGGAAGCAGGAGTAGCATCCACTTTCGAAATTGCTTGCCTCTGGAAACTCTATGTATGAACAGTGCTCAGGCCTTTCATTCTTAGGATCGCTATGAGTCATCTACAACTCGATGGCACCTAAAGATGATGACAGCCTGTGTTTTTGTAATGACCTTTTGCTTTATTTATGGATGATATCCTTAATATCATCCCACAACTCATCTTGTCTTCTATCATTGAAGTTCAATGCCTCAAACGTGTTCTTTTTTTAAAAAAAATATTATTAATTTCAATGAAAATTTACAGAGACTTTGGATTTCCATTCATTCATTGTTGCACTTTTCTCCCCTCCCAACCCATACCCCCCTCCCAATACACTCCCCTCTCAGAAAAGTAAAATAAATATTCTTTCATTGTTTTACAATCTCTCCCCCCACGTCCACTCCACTATGCAGCCTTCACTCTGCACTCCTGTCATGACAGAAAAACCTAATAATTTTCCCTCAAACGTATTCTTAAGATGATCATGAAATTCAAATGGAATTGATTCAAGATTATATCTTGGTTCTTGTGGACTTATTTAACACATCCTGATTGTATGTTTGATCAATTTCAGATTGCAAAATTTGGGGGAAAAATCTCAATTTCTTTCTCTTGGGCTCTAGATGTAGGAGCATATATTTGAATATAGTCTTATTAATGGGTCTTCCTTGTATGCATATGGATATAATCATATCAGTCACAACATTGTGTTTCAGAATAGAAATTGAAATTGACTTTTTTACTATGAATGCCATGCCATCCTTCCCCTGTTTTTCATTATCTGTATAGAATATCATATGATTATCTGCTTCAAAGTGGCCATAGCTGGTCTACCATATATCACTGATGCCTGGTATGCCAATATTCATACATTCCATTTCATTCTTAACAATTTCCAGTTTTCTAACATTCAAGATACGTACATTTGATGTACCAATTAGTAAACGTTGTTTGTTATTTGTTTTCTTCATTTCAACTGACTTCTAATCTGCACTCTACCACTACACTAAAATATCCATCCTCTTTATTATTTATGTTGTTGTGGTTGTGGTTGTTGGTCGCGAGCAAGTCTAGCACAACTCATAGAGACCCTATGAACAAAAGGCCTGAAACCTTCCTTTTTTTGGTCTTCTTTAAATTTTATTTTATCTATTTTAATGAACATTTACAGAAGCCTTTCTATAACTATCATCATTTATCAAAGTTCATAGAGTTTCCCGAGGCATGTTATTTAGGAAGTGGATGCCACTCCTGTTTTAAACATGCTTTAAACTGAGAGCTCCACCAAACACTGTCCACCACGGGTAACCATTATGACATGTGACACCCCAATGGCACAAGTTTTAGTATCACAGCAACTCCAGGCTACCTCAGCACAGCATATTGACAGAAGAGTGCTGTACCATTAGAAGAATGTTCCACCAAAATATAACAACTAACTTTTCTTTTTTAGATTTAGGTTGTTTATTTTTCATTTCAATGAACATCTACAGAGATTTTGGGATTCCATTCATTCATTGTTGCACCCTTCTCCCCGCACAAACAACTAACTTTTAAACACAAAGGCTCTTCCTGAGGTCTTGTTGACTCTACCTAAACAAGAGGCTGAAATTAAAAAAAAACCCAAACAAACAAACAAAAAAACCCCAACCAATATCGTATGTTGTTGTTGCTGTTGTTGTGTGCTGTTGAGTAGCCTAGGACCTAAAGAGACCCTGTGTACAGCAGTTTTGAACCCTTCCCTCTCCTGAGCTAGTCTCACTAATTCTGACACACTAACCACAATAGCTCCAGTCACTGTTTCTCTCCTGTGCTTTCCCTATATCCTTCTCCAAGGACCGGTCTTTCCTGGTTATGTGACCAAAATATATGAGACAGAGTTTCAAAATCCTAGCCTCCAGTCCCTTATCAGATAGGTAATTACCAAATATTTTTCCAGTCTGTGGCTTCCATTTTTACCCAATTGGAGAAGTTTTTGGATGTGCATAGGGATTTGATTCTTAGAAGGTGCCACAAAAAGATAAAGGTAAACAACCAAATTTCAAAATAGGCACAGGATATGAACAGATACTTCGCCAAAGAAGACGTTCAGATGGCAAACAAACAAATGAAGAAATGTTCAAAATCCTTGGCTCTAAGAGAGATGCAAATCAAAACAACTAGGAGATATCCTCTCACTCCAGTAAGAATAACAAAATTCAACAGAGCAGCAAACTACAAATGTTGGCTAGGTTTTGGAGAAACTGGAACCTTGATTCACTGTTGGTGGGAGTGTAAAATGGTGCAACCACTATGGAAGGCAGTACAGTGCTTTCTGAAAAACAAAGAACTCATGAAATACTACACAAAATGAGTGACCATAGAGGACATTATGCTGAGTGAAATATCTCAGTCATAAAAGGACAAATGCTGAATAATACCACTGTTATAAAACAAGACTGACAGGAGTGTTGAGGGGAAACTAAGAAAAGAGAAGATAAATAATGTACATGGCCTTGAAACAGTCAAGGGAGAGAACTAAACAAAAGGAATATATGATTAGGTATTACTGGTATGACATGAGTCCAGAATAAGAGCTGCATCGTATAGTGGTGGTGGTCGTAGCTATATAACAATGAAAGAACTTCTTTCCCAAAGAAAGAAGGGTGGGGTGGGGTCCAGTTACAGGGAGGAAAATGCACTACAGTGAATCGATGGAAATCCAAGTACTTTATAAACTTGCAATAAAATTTCAATTAAGAAATATAAATTCTAGCCTCCAAGGACAGATTTGTTATCTTGGCAGTCAATGGTATGTTCAAGACTTTTCTCCGGCACCACAATTTAAAGACATCTATTCTTCTTCTGTCCACCTTAGTCATTGTTCAGCTCTCTGAAGCATAACAAGTAATTGAGGAGACTATGGCGTGAATTAGGCATACTTTGTCTTTAGACAGACATTACTACTTTTCAGCACTTTGGAGAGGTTCTTGACAGCAGATTTTCCCTATGCAATCAGTCCTTTGGTTTCCTGATTTCTGGTGTTAAGAATGTTGACTGTGGAACCGAGCAAGCTATAATTGCTAACAACCTCAAACTATTCTCCATCTATGATGGTGCTGCTAATTGGCCCATTGGTACGAATCTTTGTCTTCTTGATGTTGAGCTTCAATCCATTTTGAAGACTGCAATTCTTGATCTTCTGCAGCATGCTAGTACTTCAGATCGTCTTCAGTTTCAGCAAGCAAGATTGTATCATCTGCATATCATAGGTTATTGATGAGTCTTCCTCCAGTCTTGATGCCACACTCCTTCTCATAAAGCTCTGCTTCCTGAATGATATATTCTACAAACAAATTGAAAAGATATGGGGATAGGATGCACACTCCTTTCCTGATTTTGAACCATGCAGTGTTTCTTTGCTCTTTTCTGAGGACTGCTACTTGGTCCAAATATATAGGTTTTACATAAGCACAACAAAGTGTTCTGGGATTCCCATTTTCCGCAAGGTTAGCCACAATTTTTTGTGATTAACACAGACAAATGCCTTTGCATAGTAAATGAAACACAGATAGACATTCCTCTGGTACTCTCTGCTTTCTTCCAAGATCCTTCTGACATTGGCAATAATGTCTAGTGCCATGACCTCTTCTAAACCCAGCTTGTAATTCTGGTAGTTCTCTGTCAATATACTGCTTCTATCCCTAAATCAGTAGCTTCTAACTACTGATCCTTCTTTCTGGACCTAACTTTTGCATTCCAGTCACTCATTATTATTAACGCATCTTGGTGACATATTCAATTGATTTCTGACTCCAACAATTAATAGAAATCATCTTTTCCTCCTATTTCACTCTGTACATGCATAAATGTGAATGATAGCGGTATTAACAGGTCTTACTTGTCTGTGTATGGATATTATCCTGTCATTCACAATATTGTATTTCAAGATGGATCTAGAAATCACCTTTTTAACTATTAAAGCAACCCTATTTTTTCCCTCATCTATCCATCTCCAACATAATAGATCAAATGATCATGGTATTCAAATTGTCCCATTCCAATCCATCTCATTCCGTAAGTACCGAACATGTCAATATGTATACTTTCCATTTCTTTCTTTACAATTTCTAGTTTTTCTGCATTCATATATCTTACATTCCACATACCAATTTTTAATTTCTTCTTACAATTCTTTCTCCTCCTTTGTGCTTTTAAATATGGGGGCTCAACTTCAGTTGCCACATCTGTTAGTCTACTCTAAGTGTGCTTTGCTGTATGTACATGCTTTGTTTTCAAAGGCCTGTTATATTTTGGAAATGGATGGCCAGTGCTTGTTTTTAGTCTGTCTTAAATTGGATACTTAGTGTTAGAACATTATCTGACAGAGAAGCATTATTACCTAGCAGATGAAAGACATTTCCCTTACAGAAATAACCAATATATTCACTGCCCTCCCCCAGCACATGTGACTTGTCTCTTCCCTTTCCAAGCTAAATCCCTATTCCTTGAACACCCTGCTACCTGGTCAAACCCTCCCTTCCCCAACTACTTCTTAATATGATCACAAGTGACTTCTGTGATACCTTGCACTACACACTGCTACTGGTCTCTCATGCTGTTGTCTGTCTCATTTTTATGAGGATGTATGTACCAACTTCAAGAAAAATTTTTGCTTGAGGCAGTACTGAGGGAATTCCTTGCCACAGAGCTTCTGCTAAGTTTTGTGACTTACTGTCTCTGTTTACATTTCTGACACAGTGAAATAATTCCAAGGTCTGGATAAGTCACTTCTACATCTGAAATGGTGGTGGTGTATCAGGCTGAAGCAGGTTTGAGACTGAATATAGCCTTTCCCAACAGCTACTGTTAAGTAGGCGACACACTTCTGGGAGAAAGGTGTTACTTGATCAAGGAGATTCTAAAGAGCTCTCAGATTCCATCCTGTGTGACTCCATGGGTTTCCAAGTCTATGTGAGGAGGCCAATCAATTTGACCTGACCCTTGTTTTCAAAAGCCTTTTATTTAAGAAGTAGATAAGCTCATCCTGCTTTCTAATCTGTCTTAATCAGAGTGCTGCATCAAAACCCATCCATGATGAGAAACCCTTTTGGAATTTGACACACCAATGGCAAAGATTTCAGTATCACAGCAAACCTAAGTAATGTCTGTACAGCAAACTGACTGTCAAGTGCTGCACCTCTTGAACAATATTTTCCTCAAACACAATCAAGTCCAGCTAGGACCAGAATAGCTTTTAAATACAAAGACCTACCCACCAGATCCTTTTCCCTAAACAACAGGATTCCCAAGAAAGCTGATTGTAAATGAGATGAGATAGAGTTAATCAGTGTACACTTGATTGCTAACGCAATTAGATGTGCCCACACAGTTTACTCCCAGCTATCAAGTAAATGACCAACACTCACCAGTATTTAACTACACCCAGCTAAAGGCTCTCTCACAGGTAGGACCAGACCAACATTTAAATACAAAGGCCTGCCCACAAGATCTTCTTTTGTGTTCACAAGAGGCTTCTCATCAAAGCTGATTGTAACTGAGATCAGATACAGTTAATCAGCTAACACTTGATTGCTAAGACAATTAAAAATGCCCAAACAGTTTACTCCCAGCTATCCAGTAAATCACAAACACCCACAAGGATCCAACTATGCCAAGCTAAAGGCTCCTTCACAGGTGGGTATAGAATATATATATTATCAATGTAATATTTCTTAGAATATATGAATGTTAAAATAAAGATGCTTTGCAAATTTTTTCTACATTAACATTAACATGAAAAATTTTTAAAATACAACATATTAGTAATTAAATGAAAGTCTTAAATGTTTTCCCTATAATTGCTTCATTTTAAAAAAGTTATTAATGTATATTTACAAGAGTTGGATAATGACTAAGGAGGATCAAAGGAGAATTGATGCCTTGAGCTGTGGTGCTGGAGAAGAGTTTTGAGGGTACCATGGACTGCTAGGAAAACAGACTCATCCTGGAAAGGGTTAAACCAGGCTGCTCCTTGGAGGCAAGGATTCTGAGCCTCTGTCTAACATACTTTGGACATGTTGTAAGGAGGGACCAGTCCTTGGAGAGGGACATCATGCTTGGTGGAGGGTGGTGGGACAGCGCAGGAGGGGAAGGCCCTCTATGGGATGGACTGTTTCAGTGTCTCGGGTAATGGAGACAGTGGGGTTGGCACAGGACATAGCAGAGTTTAGGGCTGTTGTACATAGGGTTGCTATGAGTCACAAGCAACTCGACGGCACATAACAACAACTTAGTATAACATTTCAGTTAATTCATCAGAAAATTTGAAAAAGCAGAAAGTATAAGAACATTGATAGAAACAAAAATAACTGTGTGTTTATAATAGGTGTATAAGAAAATTTGGTGAACTAATGACTAAGGAGTTGTGTTGCCAACTCGAAGGCAAGTAATTCAAATCCACCAGCTACTCCCGGAGAGAACGGAAATTTCTTCCTGTGCAATTTCCATCTTCTGAAACAATGACAGAGTTTAAGCTAGAAATTGCTTCTGACTTTATGGCAATGAGCAACCAGAACATACCAAATCACATATTAAGCATCACTAATAATCACAAATCTGACAGGAGCACATTAAAGATCTCAAAAAAAATTAGTATAGGTTTTTTAGCATTATAGGTATACATAAGTTGAGGTTATGGGAAAATTTATTATAACTAACTAGAGTAATATTTTTTGAAAAATCATCAAATTTCTGCCGAAACATTGCACACAAATTTTATAGGAAGCCGTTCTAATGACACACTTACTGGCCATGTGACCAGGAATTGTAAAAATTCCTATACTGAGCTTTCTTGTGATGTAATTGATGGGGGAAACCTTCCTGAGAAGTTAATATTTGAGTAACATCTTCAAGGTGAGGGGGTGATCCAGGTGATTGTTTTGTGAAAGTGTGTTCAGGACAAGGGAAGAAGAAAACCTTTAAGATGGAATTATGAGTGCCATATTTAAAAGAAAGAACTGTTAGAATTATCAAGGTGGTAACAGACTGGTGAGGTCAGAGGGTGAGCCTCCTATCATTGAATTATAACTTTATACTTTGAACTCTTTTTTATTGAGATACATGACATTACAAATGACTCTTAAGGTTAATTTCATTTATCTTTGTGTCCTTAAATAATTTGACTAATGATGAGAATTAAATGATGAGGATTAAAATATAGTTGTCATTGTCATTATGTTATAAAAAGATGAAAAAGAATTGGTTAGTTCTTTGATTTTCTGTAACTGTGGGATAAAACGACATTAAAATAATAAGTGGTATCAGGAAGAAACCATAGTAATCACTGTCAAATGCATAGTAATTCAAAGGCATAGAATACCTTCTCCCATTTATTTCTACTTTACATGGTACCATCTCCATAATCAACTCTTGGTAAATATTTGTGTGTTGAGTAATTTAAGAAAATGATGTTTAAAATAATGATTCTATTTATTATAAATCATTTGATATATTATAAATCCTAAAGAAAAAATAATATCTAAGAAAGAGTTCACTTTAATAAGAATCAAAAAAACTAAACATTTGTAATGGATGCAATAAGTAGCAAGCAAGTATTCCTGGGCTCAAAACAACAAACATTTCACCCTCCACATCAATGTAACTATATGCCTACATATAGCAATCCCAAAGACATGTGATTTGAATCTACCAACTTCACCGTGAGATGAGGATGGACATTCTTCTCCTACGCAACTTACTGCCTCAGCAGTCACTTTGTCAGTTCACCTGGTTGAGGGTCTTCCTTTCCTTCAGCAACCCTCCACCCTTCCCATTATCATATCTCTCTCCAAGAAATAACACCTTTTATCAATATGTCCAAAATTGTGTGTGTGTGTGTGTGTGTGTGTGTGTGTGTGTACTGGACTGCCAAAAGAAAGAAAGGAAAACCTCTCTTGAAATAACTACAACCAGCCAGTATACTTGCATGTGAAGATGATGAGGCTTTGTCTTACATATTTTTAGCTTGTTATTTAGAGTAGCCAATCTTTAAAGACAGATATCATATTTGGAAAAGTAGAGAGTCGGTGAAAATGAACAAGAATCTCAAAGAGACATATTAACATAGTGGTTGTAACAATGGTTTCAAGTACAGTGACAATAGTGGGGAAGGCATGGGATCATGTAGTGTTTCTATTATACAAAGGATTGCTCAGTTAGAAGGAAAGCAATAGCACCTAACAACACAAGGCTCTAATGCAGATGTTAGGAAACAGTCTGAAGGACTGATGACTATTTCATTGGTTTATCCCTTCTAATTTTATAAGTGACAACGGCATAAAGCAACATTACTGGATTATGGGCAGTGAGGAGTCGCTTTCATTTTGTTTACCTTCCACAACTCTGTACCATCTTCTGTTTGGAAAAAAAATCGTATTTGGTTGTCAGTGTGGAGTAGTACAGTACTATAAACAACAGCATAAAAAAATAGACCTGGCAAAAACAAACAAAACAAAAAAACCAAACCTGTGATTATTCAAAATGTTAGGGCAGCAGCGAAAAACAACAGTGGTGACAAAAACACAATCTCTGTTTTATTTATTTACATTCTATGGGGCCAGAGCAGACCATTAATGTACTTGAAGATAGGAAAGGTCAAGGAAATAATTTTTACTTAGAGCCTCCAGAAAGCTGTTGATAGTTTGATTTTTCCCAGTGAAACTGTGAGTTGAGGAATGGTAACTTTATATGATGTTTCTAGCTACAGATCACCACAAAGATTATGGTAATATTTTACAGCAGCAATGTAAAATTGATCTACCATGTTTTAGGTTTAATATACCATGTCCACAGTTATCTGGTGGTCCACATGTTTCATAAGTGATGATTTCCATGTTGATATGTTTCATTTTCAGCTAGTGTGTGTGTGTGTGTGTGTATGTGTGTGTTTGTGTGTGCGTGTGTGTGTGTATATGTATATATATGAGTAATACAATTTTACAGTAAGAAACCCCTTATCTATCTATTACATGGATGACTGATTAAAAAATTAGAGAACATTTGAAAAGGATGAAAACCTGGACAAAATTATGCTTGAGACCTCCTTCTTAGAGAGTAGGAAAAAGAATCTTCATGTGTTCCAATGCTTCTCCCAAAGAAATTTTCTTGTCAAAGAGAAGGGTTTTACAGTACTGTGTCTGAACTTTTAAAAAAGTATTTTACCTCCAAGCATTTGATTAATTTCCTATTCTAAATACAACATGTTTCTTCAGAAAAGGAAAGGTTCATATTTCCACTTTCATATTTTTTTCTTTCTCAGCGATAAAGTTTGTAATACTCTGTTCCCCTATTTCATAAAATATCCCATCACCTATGATCTTAATATATTATTTGCTTCTTATTCTCCAAATCTTTTTTTTAATCTTAGCTCTTATATTTTGATATTCCTTAAATTTGGTCTTAAATGTTTTTTCTTTGTCCTCCCATATTCTTGCTTTATAATCCTCTATTTATAAATATTGGATTGAAAGTCAACATCAAGAAAATAAAGATTTTCACCACTGGCAAAATTATTATAGATTTTTATATATTTATAATATATATATTTACTTATAGATTTATTATTAGTAATAGAGATTGAGATTGTTAACAATTTTAACTTGCTTTATTTCCCAATCAACACTCTTGGCATTAACAGTCAAGGAAATCATAAGACAAATTGTACTGGGAAAATCTGTTGTCAGAGACTTCTCCAGAGTGCTGAAAAGCAAGGGTGTCAGTCTGGAGACTAAGGTCCATCTGATGCAGGCTATGGTCTTCACAATTACTTGCTATGCTTCAGAGAAAGATGAGAGAAGAAGAATTGATGACTTTTAATTGTGATACTGGAAAAAGGTATCGAACATACCATGGACTGCCAAAAGAACAAACAAGTTTGACCTAGAGAGGGTGAAACCAAGTTGCTCCTTGGAGGCAAGGATTTTGAAGCTCTATCTCACACACATTGGGCACATTGCTTGGAGGGACTAGTCCTTGGAGAAGAATATCACACATGGAAGGGTGCAGGGGCAGTACAGGAGAGGAAGACCTTGAATGAGATGGATTGACACTGTAACCAGGACAATGGAGACATGTATGTCAGAGATAGTGAGATTGGTTCAAAATAGGATAGAATTTTGAGCTGTTGTGCATAGGGTCACTGTGAGTTGCAAGCAAGTTGATGGCACATAAAAAAAGAATAATTAATAAATATTAAATTTACACAGAGAACTTACCCACAAGTTCATCATGAGATTCTTCAAGTAACAAAATAAACAGAATATATCAAGTCTCTCCTCTGTGCCAACTGCTTATCATAGTAGTAAATGTCTGCTTGAATATCTCATAATCTTCTCACATTATTGCATCATCTTCCTTTCTAAACCAGGCTCTTCAAGGATTGGTTCATTTTTTCCAGAAATATGGTATGAAATTTGGCATCATATCTCAAAATCTTCGTTTTTAATCAGTATCAATGTGTTCTTCTGCTAGTTAATGATATTGTTCAATAATTTCCACACTCTGTGGGATTACCTTTTCTTGGAATGGGAACAAATACATATCCCTTCCAGTCAGTTGGCCAAGTGATTATTCTCCAGTTTTCGTGGTACAACTTGGTGAGCACAACTAGGGCAGCATCTGTTCGTTGATATATGTCAACTGGTATACCATCAATTCATGGGGACTTTTTCTTAGCCAATTTTTTCAAAGAAGTCTGAACTTCTTCTTTCATCACCATAGGCTCTTGTTCATATGTTGTTTCATCAAATTCTTCTGTGTCTGTCAAGTCCTTTCTGTATAATGACTCTGTACACTCTTTCCATCTTCTTCTAATCCTTGC
Source organism: Elephantulus edwardii (assembly GCF_000299155.1). NCBI lineage: Eukaryota > Metazoa > Chordata > Mammalia > Macroscelidea > Macroscelididae > Elephantulus > Elephantulus edwardii. The sequence continues at coordinate 12,015,691 of NW_006399769.1, forward strand.
AGGATCCCTCAATATTCTGCCCAAAGCATCTTTAAGTATTGCAACTCAAGGCTTGAATTTCCTCTTCAGTTCCCTGAGCTTAAGAAATTCTGAGCAAATTCAGCCCCTTTGAATTTTCTGACTCCAGCTTTTTGCACATTTCATTATAATATTTTACTTTATCTTGTAGCCCAACCTTTAAAAATCTTCTGTTCAGCTCCTTAATGTCTTGATTCCTTCCTTCTGCTTTGGCTTTTTGGGGCTCCATTGCAGTATTCAGAGCCTTTTTTTACATCCATTTTGGACTTTTTTTCCTCCTTCCTCCTTGTAATGACCTTTTGCACTATTCCTAGATGATATTCTTTATATCTTCCCGTAACTCATCTGGTCTTCCCTCATTAATATTCAAGGCCTCAAACCTATTTCTGAGATGGTTGTGAAATTCAGACGGGATAGACTCAAGGTCATATTTTGGTTCCTGTGGGCTTGATTTTACTTTCTTTAGCCTCAGCTTAAACTTGCATATGAGTAGTTGGTGATCTGTTCCACAATCAGCACCAGGCCTAGTTTCCACAGATTATATTGAACTTCTCCAGCGGTTCTTTCCACAGATATAATCTATCTGATTCCTATGCATATCATCAGATGAAATCCATGTGTATAACCAGCATTTATGTTTCTTTCAGTATGTATTTGTAAAGAATAAATTATTGATTGTGCAAAATTCTATCATCCTATCTGCAGCTTCATTTCTGTCACAGAGTCCATGCTGTTCCCATCTTTTGCAATCCAGTCACATGTCACAATTATGCATCTTGGCTGAATATTTGATCAATCTCTGGTTGCAAAAGTTGGTAGAAATGATCTAGTTCCTCTTCTTTGTCTCTGGTTGTTGGTGCATATATTTGAATGATAGTGGTATTCACTGGACTTCCTTGTATGCATATGGATATTATCCTGTCACTCACAACACTGTATTTCAAGACAAATTTAGAAATGACTTTTTAACTATGAAAGGAACCCCATATTTCCTCACCTTTTCATCTCTAGCATAATAGATTGTGTGATCATCTGATTCAAAATGTTCCATGCCAGTCCATCTCATCTTGCCAATACCTAGTATGTCGATATTTATGCTTTCCATTTCTTCCTTTATAATATCTAATTTTCCTACATTCATAGTTCTTACATTCCATGCAGGCTGGGTTTAGACTGGGTCATTGTACTAGGGATATTGTAGCTAATGTTAGCTGGATCTTGGCCGAAAACAAGGAGTACCAGAAGAATGTCTATCTTTGTTTCATTGATTACACAAATGCATTTGACTGTGTGGATCATAACAAACTGTGGCTAACTCTGAAAATAATGGGAATCCCAGAACACTTGACTGTGTGAAAGTGAAACCTATACTTGGACCAGGAGGCAGTCATCAGAATAGAGCAGGGAAACATTGCATGGTTCAAAATTGGGAAGGGTGTATACCAGGGCTATATCCTGTACCCATACCTTTTCATTCTTTATGCAGAACAGATTATCTGAGAGGCTGGGCTCTATGAGGAGAAATGTGGCATCAGGTTTGGAGGAAGAATCATCGATAATCTGCATTATGCAGATGACACAACCCTGTTTGCTGAAACTTAGAGGACCTGAAGCACTTGCTGTGGAAGGTCAGGGACTACAGTCTTCACTATGGATTGAGGTTCAATATCAAGAAAGAAAGATTCTCATCACTGGGCCAATTTGCAGCATCATAATGGATGGTGAAGAGATTGAGATTGTTCATAGTTTTAGTTTGCTTGTCTCCACAGCCAACACTCTTGGCACAAGCAACCAGGAAATTAAAAGACATATTGTGGTGGGAAAGCCTGCTTTTAGAGACCTCTTTAAAGTGCTGAAGTGCAACGATGTCAGTCTGGAGACTAAGGTGTGCCTGATACATGCCATGGTCTTTGCAATCACTTGCTTTGCATTAGAGAGCTGGATAATAACTATGGATGATAGAGGAGAATTGATGCCTTTGACCTGTGGTTTTGGATAAGAGTGTTTATTATATCATGGACTGCTAGGAAAACAAACAGGTTTGTCCTGGAGAGGATTAAACCAAGCTATTCCTTGGAGACAAAGATTCTGAAGCTTCGTCTGACATACTTTGGACATGTTGTAAGGCAGGATCAGTCCTTGGAGAAGGATGTCATGCTTGGGATGGTTTAGGGACAGCGTAGGAGAGGAAGACCCTTGATGAGATGGATTGATTCAGTGACTGGGGTAATGGGGTAGGTGTGTTGGAGATAGTGAGTTTGGCACAGGATAGGGCAGAGTTTAGGGCTATTATTGTACATAGGGTCAATATAAGTCGCAGGTGACTCGACTGCATATAACAACAACAACAACAACAACAACATGCTATTTACTGCTATTTAAGAAATTCTTAGAAGTCCTTCTTGCATTTTACTTGAAAAACTGGATGAAGAGTAAAGGATAGGAAGGCCCTTAACTAGGTGGATTGACATAGTGACTGCAACAATGGGATCAAGTGTGTCAGAGATTGTGACAGGACAGGAAAGTGTTCAGATCTATTGTTCATAGATTGCTATGAATCATGCTCAACTGAAGGGACCTAATTGCAAGGAGGACATTTTAATGATTTCCTTCTATTTCTCACTCATCAAATATCCCACTGTTTTATTGAATACCAGATTCTATTATCTTAATCTTTCCAAAAGTTTTTAATTTCCACCAGCCTTGCCACCTCAACAGGCACACACAAACACACATTTTTATTGTTTTTATCTCCAGCAAGGATGATGTCATTTATTAGACTATTTTTTCACAAATCCCTTTGAAGCCATGAACCATCTGAGAATTCTGCCCAGATATTTTCTATGTTACAACAACTGTAGGCTTTGTAAAGACATTTTCCTCATTCAAATGAGAACTACTTTACTGGTTAGCCATTCCTCAAACTATTGCATAAGTTTTAACTAGAGGTTGACTAAAAGCCAGTCAAAATCATTGTTATTGAGTTGAAACCAACTCAAGGCTGACTCGTTGGACCTGAACCTGCACATTACACAAGAGGAGATTATCCTTCTTTCTCTTGTGGAGTTACTGGTGGACTTACACTACCAGGTTGAAACCAAAACTTTAACCTAACACATTTGGATTAGCATCTCATCTCCCTACCAGTTAGGACACCAGAGTTCCATAGAGGATGATAGGAAGTTATGAATGACGTACCCTTTACTTAAGTTTGTTTTTCTCTTGTTGTTGTTGTTATGTGCCATCGAGTCACTTGCGACTCATAGCGACCCTATGTACAAGAGCCCTAAAGGTCGTTCTAACCTGTGCCAACCTCGCGGTCTCAAACACACTCATTCCCACCACTGCACTCACAGAATCGATCCATCTCATCGAGGGTCTTCCTCTCCTATGCCATCCATTCACTCTCCCAAACATGATGTCCTTCTCCAAGCACCAGTCCCTCCTTGCAACATGCCCAAAGTATGTCAGACGAAGCTTCAGAATCCTTGACTCCAGGGAACATTCTGGCTTCACCCTCTCCAGGACAAACCTGTTTGTTCTCCTAGAAGTCCATGGTATATTCAACACTGTTCTCCAGAACCACAGCTCAAAGGCTTCAATTCTCTTTCTATCATCCCTATTCACTGTCCAACTTTCTGATGCATAGCACATAACTGAGAAGACTACAGCCTGGTTGAGGCGCACCTTAGTCTCCAACTTGACTTCATTGCTCTTCAGTACTCTTGAGAGGTCCCTCCCAATGCAATTAATTTCCTGCTGTTACCAAGAGTGTTGACTGTGGAACCAAGTAAACCAAAACTGTTAACTATCTCAATCTCTTCACCATCCTTACTGATGCTGTCAATTGGCCCAGTGGCGAGAATCTTTGTTTTCTTGATGTTGAGTTTCAGTCCATATTGAAGGCTGCAGTCCGTGACCTTCTGCAGCAAGGGCTTCAGGTCCTTCTCAGTTTCAACAAGCAGGGTTGTGTCAGCCACATAACGCAGGCTGATGATGACTTTTCCACCAATCCTGATGCCACACTCCTCCTCGTATAGCCCAGTTTCTCAGATGATCTGTTCTGCATACAGATTGAAAAGGTATGGAGACAAAATACATCCCTGATGGACTCCCTTCTTGATTTTGAACCATGTAGTGTCCCCTTGCTCTGTTCTGACGACTGCCTCTTGGTCCAAGTATAGGCTTCACATTAGCACAATCAAATGTTCTCGGATTCCCATGTGTTTGAAGAAGAATGTTTTTCTGTTACTGTCACTTTAATTTTTTTTAACTTGCCATTTCCTACCTCCCAAGCATCCTCAAGTAAATCACTTGAACAAGAATCCCTATCTCAGACTTTACTTCTAAGAGCTTGATCCAAAACATTCACAGTTCCCCTTCTTTTTTTTAATACAGTTTGCTAGACTCCTACAGGCTATATTCTCAGACTCTTACATCATTTTGGATTATAGTTAGATTTGGATAATGAGAAAAATAGGAAACAATTTGAAATGTAATGGAAAAGAACAATCCAGACAGTCTCTTAGTCTGTCTTTAGATTTGTAATTGCTACCTACAGCAGCTATACTTGTAATGTATCAACTCAAATTTAGTGTTTACTGAATAGTCCTAGCTCCTGGGTTTAAATAACCCACCTTCACCCTTCTACACCCAGATTTAGAGTGCTAGTGGCTTTCTGCTATTATTAACTATCATGTTTTGCATCTTAGCTTACAGACATTTCCCCTTGTAATTTTTCCTGTATGAATAATTTCTCGTGTTACACTTCTTTTATTAGGGAAAAAAATTAAGTACTTTCCATCAGGGAAGAAATAGATGTGGATTAACAAAATTATGAAGCATTTTTAACCCTTAATTTCTTGTTTCTTCAGTCCAATGCTAAAATTACAATATAACACTTTGATTCACAAAATAGAAATGTTTTCATTTTTTTCCTCATCATAAAATTTAGTATATTTAAAAAATTTTCAGAGAATGCATTAATTAGGAAAAGGAAAGAATGAGACTCTTAGATTTGGAACTCAAAGACTCTGTGGGAAAAATGATTCTTTCTTTAAGAACAAAGATAAGACATCTAAGGACTAAGTAGCATAATAGACAGTAAGATTGGCTCAGGATAGGAGAGGGTTTAGAGCTGTTGTGCATAGAGTCACAATGATTTGCAAATGACTTGATAACATATAACAACAACAACAACAACAGAATGAAAAAGTTCCTTCCTAGGCAGCAAGTAAGAAATGTGAAGACTTTGAACCTTTTCCCAAATAATATCCCCGGTTTATTAAAGGGAGAAAATATGCAAAAAGTTTGTTATTGTCAGGGAAATAAAACTATTTTATCCACTAAAATGGCATATCAGACACTATATGTGGATAATGAAAATGAATTGTAACAACTAATTGATAATTCAGTTGCTAGCACACTTGGGCTTCATTTTCATTGAACTCATCGGACAAACATTAGTTTTCTGTTTGAATAAAGATGAATTTTTCTCCCCTCCAAATTATCAGTTTCTAAAGGTTTTTACTATTTTGCTTTAAATTTTAACAAATCCCTGGAATCAGACATTTAGTTATTTTCCATCACTCCTAACCCCTTAAGTCCCTATAGTATTCTCCTCCTAACTGACAGTTTAATGCTTTAAAATTACCAGGTACTCCCATAAATATTTGCAGTCTTATAAAGCTAATAGAATAGAGGACCACTAAGAGTTGCAATGAGCTCAACGGTAGTAGGTAATCTTAAACTGGACAAGGTAAAGAGTTTTCATGTAATATACCTGCATGTAGAGGTTACAGAGAAAGAGGTCAAGCAGAAGTTGATGTAAGGATACTTGTTCAAATGATATATGCCCACATATGAAATCTGTAAGAGGATGAGAGTAGCAGAAATAGTAGGTGTAAATGTGGATTTAACTGAAGCCAAGATTCAATTTGACCTTGAGAGAATTCCATATCACAAAACAGGAATATTTTGTTCCATATGAGATAAGGAGTTGACCATTTTTATCTGGTTTCAGTCAAAGAGACTTTGTGGTACAGTGGTTAAGACTTTGGCTACTATAGAGTTTATCCTTCAATATGACTTTTGCTAGTGATTATTTAACCTTGCTGTATAGATGGGTGGAAATGTGTGTATGGGGCATGTTGGCCTATCCACAAGTGAATTGGCTTTCTACCATTCCACAAGGGCATTGGCCAGTCTCAACAATCTAAAGGGGTTGGCTAATTTCATCATTGAATTGAGCAAGCCTGTAACAAGAGGCAGGCATACCTTTTTGAGCCATTGATGAGAAGACAAGACAATGTAAGATGTCCTTTCTACTCCAGCTACATCTATGGCATCAACACTTACAGCTGAACTGGAGACCTGACCTGAGATGAGGCCTTGAAAAGGGAGAGCCAGTGTTGGCAGAAGTAAGAAGTTTGTTAGACAACTGGGGATGAAAAAGCCAATATTGGAAGGAATGAGAACTTGGAAAACAGGCCGAAAAGCCACAAAGCTCGAGGCTGTGATGCCTGTATGCGTATTTTTGGAGTTGTCTTGACTTTATTTTGTTATTAACCTGTATTATAAATTTTTTATCTCCTCAAAATAGTTGTATGGCCTGTGAGCTATTGCATCAGATTTTATACCCATCAAAGCAGTAATATTGGTGTTGAGATGAGTAGAAAAAGGTATAGAAGTGTGAGGACATGTCTAACCTCATGGGAAATGGTTTTGTGTTATTGATGCTGTTGATGGTGAAGTTGGTAAAAGTCAAATATGGCCACCTCCACGTGGCTCTTGTTCTTTTTTACAGCTACTAACCAAAATGTCAGCAGGAGGAACCCAACAATTGTTCCAAAGGAGAAAGATATGACAGTCTCCTTTCTCAAAGATAACAGTCTTGGAGACTCTATAGGTCAGAGCTTAGAAACAGAATGATCAGTTTTGTACATTTAATGATTTATTAATTGTAAATACCATTTTAAGAAAAAAAACACAAAATAACACAAACATGGAGCTCATGGAATGCACTGCAACAGAATCAGATTGACTACATTTGTGAAAGGAATTGTTGTAAAAGTTCAGTGTCAGCAGTCAAAATCATATTAGTTACTGATTGTGGAACAGACCATCAATTACTCATGTGTAAGTTCAAATTGAAGCTGAAGGAAATTTAAACGAGTCCATAAGAACTAAAACCTGATCTTGAGCCTATTTCATCTGAATTTTACAAAATAATTTTAAGAATAAGTTTGAAGCATTGAACACTAATGATATAAAAGGCTAGATGAGTTTTGAGATTAAATCAAGGATATCATCCATGAAGAGAACAAAAGGTCACAACAAACAGGAGAAAGAAAAGATCAAAATGGATGTCAAGATAGCACCTGGAAATTGTTCTAGAGTTTTGAGAAGTCAAAAAATGGTAAGATATATTGAAGTAAAAGAGCTAAACAGAATATTTCAAAGGACAGCTTGAGAAAAGAGGGTTTTAAAATGGATTATGCAGAGAATTGGAATTGGAGAATATAAGGGGAAGAACTGACTCAGCAGCTCTTAGACTCCAAGAACTGAAGAAGAAATTCAAGCCTCATTGTTCAATGCTTAGGTATGCTATGTTCAAATTCTTGAATGATCCAGGAATCTTAAAAGAAAGAAAAAAACAGCATGGAAGGAATACACAGAATCACTGTACACATTTACACACACACACACACACACACACACACACACACACACACACACACACACTAAAATAAAATTGGTGACACTGAAATATTTCAGGAAGGACTAAATGATCAAGAGCCAGTGGTAATAAATTCAAGCTGCTATAAAGGCATTGGGAAAAAAAATTAAGACATTAATGGGATATCAATTGACACGTTTGAAATGACAATTCTGGAAATGAGACAACTCTGGAAATGATCACCAGTCTGTTAGGAAATCTGGAAAACAGCTGTCTGGCTGACTGCTGACTGAAAGAGATAGCTATATATTATTAATACAGAATTAAAGCAAAATACAGTTGAAGACTATTCAAATACAGTTACCACAGTACACAGAAAAATGCCAGACATTAAAAATGCATTAGGAGATGGATCCTGGCTTAAAGCAAACAATACCAGAAGAATGTCTATTTGTGCTTTTTTGTCTCTGCAAAGGCATTTAACTGTGTCAATCATATCTATTACGGCTAACATTAAGAAGAATGGGAATCCCAGGACACTTAATTGTACTCATTCAAAACTTATACATAGGCTGAGAGGCTGTTGTCATAACATAACAAGGGAAAGCTATATAGAATAATATTAAAAAAGGTATGCATCAGGGTTGTGTCCTTTCTTCATACCTATTCTATCTCTAACTGAACAAATTATTTACACAGATGGACACTATGAAGAAGAATGTGGCATCAGGGTTAGAGAAGATGTATCAATGACCTTTGTTATATAGGTGACACAATCTTGTTTGCTGAAATTGAGAACTTGAAGCTTTTATTGCAGATCAAAGTCTACAGCCTTTAGTATGGATTGTATCTTAACGTCAAGAAAACAAAATCCTCACTAACAGACTGATAGGCAACAAGATAGAAAGAGAAAAAGATTGAAACTGTCAGCAACTTCATTTTACTTGGATCCAATACACTTAGTTCCAGCATTCAGAAGATCAGATGTATCGGACTGGGAAAGTCTGTAGTTAGGAATCTCTTCAAATTACTGAGGAATAATTATGTCAATTTGAGGACTATGGTGCTCCTGATTCAAGCCATAGTATTTTCAATCAATTGCTATGCATCTGAGAGTCGGACAATGAATAAGGATGACAGAAGAATAATTGATATCTTTGAATTGTGTTGGAGATGAGTATTGAAAATTCCATAGACTGCCAAAAGAACAAACAAATATATCTTGAAGAAAGTGCATCCAGAGTGCTCCTTGGAGGGAAAGATATTAACTTCCTCATACATATTTGGTGCATATTGCTAGGAGAGTATATACGTCGGAAAAGGACATTGTGCTTGGAAAGATGGAAGGACAACACTAAAGAAGACACTAAACCAGATGGATTGATACAGTGATGGAGGCAATGGGTTTGAGGGTGTCAGAGATTGTGAGAATGGCACGGGATAGGACAGAGTTCAGCTCTGCTATTTATTGGGTGGCTAAGTGGTTGCTCTCAATTTGATGGCAACTAATAACAGTGTAACAACATAGAGTCACCATGTGTCAGCATCCATTCTACAACAAGTTTGGTTTTTGGTTTATTAGTCAGCCATTCACTGCAGACCATCAATTTTGAGAAGATTGTCATTTCCCAGTTACGAGGACAATCATCAGAGGTAAAGTGAAACTGTAAATGCTAGCAACCACCTCTCAGAAAGCCTGTGACATGAGCGTACTGACTTACACCGGAAACTGAACGGAATGACAAGAGCACCATTATTCCTTGACCAAAAGCAAGGAATTTCTGTTCCAGGACTATGTCAACTATTCAGAAAGTCAATACAATATCTTCTGTCAATACAATATCTGAATATGTTCTATTCCTTTAACAGTGTCATTCCTTACACTTTTAACTTTTGAAACTAAATGGAGAATGAAAGTAATTGAAAGTTACTTGGAAAAAAATTATACTTTCCCCCATCTTTAAATTTCCATTAAAAAGAATTTCAATGAAAGTTACCTCTATCAAATTTGTCTTGAATTAGCCCAGAACACAAGGGAAAGAGTTTCAGCTACTGCAAATGAGATTTAATTTTGATGTTTGGAAGACAGAGTTAATTGCTAAAACTTAGAACTTACCAAATATGGTAAGAATTTTTAAGAAATTCCTTTCTTGGATGAATTTTGAAAATATAAATAGCTATACTTTCAATATTGTATTCTTATTGTGCTTTGACTTTCATTCTCTTATTATGTCTTTTAGGTCAAGAAGCTGCCCTGCAACCCTGAAGACACACAGTTAGAGGCCACCAGCTGCTCCGTAGGAGAATGATGGGCCTTCCGTGTAATTAATTGCCTCTGAAAACAACAACAACAACAAAAGGCTAGCTCTGGGTCAATTCCTACTCTACGGTAAACAAAAACACATTAACAACTGGACAATGAATAAGTGTGATGGAAGAATTCATATCTCTGAGCTGTGGTATTGGAGAAGAATATTGAATAAATATTCTGTGTACCACCAAAGAAACAAACAAATGAGCCTTGGAGAAGGTGAGGCCAAGTGTTTCTTGAAGACAAACGTGAAGAAGCTGCTTCTCACAAATTTTGGGCTTGTTTGCTGGGACAGGTTGTTCAGTATAGAGGTCGTTCGTTATCATATTTGAGAAGGTGGAGGGGCAGCAAAAGAGAGGAAGATCCTTGACCAGGAGTGTTGACACAGTGACTGCAACAACGAGCTTGAGTGTGTCAAAGATGGTGAAGAAGGCAATATTCAGATTGGTTGGTGATTGGGTTACTATGAGTTATATTCAGCTTGACAGCAACTAATAATGATAACTACAACAGTTTATGAGTGTGCATGATGTATGTGTACAAATTGTTGAATAAGTGTATATTTGTTGTATATGTTCTCAACAACAAAATAAATAAAAATAAGAAAAATTTACAAATGAATGGCTGAGTTGTTTGCTTTTTTGAAAAATTTCCGCTTGATCTGGTTGTGTCTTTCACCTACTCACATTCACATTTGATATATTGCAGAATGTGGATACTGTCCAACTGAGCATACAGAAAGTCACAAAAATGTGATTGTGTAATTAAGTTTGTGTTGTTGTTGTTGTTGTTGAGTACCATAGTGTCAGAACTGATCTGTAGCTGACTTTCCAACAGGTTTTCAGAAGCAGTTAATGGCACAGGAAAAGAATGCCCATCCTTCTCTTGTAGAACAACTGGCAGATTCAAACTGCCTACATTTGGGATTGCAGTGCAAGTTCTTACCACTAGGCCACCAGAGCACCCCACTTTAATTTTTTCCGTACATATTACATAAGATAATTAAAAATAATATATTACAACAGGTCATGTAAGTCAACTAGCACATGCATATTATTTACAAAGATATGTTGATGTTATGTATTAACAAGTCAGAACTGACTCATAGTTGATGCTTCACTCTGCTTTTAGAGGTAGTATATTGCATGTGAGGCAATAATCCATCTTTCTTCTTTGGAACTGGTGATATATTAGAACCGTATGTCTATGGATTGACAGCACAGCTTCTTAAAACTAGGTTACTAGAGCTCCCTTACAAAGTATATAATATACCATAATATTCTATGTTTCAAATAGATTGTAAGATGAAAGAAAACATTTTATCCCTTTTATCATATTAGGAAATGATACCGAGACAAATCCTTTGACATATGCTATAAAATGTCCAGAATGACATATAAATTGGTCAAAAAAGAGTCTTTGTGGCTTTTTGTTGTTGTTTTTAAATTATTTTCATCAGTTCTAAAGTGTTTCCTGACTGTCATCAGATATATTACTTGGTGTTTGAAAAGAAAACCCTAAAACATGTAGCTCAGATTCACTTACTTGCAATTGTCTTGTTTTCTTAACATGAATAGTATATTTTTGCTATTTTTTATAAAAAAGGAAATTAAAGTCATCCTTTCAATGACAAATGTGTTCTTCACCTATGTTGGATTTGTTTCTCACCACTCTGCTCCTTTGTCATTCTGAATATACAGTGGCTTTTGCTTTTCACGTACAATCACATGGTAGTCATTCTGAAGAACTTCTAAAATTATAATTTAATTTGTTCAAACATAAATTCACACAAATATTATTTATCAATTACCAGTGATTCTAAAGTGCACTTTTATTTCAGAAATATTATAAAGTATGTATTCTAAAATTGATGAAATACAGTGTACTAAGATTGTGTGGTAAAAAAATTGGTCTGCCAACCCAAAGGCAAGTGATTAAAATCCGGTAGCTGATCCAGGGATAAAAATGGGAAATCTTCTACTGTGCAATTTACAACCTCTGCAAATTTTCTTGAGGGTAAACGATTTGATTTTAACTTCACATTTGTTGCTGTTGTGTACCATCAATTTGGAACCAACTCATATGGTGGGTTTTCAGAGGCAGCAAATTGCACATAAGCCAATGGCCCATCTTTCTTCCCCAGAGCAGCTGGTGAGTTGTAACTGTGTGTATTTGAACGTCTGCTGTTATGGACCTCTCTAAAGTACTGAAGAGCAACGGTGTGTCTCTGGAGACTAAGGTGCGTCTGGTACAGGTGCATCTAGAGACTAAGGTGTGTCTTGTTATGCATCAGAGAGCTGGACAATGAACAGGGTGGATAAAAGGAGAATTGATGCTTTTGAGCTTTGGTGTTGGAGAAGAGTGCTGAGGGTACCATGGACTGCTAAGAAAAAGATTCATCCTAGAGAGGGTTAAACCGGGCTGCTCCTTGGACAAAGATTCTGAGGCTTCGTCTGACATACTTTGGTCATGTTGTAAGGAGGGACCGGTCCTTGGAGAAGGACATCATGCTTGGGAAGGTGGAGGGCAGGTGCAGGAGGGGAAGGCCCTCTGGGAGGTGGATTGATTCAGTGACTGGGGCAATCGGGATGAGTGCGTCGGAGACAATAAGATTGGCACAGGACAGAGCAGAGTTTAGAGCTGTTGTACACAGGGTTGTTATGAGTCGCAAGCGACTCGATGGCACATTACAACAACAACATTTTGAGTTGACAGCACAACTCCTTACCAGTAAGACACCATAGTCTCTCCATTTGATTTACTTCCTCTGAAAACTCATTGGAGGGTCAGCTAAAGTTTATTTCCTACTCAACAGTACATAACAACAAGCATACCAACAACAGGCTTGTGTATGATCTTTTTTAACTGATATTTATGTCCAATTAAATGAAATTGGAGAATATATGTTAAATAATGGCTTTGTTGACAATAATTATATTTTTCTTACTGTTAAATAAAACTACAAACAGCACAGTTAGTGGAATTTACTTTTTAGGAAAAAAAAACATAGGTTCTTTTTCATTCAAAGCTCACTGAAAACATTTTACTTAAAAATGCTTTAACAGGGAAGTTTTTGTTTTTCCCTCAGAACACTTAGAGTGGTTCCAGAGTCAGTTAGAAACTCATTTCTCCATCTACTCTCACCCTGACAATCTGATAAACAATATTGCTTTTTAGCTCAACTGGTGCCTCCAATCACTGAGCTCAGAAATTATAATTAAAAACCACTTAAAAGATTCATTTCACAGTTTACTCCTGAGAGAAAGCACATCTTGTTCTAATTCCATCCCTGAAAAAAAAGCTTCCCACACAATCACTAAGAAATTTTTAAAGGTTGTTGTTGAAGTAAGCACCTACCTTGTTTGTATGTTGTTCTTGCTAAGCCATCACCACATTCCTCATTTATGTCACTAAACTTGCTTCTTGAAGGCAGAGTCATCTTCCTCTGAACTTCAGAGCAGAATTTAGGCTCAATCTCTTTGAAAAGATGTATTAAACTGTAATAAATACAGACTTTCCAGTTGTGTATATCGTTTGGCAATCTAATCTTCCAACTGCATAGCTATTAATCTCATCCAAACTGATGTCACAAACTGTTTTGGTGCTATCACTACTAATACATTCACTTTAAACATGATGTATGGTTAAAGCATACCCAGATTTAAATACACAGTAAACCCCAAAATAAATAAATAGAACTTGATTTGTTTTTTAAGAGACAAAGAAAATCATGCTCACGTGAAAAGGCAAAAGCTATAGGATTAAAATAACCATTACTATAATTACAAATTTAAAAATATCAGAGATAAATATAACATGTAAAAGCATATGTGCTTGATTGAATAAAATTACACAGTATTTTAAGCTTATTTGATCTTGTTTTCAAGGTGACATAATGGGCACTGTTTACTAGGCATCAGGAGTGAATTGATTATATTCCACCTCCTATTTAAAAAGGCACAGGGGCAGCAGGATGGACTGGCTTCCAGGTGGTGCAGGGCTCTGAAGCAGCCTGGTTCTATAGAGGTTTGATCTTGTTTTCAGGGAGTCATAAAGGGCAGTGTTTATTAGCCATTGTGAATGAATTGATTGTATCTCACCTCCTACTTAAAAAAGATGTCTGAGCACTCAGACCCTGTTTTAATTGTTTTCAGTCAAACTTTCTTTTAAGTGGTATAGCACTGGTCTGTCCATTTGCTGTATTCAAGTAACTTGTGGTTGCTGTGATGCTAAACACTGTGACACTGTTGTGACAAATGTAATATTGGTTATCCATGGTCGACAGTGTTTACTAGAACTCCCTGATTAAAATAAGCTTGGAAGCAGGAGTGGCATCCACCTGCAAAATAGCTTGCCTCCATAAACTCTATGAACTTGGAGAAAAGATAAAAGTTATACAAATGTTCAGGTCTTTCATTCATAGGGTCACTGTGAGTCTTCTACAACTCGATGGCACTTAACAACAACAATAACAACTCTATTTTCTCTTTATTTTAGAATTGTACTCCCCTCCTAGATATTAATTTCTTGGAAATTCCCTAACAAAGCATCAAAAGTTGGGAGACAAAAATGTGAAATATATAAATATATATGTCCTAGATAGAGTGTTCCCAGGAAGCAAGAATACTGAAGCTTCATTTCACAAACTTTCGGCAAATTCTTTTTGTTATATAATATTGAGTAGAAACTGATTCATAAATGACCCTAACTGGTTTTCAGAAGCAGTAAATTGTCAGAAGGAGATTACCCATCTTTCTCCTGCAGAGCAGCTTATGGATTCAAATTGTGTGGCTTAGAGTTTTCAGTACAGCTTCTTAACAGCAGAGCTACATACCACCAGAACTCCATAGGTTGGTTAGGAGAGACTATTCCTTAGGGAAAACAAAAACAACAACAACAACAAAACACCAAACAAAAACAAACCACCTACGGCTTGGAAAGGAAGAAGATCAGTGAAAGAGAGGAAGACCCTTAATGAAATGGATTAACATAGTGGCTGCAGCAGCGGAATCAAATACATCAGAGATGATGAGGATGGGGCAATATAGGACAGGGTTCAAATGTGTTGTTCATAATGAGTTGTACTTAACAGCACTTAATAACAACATTAGTCCTGGAAGTTACCGCTATGTGTCTAGAATTTTTGCAAGGTCATTTTTCTCCAGTTTCTTAGACAAGAGCCTTTCTTGGTTCTTGTTACCTCTTAACTATTGACTTTAT
Organism: Elephantulus edwardii; assembly: GCF_000299155.1. Lineage (NCBI taxonomy): Eukaryota > Metazoa > Chordata > Mammalia > Macroscelidea > Macroscelididae > Elephantulus > Elephantulus edwardii. The sequence continues at coordinate 12,030,918 of NW_006399769.1, forward strand.
TGTTGCTGTTATGTACCATTGAATCAGAACTAATGCATAGCTGACTCTAGGTGAGTTTTCAGAGGCTATAACTTGCACGGAAAGAGATTTTCTATATTTCTCCTAAGAAGCAGCTGGAGCATTCTGTGTGCCTTTGAATTGTCAGCATAAGTCCTCACCACAAGGTTAACAGAGTAGTTCCAGATATTTCTTATCTTGAAACTGCCATTTTTCTTCTATTTGTCTTTCTTATCAAGACACTACTCAGATTGGATTAAGACACAACCTAGGCTAGTACAACCTCATGCTGACTAATAACATAATCTGGAGAGGTTCTTAACTGCAGATTTTCCCAGTGCAATACATCTCCTTATTTTCTGACTGCTGGTACCAAGGGTGCTAAATGTGTGTCCAAACAAGGTGAAGCTGTTGACAGTTTCAATTTCCTTTCCATCCTTCATGATGTTGCTTATCGGACTAGTGGTAAGGATCTTTGTTTTCTTGACATTCAGATGAAATCCATACAGAAGGCTGCATTTCTTGATCTTCTGCAACAAGTGTTTGAAGCCCTCCTCACTTTCAGCAAGCAAGGTGTGTCATCTGTACAATGCAAGTTATTGATGAGTCTCCTCCAATCCTGATGACACACTTCTCTTCATAGAGTCCAGATTCTCAGATGATTTGCTCAACATACAGATTGAATAAGTATGGAGAAAGAATACAACCCTGACACACTCCCTTTTCCATTTTAAACCATGCAGTATTATTATGCTCTGTTGGTACAGATTCCACATGAGCATAATTAAGTGTTCTGAGACTCCCATTATTCTCAATGCCAGCCACAACTTGTTATGATCTATAAAGTCAAATGCCTTTTCATAGTCAATAAAGCACAAATAGACATTCTTCTGGTATTCCTTACATTTAGCCAGGATCCGTCTGACAACAGCAATGATATTCCTGATGCCACAGCCTCTTCTTAAACCTTCTCGAACTTCTGACATTCTCCTATCAATGAACTGTTCTAGCTGTTTTTTTAATGATCTTCAGCAGTATTTTGCTTGTAAAATATTAGTGAAATATTACCTTCACAGTGATATAAAAGTTTAGAAATTTCATGGACCCCAGCAAAGTAGTATGTGTAAAAAACTTTTTGAAGTTATGCTTAAGTGAAGCTATAATCATTACCACCTACAGTAAACTTCAGTCTAGTAAAAAATCTACTTATTTGATTCTGTGCCAGCCATCTTATTATATTATTTAGGGAGTTAACTTATTCAATTATCATATATAGCTCATAATTCTACTGCTATTTTCTCTTTACTGGTATAAAAAATGAGTTATCTAATGGAAAATGTAACTTCCCTATTGTTATGCAGTCAGTAGATAGGGAAGCATTTCAAATCCAGACCTGCACAATTTCCAAACAGATGGCCTTAGCCATTGCTCTCCACTTTTCCACCTTACTGTCATTATTATTTTGAATATTGTTTGTGACAGATAAATAGAAATAAGTCCAGGGTCCAGATTTTATCTTTAAAACTAGTTTTTAATATATGTTAGAAATTAGATTCAATGTGGCATTCTGTGTGAATTGCAATATATCCACTTTTATAGGAACAAAAGAAGAAATTATGATAAAACTCACTGAACATGTAGGGAACAAAATCAAAAGCCTTTTTAATAGTATCCAAACAGCTCTGACTCTTTGTACTCTCAGACAAATGGAAACAGAATTTTGTTATCAATTCTCTATAGCAATGTAAATGTCTTTGTTCTTATGTTAGCTCACATTTGCTCCTGCATTCAGAGCAGGATTCAGTCTGATTCAATTTGGTGACTGCCATTCTGAACCTCTTTGATGAGGTATTTCATCCAATATATGGGAAAGATAAAGGCAGCTTGAGCCATGTCAATAAGATTAAAGTTTTCAAACCAATTTCTCGCTATTAAGGAATCCATAAAAAGATCAATGTGTGCCATGGACAACAGATATACCTAGGAAGTTTTGTGCATTTATCATGAGCAATGCATATTAGAGAAGAAAATAGTTGGACGACAGAAATAGCTCTATTTCTGAAAGGCTTGGAAAACCATGGCATGTCTTGTAATATTTTGGACACATAAGAAGCTTTTTTAGGCCTCCTAATGTTTCTTGTAATCTTTCACCCTGTTCCTGGATACAGATATTACAGGCTCGTTGTGGAATATTTCAAATATCTTTTTGCACCTTGAATTCAGTAAATCTCTTCAAATCAAATACAGTGATTTGCTCATGCAGTAAGATTAAAATAAGAGAAAGAACTAGATGTTTAACTTTTAAAAAAGAAAAAAAGGAAAGCCTGTGTGTTTTCATGTGTAATTTCCCTCCACTTTATTTTTATTTTATTGGTTGGCATAGAAAATTAATATACCTTGTATACTATTCATGTACATTGCATTTCGCACATTCCTACATTCACCTTGTAGTTCAGTCATGCACATTGTGCTTTACAATTATTCACCATTGATCTATGCCTGCTAATACTACATAAAATTTTAAAGTCCAAATACTTTTCAAGACTTAAGTCTCCATGACTATTGAAACACTGTGATGTATAGTCAGTTACATTGCACGGTGAAGTAATGCATGAAACATTGCCTGATCTAGTGCCATCCTAATATATTTGCTGCATTTTAGGCCCTTGTTCAAGCTATTTTGTTAATAAATCTCACTGATGGTACTTCTATTTTTGCAAAATTTCTATTTTCCCTAGCATTACATCCTTTTCTAGAAACTAGTCCCTAATAACAAGTCAGTCCTGCTATCATTTCTTCTAATAAACATTCTAGCTCTATTTATTGCAAGATAGATTTGTTTTCCTGAAACTTCAAGGTGTATTAAAAAGTATGTAACATGACTATACAAAGACATTGATTAGTCTTCAATCATCTGAAGAAAACTCTTTTTTTCTGAAGAAGATTCTTCTTCAATTCCTTGAGAACATTTGTAATGCTTGTGAGGTTACTTAAAATACCACGACTTGAATAAGGCACACCTTTGTCCTCAAACTAATATCTTTGCTTTTTTACACATTCACTTTTAACACTGACCTTTAAGTGAGTTTTCTAAGGCTGTAAAGTGGGAGAGGAAAGACCATATAACTACTGATCAACACCTGGTGGATTCAAATATCAGGTCTTTGGATTAACAGCACAAACACCCTATCAGAAGTTCCTTTAATATTAAGGAAGGTGGTGTTTTGGTAGCAGATTTGCTCAATGTTTGATTTCTTTACTGTTACTTACACAAATGTTGATTCGAGCATTCATGAAAAATGGAGTCATTAATAATTTCCGTATTATCACTCTTTACTATGGTGCTTATTGTTTCAGTTGGAAAATTTCTCTTTTCATTAGACTGAGGGGTAATCTTTACTGAAGTCTACAGTGTTTGGTATTTACCAATAAGTACCTCAAGTATCCTTCACTTTCAATAATGCTGTGACATATGCATATCAAATTGTTGGTTATTCCTTCTCCAATCCTAGTTCTGTGTGTTCCATCACGTATTCCAACTTCTTGACTTATTTGCTCATTATACACATTGTCTAAGTATGGGTAAAGTGACCTAACCCTGTACATAGTGATTTGTGTGTGTGTGTTTCAGTTTCACACTTTCTTTCACTGATATTACATTTCAAAAAATAATTCCCACATATTGTGTATTACGAAAACAATTACCATTGGACAATGCTCACCATTACCCTGTATTTTTTAGGTCTCCAACAAATCTTTCCCATTCCCTTTACCCTTCTCTCTACTCACAAAGTTATGCAACCCTGTGATTTTCATCTCTCTCCATCCTGTCCCCTCTGCTTTCACTCTTTACTCATTAAGACTCTCATACACATTTTATTAGTTATTCTTCTATTTGTACAACAACGGTCTTATGAAAAATTTGGCATTTCCCTATGCACATGAATCAAACATAATGTATAAGTATATGCATACCAAGAAACAAATACTGAGAAAAAATGATACAACCATGATGCACATCTTAAAACCGCAGAGTATCCCCTTGCTTTGTTCAAAGGACTGACCCTTGACCTCCTTAAAGGTTTTGCATTAGCACAATTAAGTATTTTTAAAACTCTAATCTTCCAAAGTCATCTATAATTTGTTATGTTCCACAAAATTGAATGCTTCTTAGTAAGAATAAAATGTTATTCTGTTTTCAGTAAGGATTTATCTGATATCAGAAATTATATCCCTCCTTCCACATCATCTCAATACACCTTGAATTCCTGGTAACTCTCTGCCAGTATTTTGCTGTAACTGGTTTTAATTATTTTCAGCAAAGTTTTATGTGCCTGTGACAGTAATTAGCATGACTCGCTGTAGTCTACACCACCAGAGCTCCCTGAGTTGAGAGAATTGAGTTGAACCATCTGTCGACGGAGTGAACACAAAGATCTCTTCTACTCAACTGGCCATGTGACTGTTTTCCACATTTCTTGGCAGAGATGGAGCAGTGTTTCTAGCCAATGCTTCTATTGCAACATGTATTTCTTCCTTTAAATATCATTAATTCTTGACCCTACTTTAATTCCTGAAATGGTTGAACATCAACTATTCTTTCTGATGATTATACATTTCAAGAAATTTCTTTCTTTTTAAATTTTTTAAATTTTATACTGGTTTAATTACCAAGTTAATAAAGTTCATATACACTGTCTTGAATTTCTTTTGATGCTTCTTATGTCATTCAATATTTTGCATTCCAGGGAATTCTTCAATATTTGAAACTGAAGGATGAATATGTACTACAGTTATTTTTTTTCCTAAAAAATACCAAAGAAATGGCAAAGAAAAGAGAAAAGGTCTGGTGTGAAAAACAACTTTATGAACTTTGTATGTAAACTAGTATAAAATAAAATTATAAAAAAAATTAAAAAAATATCATGGTGAAGGTGCAGCAGCCATGTTGCACTGTTGATAGGTTCCAGTAAATTGGCAAGTGTAGCCTGGACTGCTCTTCTGTGCGACGCACTAGACTGTGGCCTCTTTGCCTGGAGGCCTCCAACCCCTTCATCTGGAGTCCACAGCCCCTACATCTGGTCACCCTGCTGTCTGGATACCTGAACCTGCTCCATAAAGGACCTGGCCAAACAGTCTGGATGCTCTCACTGGCTGTCTGGAAACCCCAGCCCCACTGCCTAGAGGACCTGGCTCCATGACCTTATGTCCTAGACACTCCTATCCATCGCCTAAAAATCTGGCTGTCATCTGGGGACTCCCTCCCACCACCTGGAGGACTTGGATTTTCCATCTTGATGCCCTGCTGCCTGAAGGCTACCTGACCACCTAGAGGACACTCCATTCCTGGAGGACAACCTGCTGCCACCCTCCTCTTAACTGTTCCAGGGACACCAGTATCACGGGTGAAGCCATTTTCTTCCCCCTCACAGAGCTTGAGTTACCTTTAGCCCCGGACACCTTACTTAGGTCTGAGTAACTGCAACAGTTGCATGACATATCAGTTTCCCCATTAATTCATAGGCCATATCTCTCCCCAAATGAATCAAGTATTTCCTTGAATGAAAAGTTCAGAGACAAACTCAGGTAGGATAGCTGCCCTGTCCTCCTCTGAAGCAGTGAGCTCCTGAGTTAAAGTTTTCAGACCAAGAGCCTGCTAAGGCCAAAGGCATGAAAAATTTTACCACAGCAATGTCACAGAAGAAGCAAACTACCTAATATTCCACACAAAACCAAAACAAGGTGTCACTCAAAAATAGTGACACAGTATCAATGGATTTCCTGAAGTTAGAAAGTCTGATGGAATATTTCTGATGTGAAGTTCAAAAGAACAATGATTGTGTATTTTCAATGGGTGAAAGACAAACTCAAAGAATTACGGGACTCTGCAAGGAAAAATTAAGAGGAACTTAAAAGTATAATCCAAGACAATGAAGATTTAAAAAAATGAAGCATTAGTGGCTCTGGAAAAACAAGGAACCACAATCCAGAATATGGGGACCAATGTTTCAGATGCTCACAAGATGTTAGAGGGATTTATGAACAGAGAGGAAAAGTTGCAATACAGACACAGTGAAATAGAAGATAGAATTGTCACCACTGATGTGCTGGAACAAAGAGCAGAATCAAAAAAAGGAAGGAAAAAGAAGAAAGCCTAAGAATAATGTGGGACACCCTCAAGAGGAATAACGTGCACATAATCAGAATCACAGAACAGGAAGAAGCAAGTAAACGTACCAAGAAAGTTATGAGAAAACTACTAGAAGAAAACTTTCGAGGCATAACAAAGATTTGTTGTTGTTGTTGTTATGTGCCGTCAAGTCGCCTGCGACTCATAGCGACCCTATGTACAACAGCCCTAAACTCTGCTCTG
>NW_006399769.1:12045013-12052168 GCF_000299155.1 Elephantulus edwardii
AGTGTGGAAAATAAAGAACAATATCATTGATTTCACATGCAAGCAAGATTCTACTGAAGATTATCCAAAAATGACTGGAACACCACATCACCATAGAACTGCCAGAAATCCAGCCTTGGTTTAGAAGGGGCCATGGTACTAGAGATATTGTAACTGATGTTAGATGGATCTTAGCTGAAAGCAGGGAATACCAGAAGAATGTCTATCTGTGTTTCATTGATTATGCAAAGGCATATGACTGCGTGTACCATAACATACTGTGGCTGACTCTGAGAAGAATGGGAATCCCAGAACATTTAATTGTGCTAATGCAAAACATATACTTGAACCAAGAGGCATTCATCAGAAGAGAGCAAGGAAACACTGCATGGTTCAAAATTGGGAAGGTTGTACTCCAGGGATGTGTCCTTTCTCCATACCTTTTCAACCTGTATGCAGAACAGATTATCTGAGAGGCTGGGCTCTATGAGAAAAGTGTGGCATCAGAATTGGTGGAAGATCTATTAACAATCTGCGATAGGCAGATGACACAACCCTGTTTGCTGAAACTGAGGAGGACCTCATGCACTTTCTACAGAGGGTCAAGGACTGCAGCCTTCAGTATGGACTGAGGCTCTATGTCATGAAGACAAAGATTCTCGTCACTGGATCAATTGGCAGCATCAGAATGGATGGCAAAGAGATTGATATTGTTCACAGCTTCAGTTTGCTTGGCTCCACCATCAACACTCTTGGCACCAGCAGCCAGGGAATAAAAAAACATATTGCGATGGGAAAGTCTGCTGTTAGGGACCTCTCTGAAGTAAGTACTCAAGAGCAATGGTGAGTTTCTGGAGACTAATGTGCATCTGATACAGGCTATGGTCTTTGCCATCACTTGTTATGCATCAGAGAGTTTGACAATGACTAGGGAGGATAGAAGGAGAATTGATGCCTTTGAGCTGTGGTGCTGAAGAAGAGTATTGGATGTACCCTGGACTGCCAAGAAAACAGATTCATCATGGAGAGGGTTACCCAGGCTACTCCTTGGAGGCAAGAATTCTGGGGCTTTGTCTGACATACTTTGGACATGTTGTAAGGAGGGACAGGTCCTTGGAAAGGGACATCATGCTTGGGAGGGTAGAGGCATAGCACAGGAGGGGAAGACACTCTATGAAGTGGATTGATTCAGTGACTGGGGTAATCGGGATGGGTGTGTCAGAGGCAGTGCGACTGGCACAGGATAGAGCAGGGTTTAGGGCTGGTGTACATAATGTCGCTATGAGTCGCAAGTAACTCGACGGCACATAACAACAACAACAACATAGGGATTTGATTCTTAGAAGATCTGCTTCATCCACTTTATCTTCTCCTGGTTCTAGGAAAATTTAGAAGTCCCAATTTTTCAGTTTATCCTCTGCTGACAGTGTGTTTTTTTGAATATTGCTTCCTTGGGTATACATTCAAGTAAAATGAAATATTTTACCAGTATCAATAATTTCTGCACTTATTATGATAGCGTTTATTAGTTGTGAGCATTTTTTAAATTAATTTCAATGAACACTTACAGAGATTTTGTATTTCCATTCATTCATTGTTGAACTTTTACCCCCGTCCATCCCATCCCCTCCCCTAGTTCACTCTTCTCTTTGAAAAGTAAAAGAAAAATTCCTTTATTGGTATATAATCCCCCTGAACCCCGCCACCCTCACCCCGAGTATACTCCACTCTGCAACCTTCATTCCAGACTCTTATGATAATCATATTGTCCTAAAATATATTGCTTTTAAAGTATCCTCTCCCTCATCTGTTTTAATGCAGTATACATAATTCTTCCAGTTTTTCTCATTCTTACCCCAACCTTGATGTCAGTCCAATTCTACAGCAGTGGCACTATGCGGTGTTTATCATTTTGTGATAGAGGTATTTCACTTAGTATAATGTCCTCGAGGGTCACCCATTTTGAATAATATTGCCTGAGTTCCTTGTTTTTCGATGCAGCGTAGTATTCCATTGTGTGAATATACCAAAGCTTCTCTATCCTATCCATTCATTTGTTCATGGGAACTTAGGTTAATGCTGAAGAATAATCCATAATGATGGCTGTAGTCAATGATCTAAGTGTTATAGGTTGGGATTTTGTTGTTTTTTTTAAATTTTTTTTATTATTATTAATTTTAATGAAAATTTACAGAGACTTTGGATTTCCATTCATTCATTGTTTCACTTTTCTCCCTACCCACCTCTCCCCCCACCCAGTTCACTCTTCTCTTTGAAAAGTAAAAGAAAAATTCTTTCATTGTTATGCAATCTCTCCCCCCAAGTCCACTCCACTATGCTGCCTTCATTCTGGACTCCTGTCATACCTAATCACTTATCCCTTTTAAACAGTTCTCTCCCTCATCTGTTTCAATGCAGTATACATTATTTATCCTCTCCTTTCAGTCATGCCCCAACCCCAATGTCAGTCCCGTTTTACAAAAGGACAAATACTGCACACAAATCTAAGTGTTTTAAGTCCTCTTCAGTTGTACCGAAAGAAGTTGTGTCATCTGCACATGACAGGTTGTTAAACAGTCTTTCCTTCAATTTGCATACAGCATTATTCTTTGTATTATCAAGTTTCTGGATTATTTACTCAACATAAACATTATATACAAATTTAATCACACTTGAAAAGATTGTCCATCCTTCCCCCACAGAGCAGCTGGTTGCCTCGACCGCATGCCTTTAGTATAGTAGCATAGTTTCTTACCACTAGCCCACCAAAACTCACTTTTTAACTACGTTAATCAAAATTGTACCTGTGCAAAAGAGTAATTATATTGTTTAATCTTATCCTATTTTTGGATCATCTTCTTTTGGAATAAGCACAGATAGACATCTCTTCCAGTAGTTAGGTTGGCCTTTTAGCTGTTTACAAAATATCTTGGCATAAATGAGTATATACCACCAGCAATTATTTGTTAAAACTTTTCTATTAATAGTTCACCAATTAATAGAGGGGCTTTTTTTAATCACCTTTGCCTTCACTGCAACTTGAATCTTCTTTTAGCTCCTGAAATGGTTGGACATTGACCATTTCTTCTTTGTTACAATGATGATGCATTCCTTCCCTCTTCTATTGAATATTTTTTCCAAAAGAATAGTTAAATATTACAACTCAAGATGTGATTCTTCCACTTCCAGTTCTTAAAGATCAAGAAATATTGATTACGTTTTTCCCTTTTAGTTTTCAATGCCAATTCTTTGCACATTTAATTAAAATACTGTACATTATATTCTGGCAGCTATGAAATCTCCTATTCAACTTCTTTGCTTCATAGTTTCTTCATTTTATTACCTTAAAAAGTCCATTTCAGTCTCTATTACATTCATTTTTATCTTTTTATAATCTTTTCTGTACTTTTAATGGTCTTTTGTTTTCCTCAATGTGACCTCCTTCATGTCATCTCACAATTCATCTGTTATTAGATCATTTGTTTTCAATTATTGATAGGCTCTGTAAACTCAGGTAGGTTTTGTAGGTTCTATATTCAAAGTCGTACTTTGACTTCCATGAAGTTGTTTTAATTTCTTCCATTTCAATTTGAACATACACATAAACAATTGATAGTCTGTTTTACAGTCCTCTTTGGTTTTGTTCTAGTATACTTAACATCTTCATTGTCGCATTCTAGCAGCATTGTATGTTTAATTTATATGTATTACATTTGATGAGGTTTATGTGTATAGTAACTATTTAGGCTGTTGGGGGGAAAATGCCATAAATAAATCATTGTTCTTGAAATATTCTATCATGTGAGTTATGTCTTTTCACCAAATTTTATTTGCCAGCTACTGATCATAATTTTGTTGATGTGTTTTATTATTTCCAAGAACATAAGAGTTTTACCAATGAAAAATCAGAAGCATTCAGTTTCCAGAGAAAACAAACCAGGCTTTTGGAGGAAGAATATGGCAGTTGGCCCACCCCCCAAGCTTGATCACTTCCTGAGAAACTTGATAACATCTAAGCTGGTAATATCAAAGACCAGACTGGAAAATGGATCCTGATAAGAATCTGAGCCTGAGCAAAATAACTTAATTAACACACCAATTTCCAAGAAATACCATCTTAGTCCTCCCCAGGACCCCTATAAGAAGGAACTGCATATGTGTCATTTCTATCCTGCCCACCTTGCTATGTGGTTGGGTCACTTGGCGTCCCTCTCGGACCATGCAATAAAGGCCTGTTCATTTCTTGGGACCAGTTTCTTTCTCTCCTTTGCCCTCACACTCTTTCCCCCTCTCTATTCTAACAGCTTTACCGTTTGAATTTTGTGACTCATTCAAGGAAAAGAGATTAATCTTCTCAGAGGAGAGGGCAATCATGGATGGACAAAATGGAGTTTTATGCCCATGACAAAATAATGCTTTGTTTTCCCTAGAAGTAAGTGATTGGGTGTGCAAACTAACAGTAATATGATCTTAGTCAAAGTTTTACTACTCAATAAGAAACTGACCTGCTTCAGCATATATAAGCAACTCATGTGAAATTTCTACTGACAATAAAATTACAGAGTAGAATAGATCTTTGTCAACAATGTCAGAGCTTCTTTAAAAGTGAAAGTCATAGCATAAAATTCAAGGTGACAAATAAATTGAAACCATTTCCATAAAAATTCTCCATACTACCTCACCAAGATTTGAATACCCATCAACATGTTGCTGTACTAAAATTAGAACCTAAAATTGGCATTTAAATGTGTGCTAGTCTACAAAGAATTTATTTAACTAGTTCTTACGTGTTAAAATAATTTTGTTTTTTGTTTTTAATATGTTAAACCCTTCAGATGTTTTGTTTTAGTTGCTATGCAGTGTTGTCATGTTCTAACTGACTTATAGCTACCACTCTAGGGGGTTTTCAGAGGTTATAAATGACCTGGAGGAGATTGCCTATATTTCTTATGCAGAGTGGCTGGTGTACTTGAAGTGCATGCTTTTGAATTGGCAATGAAATTCCTTACTTCTAGGTTGGTAATCCAGTGGTAAGAAATTTAGCTACAATCTCAGAGGTATGCAGTGGGAATTCACCAACTACTCTGCAAAAGAAAAAAATGGAGAATCTCCTCCAGAGCAACTTAATGCCTGTGGAAACCTGCTGGAGGATCAGGTACAGGTTGATTCTGAGCACACAACAACAGGCCACCAGAGTAGGTAACATGAAAATGACAGAATTTTTAAGGCTCTTTACAGAGGACCAGGAAAGTAAATTTCTTAGAATAATTACAGATATGTGAGCAAATGTGTTTATTTGTGTGCTTGTGTGCCATTATGTTAGTTTGTGTTGAGATAAGACAAAGAAGTAGCTGGTCCCAGGTAATGAACAGGCATTTACTGAATGGCCTAGGCAAGTGATCTAGGCAGAGACAATCAGAATGGCCCCTAGGCAGATAAAGAGGACTCCAATTTATATGAGCTGTTAAGGAAGTAGGGAACCTTATCAGGATGTGTCAGGCCCAGTAGGAACAATGACTTCAATGATCTTCCTCCAATCATCATTAATGAAATATCAAGAACAGTTTGTACTCATCATCAGTATGCTACTAAATCAATAAGGCAAACTCATTGCTAAATCATCCCCATCATGGCAGATGGAATTTAATTTTAACAAAAAAACCTCTTATACCCCAAAGTGAAAATATCTATTTCATTTGTGTTGAACCATATATTTTCTGTAATTCTTAATATGTATGCTAGAAAACTGTTTCTATGTATTAATGAGCCAAGTAAGACTCTTTGACAAGGAGTAACTTTGGCTATGGTTTTTTCCTAATTTATTTGTTTAAATATTTGCTTAAAAATTAATAAGTTTTGAAACTAGTGTATATTTTTATTACTATTATTATGTGCTGTTGAGTCACTTGTGACTCATAGTCACCCTATGTACAAGAGCCCTAAACCTGCTCTACTCTGTGCCATCCTTATTTTCTTTGACACAACTACCCCGATTGCCCCAGTGACTGAATGAGTTCATCTCATCTGGGGTCTTCCTCTTCTTAGCAGTTCCTCCACTCTCCCACACATGATGCCTCTCTCCAAGGACCGATCCCACCTTACAACATGCCCAAAGTATGTCAGACAAAGCTTCAGGATCCTTGCCTCCAAGAAGCAACTTGGTTTCACCTTCTCCAGGATTGACCTGTTTGTTCTCCTAGCAGTCCATGGTATATTCAACAGTCCTCTTCAGCACAACAGCTCAAAGACATCAATTATCTTTCCGTCATCCCTAGTCACTGTCCAGCTCTCTGACACAGAGCAAGTAATTATGAAAACTATGACATACTAGTTAGGCACAATATGGATAGATTTATTAACTTAAAGGCTTTTAAATCAACATTAATGAATGAATAAGTGAACACTCACAAAAATTATTCCCTCTGTTTATCTTTTCTTGGATTAAATAACCATTTCATTAATCTATATCATTGAGCTTCTGTTATATATGCTGTACCAGTAGTTAATACCACAAGAAAACCAATACTGCCAGCAATCTGGCAACACTAATTACTGCCTAGAGTGAAAGTAGTTTGACAAGAAAATCACAGGTGTTTATATCTCTTAACTCAATTTTCTCCCTTTTATTGTTTTGAGAGCATCAAATGACATTATCCTTACCAAAACCAAGTATTCTAAAATCAGTCAGGCACTTGGTTATTAAGTCCAAAATTTTACAGTTGTCTCTCAACATAGGTAAATGAAAATCTTTATTTAATCTTGTTCACAATTTTAGTATCAGTACAGAATTTAAAAAAAAATAAATCTAAGGAAATCGACTTGAAATGAGTAAGGAAGACCAATCAGATGGTGATTTAGAGTGGCCAGCTTAGGCTATTCTCAGTCTTCCTTGCTGTATTGGCAGCTACGTGATTAAGATATGACTAATGAAATGTTAAAGGAAACACCTGGGTGGGGATTCTTGGAAAGTTATAGAAAAAGGATTAACTCACTTGGCATAGGAAATTGACTTTTTAACCTTTAAACTGTTTTTATGGAAGAACATTCTTCCTTTCCTTTTATGTCTCCTTAACCCATCTCTAAAATCAAAGTCTATGTAAGTTCTACCAGTAGCCAGGAAATAAAAAAACGTATTGCGATGGGAAAGTCTGCGGTTAGGGACCTCTCCAAAATACT
>NW_006399769.1:12052268-12058086 GCF_000299155.1 Elephantulus edwardii
AAGAAGCTGAGTTAACATCATCTAGAATAGACTACAAGAGAAAAACACCAAAGCATATCATAGTCAAATATGCCATAATCAAAAATAAGGAGAAAATTCTGAAATAAGCTAGGGAGAAACAAAGAGTAACCTATAAGGGAGAAAAATAAGATTAAGTGCCAATTTCTGAGCAGAAACCTTGTGAACAAAAAAATATATATGGAATGACATATATTGAACACTCAAAGAATATCATTCCCAACCAAGAATACTGTATCCAGAAGCATTTTCAATCAAATACGGAGGAGAAATCAAGATATTCTCAGAAAAGCAGAACCTAGGAGAGTTTATAAAAACAAGACCAGTGTTGAAGGAAGCACAGAGAGAACGTCCTTCTTACAGAGGTGCCACAGAATGCATGACAGGATTTGAATTTGTGATTTATAAGGCTGTTCTGAGTCATATTAAACTGGATGCTACTTAATAACAACCTAAAGAGTGAGTGATATTAATTCTAACCTTATCTCAACTCAAGCTCACTTATGGCCCTCAAATTGGAACTTGTTCATAGCTGACCCTGTTTTGGGGTTTCAGAGGTTGTAAATCACACAGTAGGGTATTGCCCATTCTTCCTTCATGGAGCAGCTGGTAGATTCAAACTGTCAGCGAGGCACTACCTTTGAGCTAGCAGCACAAATCCTAGGGACCACCAGAGTTTTATAATGGCTGTACTATCTTCTAAAATATTGGAAGGGAATTCTGTTTCTTGGCAATTTCCCCACTTGTTTTCCTTCTGATAGAAGTTGCCAGTTGTGCATAAAAGGAATATGATAATTCTACTGTTACTGGCATGCAGTAAACCAATTGATTCCTTAAACCTCACACAAACAGTAGACTAAAAGTAGTTGATGTTAGACACCACCAAATTGTCTATAATTTCTAATGGCAATATGCAAAATAAAATATCCTGTCTTGTGACAAGTATAAAAACCTTCATGCTAGTGCCCATGGTTATAAGCAGTGAATCAGTCAATTTTGAGAGTCTTGTCTATCCTCTTTATCTGATCGTCTACTTTAAAAAAGTATTTCATTCTCCAGGAACTAAGTTCTCTTGACAATGTGCCCAATGTATGTGAGTTGTAGTATAACTATGTCTACAATATTATTTCTGTGGGGCAACCTGGTCATATTTCTTCCAAAATATGTGTGCTTGTCCTTCTGAAAGTGCATACTTTAAGTATGAATTCAGATCCACATCAAATTATCTGCTTCTTTCCAAAATACAATAAATTGCATCATTTTTATTTCTTTTTTATTATCTCCAACTTTGATCTTTTAATTTGTTTGACATACTGTTTACTTTGCTTGGGATGTTTATCCATCTCTAATCTTCGTTTGGAAAACACAATGACTCACGTTGCCTACAGTTAATATGATCACAGATTCTAAATGATGTATCATCCTCTAAACTGTATGCACAACAACAATCCATAAAACTTCAGCATATAACTCTGGTAACAATTTAGAGAGGTACTTTCAGGCCTTGAGACAAATGTTTATTGTTAAGTGTTATCAAGTCAGAACTGACTAATAGTTGACCATCCAGTTAGTTTTCAAAAGCTGTAGATTGAAACTATCTATTGCAAATGTGGAGCTTACTTACCCAGCTGCCTCCCATAGAGCAGCTGGTGGATAAGAACTGTGTGCCTTTGGATTGGGAGACAAATTCCTTACCACTATGAACAGAGGTCCTAAATGATGGGATTTTCTCTAGAATTTTATTCATGCATTGCATCTATGTATTAATACTTCAAAACTTATCCTTGATGATATTTCTGAGAAGTACTTACAGATCTTGTGACAGACTCATCAAAATCTTATCTAAATAGTCTTTAAACTTATCACAAAGCAATATTGCTCACCTTAAAGAGAAAGTTTTATGTATAATTATACTATTAAAATAGTCATTGTAGCATATACTTCTAGGTTTTACCTCATACACATTGTCTAATAGTGTTTGCTGAACTATTTTAACCTGATTAATTCAATTAACTATAGCCCCCCTTCAATCTTCCTCTTCCCTTGTGATTTGTGAATTTTTATATGATAGGGAAGCAGTGTGTTTTTTAGGTTGTTGTTGTTAAGTGCCATTAAGTCGAGTATGACTAACAGAGACCTCATGAACAAAAAATCTGAACCCTGTTCTATCTTGTGTCATCCTCACACTTCCTGATATACAAGAGCCCATTTCATCAGTCATTGGATCAATTTAGCTGATTAAGGGTTTTCCTCTACTTCACTGACCCTCCATACTTCCCAGCATCATGTCCTTCTCTAAGGAATAGCCCCTCATAGCAACATACACAAAGTATGTGAGGTGAAGTCTTATTATTCTTGCCTCCAAAGAGCACTCTGGCTGCACCATTTCTAAGACATATCAGTTTGCTCTCTTAGCCATCTGTGGGATATTCAATGTTCTTCTCCAACACCACAGCTCAAAGGTGTTTATTCTTTTTCTGTCATCTTTATTCATTGTCCTCCTCTTAGATGCACAGGAAACAATTAGAAAGACTATGGTCTGAATCAATTGTGTGCTGGAAGCCTCTTGTTTAAGCAGTCAGGACCTGGTGGATGGGCCTTTGTATTTAAAAGTCTGTTAATGTTAAGTCCTGCCTGACAGTGAGTCTCCATCTTGGAGCATTTGGATTCTGGAAGATAAATGTTTTTCATTTACTTGAAAACTAGGTGTAAATTGTTTGGGTGAGGGTTTTTTGTTTGTTTGTTTCTTGGTTTGTCTTATTTTGTTAACAATCAAGTGCAATCTGATTGGGTATTTCTGATTCCATTAACAATCAGTGGTCTGGAAGGCTCTTGTTTAAGCAATCAGAACCTGATATGTGGGCCTTTGAATTTAAAAGTGGGCTGGGCCCTCAGGTCTGCAACCCTCAGGCATGGTGTTAATTGTGTCTGGGGAGAACATTGTTCTAAGTTATACAGAACTTTCCTGTCTGTTTGTTGTATTAAACTAACTTGAAGTTACTCTGATACTGAAAACAGTGACAGTTGGGTGTCAAATGCCATAAGAGTTACCCATTGTGGACAGGTTTTGGTGGAGCTCCCCAATTAAGACAGGCTAGGAAGCAGGAGAGGACATCTACTTCCTAAATAATAGGCCTTTGAAAACCCTATGAACACTAAAGGAAGAGTTTCTAGGTTAGGTTGCAGGGATCCAAATCAAGTATTCTTAACAGTTATAGCTCTATATTGCAGTCCTTCATCCCTCAATTCTCCATTCTTTTATGATATGAAAATTTTCAGACAGATCCACATCTAACTGGCAAGAAAAGGAGGTGAAAAGAAAGAGGAGAAAAAGAAAATAATTATCCCTATTACAAAGATTATATACTACTCATATGCAAGTTCAAACTAAAAACAAAACAGAATTAAATCCACAGAAACCAAAATATGACCTTGAATCTTTCCTACCTGAATTTAAACAAAACAAAACAAAACAAACAAACAAACACCCTCAGGAAGAATTTTGAAACCTTGAGCACTAACAAATGAAGATCAAGTGAACTGTGGAAAGATATCAAGAATATCATCCATGAATAATGCAAAAGGTCATTACTAAAACAGAAGAGGAAGAAAAGTCCAAAATAATTGTCAGAAGAGACTCTGAACATTGCACTAGAATAACAAGAAGCCAAAGCAAGGAGAAGAAATCAGGAAGTTAAGGAGCTGAACAGAAGATTTCAAAGGGCAGTTTGGGAAGACAAAGCAAAGTATTATAATGAAATGTACAAAGAGCCAGAGTCAGAAAATCAAGAGATGAATTCCCTTGGCATTTCTTAAGTCAAAGGAACTGAACAACAGCTTTAAGCCTCCAGTTGGAGTCAGAATATTAAATGATCCAGAAGCACCAAAAGAATATGGAAAGAATACACAGAGTCACTGTACTTCAAGAACTAGATGACACAGAGGAATTCACAAAATAGCTTAATATCAGGAAGCAATGGTGATGAAAGATGAAGTTCAAGATTTTCAGAAGGAATTGGCAAAAAAACCCTCCAAAGCCTCATGAATTCATAGAATGACTACTGACATATTTCAGCAGACATGCTGCCCTGGATATGCTCACCAGACTAGGCCGGGCAATCTGGAGGACAGCAGCCTGGCTAACTGAGTGGAAGAGATCAACATTTATTCTCTTACCAAAGAAAGGTGGACTGACATAGTGTGTAAGTTATTGAATGATATCACTAAAATCATGTACAAAGAAAATCCTGCTGAAGATTTTCAAAAAATGATTGGAACAGTACATCCACAGAGAACTAGCAAAAAGACAAGCTGGGTTTAGAAGAGACATTAGTCATTAGTGACATCAAGGCCAATGCCAGATGGATCTTGGCTTAGAGCAGAGAATACCAGAAGAATGTCTCTATATGTTTCACTAACTGAAAAGGAATTTGACTTTGTGGACCACAACAAACTATGGCTAACTTTGAGAAGAATAAAAATTTCAGAACACTTGATTGTCCTCATGTGAAATCTGTACTTGGATCTGGAAGCAGTCATCAGAACAGAGCAAGGAGACACTGCCTGGTTCAAAAATTGGGAAAGAAATACACTTGATGTGCATCTTGTCCCTATACCTTTTCAATTTATATGTGGAACAGATCATTCTGAAAAGTTGGACTTTATAAGGAGGCATGTGTTGCATCAAAGTTAGAGAAATTATGCATTATGCAGATGATATAACCTTTATTGCCGAAAAATTTGGAGGGCCTGAAATGTTTACTCCCAAAGGTAAAGGAATGCAGTCTTAAATATTAATTGAAGCTCAACATCAAGAAAACAGTTTCTTACCACTGGTCCAATTGGCAGCAT
The DNA here is from genome assembly GCF_000299155.1 of Elephantulus edwardii. Taxonomy (NCBI): domain Eukaryota; kingdom Metazoa; phylum Chordata; class Mammalia; order Macroscelidea; family Macroscelididae; genus Elephantulus; species Elephantulus edwardii. The sequence goes on from NW_006399769.1 coordinate 12,057,138, forward strand.
CATGACAGATGGAGAGAAGACTGAAATTGTTAGCAAATTCAGCTTGCTTGGTTCAACAATCAACACACTTGGCACTATAGTCAAGAAATTAAAAGTTTAATTGCACTGGGAAAATCTGCCATCAGGGATCTCTCCAGTATGCTAAAGAAAATTATGACTACCTGAAGACGTAGGTGTGCCTGACCCAAGCCATGGTCTTGGCAGTTACTTGCCATGCATCATGGAGTTGAACAATGACTAAGGATGACAGAAGAATCGATGCCTTTGACTTCTGCTGTTTGAGGAGAGTGTTGAATATTCCATGGATTGCAAAGAGAATAAACATGTTTTGCTCTGGAGAGGGTAAAACCAAGTTGCTCCTTAGAGGATTTTGAATCTCCATCTCACACACTTTGTGCATGTTGACAGGAGCGACCAATCTTTGGAGAAAAACATCGTGCTTGGAAGGGTGGAGGGACAGAAGAAGAAGGGAAGACCCTGGTTGAGAGATTAACACAATAACAGAGATTATTGGGTTAGGTGTGTCTGGGAAAGTGAGATTGGTCAGTATAGAGAAGAATCCAGAGTTATACTGACTGGAGTTGCTAAAAGTAGTGGTGGACGCTAATGCACGTAACAACAAAAGCAACAAATATTTTTGATTCATCAAAGTTTCTGTTCTGGATGTTACTATCTTGGTGAACAATAATTAAGATATCCAAAGACAATAGTATCTTGCATAAGTAGTTTAAAGTACCAGAAATAGATCTTTCAGCAGAAGACAAGCAACAGAAGATAAAATACTGCACTGCAATCACAGAGGTAAGCAGTTCAAATCCACCAGATGCTCTGCAGGAGAAGGAGGGACAATCTCCTCCTTTACCAGTCAGATCCGATTTGACGGTACACACACACAAATAATAATAATAATAATAATTTTTTAAAAAAGAAGATAAAATACATAAAATGA
>NW_006399769.1:12069051-12071212 GCF_000299155.1 Elephantulus edwardii
GACTCGAGGGCACATAACAACAACAACAATGTAAGTTCTAAACTTGGCTTATTTATGGATGTTACAAAGATTTCCCCGAGTGCTTCTAGGCTGATGGAAGAGAAACATTAGTACTACTTTGTCTCAAACTAAACCTCAAGTGAATTATAGATTCAGGTGATTTCTTGCAGTAGAATTTCTGTCAAAGTTTCTGCTACCTAGTTCTTACAAGTTTGAAAAAGAGGGAAAACAAAAGGACTCCATCATAATTTTTACTTATAACTATGTATTATCATTAGGTAGAGATTCTCGTGTCATTATGTACCCTAGAGTCCATTGTGATTCATAGCAATCCTATGAACAATAATAGCCTTTAACCTTGCCCTACCTATCCTGAGGCAAACTCACTGTCTCCAACACACATAACCCTGTCACGACAGTTACAAACCATTTCATTCAGGGTCTTCCTGTCCTGCTGTGACCCTCCACCCTTAAAAGCATCATTTCTTTCTCTAAGGACTGTTCATTTATGGCAACATGTCCAACCCAATAGAAGAGAATAAAACTGCCTCATAGTTTCTGGAGAGTGTTTAGTCACTGTGTTACTGGAAGTCATTAAGATTATTAAGAAGGAAAAACTATTACAGGAAAGTATTCCTCTTCTATTACTCCCTTTATCCCTTTCTTCACAATTGTGCTATAACCAAAGCTCACTATGAGGATGACTCTAATTATGGAATAACTGACAGGGCAGCGAAGTGTGCTACTAAAATATTTAAACAAGCTCAACAGAGGTAGCAAAATGTCACAGTTTCTGCAGGAGTGAAATATTTTATAGCTACTTAAAATTATATTATATTTAATAGCCTGAGAACTGTGACTTAGAACAAAACAAAATTTCTTTCTTATACCCACCTAAAATATGTATATTTTTGTATTGGAATGAATTTTTTTTTTTTACCCAATGTTATCTGTCAAAGCACATACTTCTTTAGGATTTACATCTCACTGAATCAATGTGTGGATAAATAAGGAGTGTAAGGCAGAACGACTATTGGCATCAAATACCAACAATAAGGGCAGCAGAGGACAATGCAAAGGCAAATGTGGTTCTCCCTGTGGACAAGAATCAGACTTCTCTCTGGAGGGAGAGTTGTATGCCAGCCAGGACAGATTGCTTGCTGCACTTTCACTTTCAGATTAAAATTATGAAACAAATATTCTCTATGAGCATCCCAAACTGGCACTCCATAGCCTCCCAAGGTTGTTTTTGATGAATTCTGACTCTAGAGACCTAGTGGATAAGGCATTATGCGGCCACCCAAAAAGCCTACACTTCAAATCACCCAGCTTCTCCACAGGAGAAAGATGGACAATCTAGTCCATTGTTGTTTACCTCTTAATTGGAACCTGCCAGTGAGTTTTCAGGGACAGTAGTGAGAGATTGTAAACGTGTGATTTTTTTATTACTGGTGTTACTTTTTTGTTTCATTTTTGTTACTCCTGTTGATTTTTACCAATGTTGTTGACTATGTGGTTCCAAAAATTAGGCTTGTTTAGAGTCTGTTATCATTGGATATATGTAAAAAACAAGAAGAAAATAAACTCACAGAACCCTGTTTCACTTTGAGTAATATGATTTGCTCAATGGGAACAATAAAAACAGAACTAGAAAGATATGAAGGCTTTAAGTAGCCTTAGAGGCTTCCCTATTTTTCTCTCTGAATACCTAATTTTTCTTTTTCTGAAGTACAAGTTAGTGCCTATAACTGACTTGTTGCAGTTGAAATAAATTCTTTTCAGTAGGAGATATATTTCTAATTCCAAACAGAATTTGCTGGACAGGATAATTACATTCTAAAGTAACGCTTAACATTTGACATGTTTTAAAGTTAAAGGAATATTGCATTCTGCCTTTTTATATTAAAACGGAATTAGAGAAAAATATGACCACAGACATACATATTTATGTAAGAAAATACAAAGATGTTGTCTTTCCCACAAAATTTATCATGGGGGTTGGGGGAAAATTCAGATATTTCCATATCTTAGAAGAGGGAATTGTTGATTTGTGGACTTGATTAAGTGCCATTGAGTATAAAACAGTTTTCAGCTATGTTGTTGTTGTTATGTACAATCGACTTACTTGTGACTCATAGCGACCCTATGTACAACAGCCCTA
>NW_006399769.1:12072268-12074857 GCF_000299155.1 Elephantulus edwardii
TTCCTACAAAGGATGTAAAATGTCATTGGGTAGCATAGACCCAATTTCATTTTATTAGTCTCAGAAACAGAATTAAAGGAAAACTAATCAACAGCTTGTTCCATGCAGATGATAGAACTGCACTTGCTGAAAGTGAAGTGGACTTGCAGCATTTACTGAAGAAGATGAAAGTCTATGGCTTTCAGATAATGCAATGTTTAGGGGGTTGTTCTGCTAACCTAAAATTTGCACCTTTCTGGTAGTTTGAATCCATTGGTCAATCTGTGAAATAAAGATGGACAATCTCCTTCCCTGTTATTTACAGCCTTGATATCTCACTAGAGGCTACAAGTTATTTCTGACTCCACAACAAAGAGTGAGGGAGTGAGTAGGACCAATAAGTAACCTTGTGATAAATGGAGAAAATGGAGTGGTCAGCAATTTCATTTTACTTCAATATGCAATCGATGTGACTGGTAAGGAAGATCCCAGATGAGATGGATTGACACATTAAATAGAACAATGGGATTAGGTGCCAAAGTAAGTGAGAATGACTCAAGATAAGGTAGAGTTCAAAGCTGTTGTAAATAGGGTCACTATGAGTCACAGGCAACTCGATGGCGCATAACAACAGTCTAGCCAGTTATTTCTCCTAAACTCTATTCCTCTAAGCTTCACCTAAATATTGTGCTATTTGGGCTTTTGCTAACCGTTTCTGGACATTACATTGCACTTATCTTTTACCAGAAAATGTTGCTGTTGTTGTTGTTGTTGTTGTCATCAAGTCATAGGTGACTCATAGCGACCCTATGAATGAAAGTTCTCAACACTTGTGTGACTTTCATCCTTTTTCCAGGTTCACAGGTTTTCTGGAGGCAAGCTATTATGGAAGTGGATGCCACTCCTGCTTCCAAGCTTGTTTTAATCGGGGAGCACCACCAAACACTACCCGCCGTGGGTAACCATTAACAATACATTTGACACATCAAAACGCCCGAGTATTCCATTCTGGCCTCTCTCTTCCAGAAGCCAGAGGTCCCTCCAGCTGACACTAAGACTCCCAAGACACATGTCCTTACTCTGCTGGTGTGGTCCAACATTTCTGTATTTAACCATTCTGGAAGCTGACATTACTTTAAAAAAATTTAGTTTGATTATAAAGTTTGTATTTATTGTATTTCACACTATTCTTCATTCGCATTGTGCTTCATACGATCATTCTCATGCATCATGTTTTATGAAATTAATCACCATTGTACCTTGCCCATCATTATCCTGTCTTTTTTTCATTCCCATTTCATTCCAAATACCACCTCTACCCACCAAACTGTGTACCCTATAGAATCACCACTATCCATCCTCAGCACTCCACTTCTACCCCTTCACCCTTGAGTTCCCATATATGTTATTTCTTCCAATAATGATCTTGTACAGTATTTGTCCTTATGAGACTGCAATTAGATCACTCAAAATAATGCTTTCCAAACTCTTCCCAGTTGTGTGGTACTTTTTCAAAGTCATTGCTCCTGAGTGCTGCATAGTATTCCATTGTGTGACTGCACTGCAATTTCTCAATCCATTCAGTTGTGATTGGACTTTTGGGCTGTTTCCATCTTTGTGTGATGATGATGCTATGGACATCGGTGTACATATCTCTGTTTGTGTCTCATTCTAATTTATATCTCTGTTTGTGTCTCATTCTAATTTATTTGGGGTATAGTCCCAGTAGTGGAGTAGCAATGTCAAAGTTTAGTAGGGCAAAAAGCAATAAAAGTTGGAGAGGATGTGGAGAACTGGGAATTCTCATATACTATTAGTGAGAATTTTAAAATGTTGAAAGCACTCTGGAAGACAATTTGGCATTTCCTAAAAAAAAGTTCAGCATAGGAACTCCGTATGACCCTGCATTACTCTTGCTTTGAATGGTTGCATTGTTTTTGTGAAACATATATCATTACTGAAAAAAAAATTGGATAGTAGTTTTCTTAATATATTATAAATCTGAAATGAGGCAGTTGATCATGACGGTGAGGTGTAGATGAATTGATAAGCACATGCTCGTAACACTACCTAGCTCATCTTCCACCCACTGGGATAATAAAATTTCTTTAACAGAATGACTTTCATTAGTCAATTCTTCTCTCATCTTCAATTAGTTATTTTTATTTTTCTGAGGATATAAACATGTTGTTGTTGTTGTTATGTGTCATCGAGTCACTTGCGACTCATAGTGCCCGTATGTACAACAGCCTAAATCCTGCTCTATCCTCTGCGAATCTCACTGTCTCTAATTCACCCATCCCCATTACCCCAGTCACTGAATCAATCCACCTCATAGTCTTCCTCTCCTGCAATGTCCCTCCACCCTCTCAAGTAGGATGTCCCTCTCCAAGGACTGGCCCTTCCTTACAACATGTCCAAAGTATGTCAGACGAAGCTTCAGAATCCTTGCATCTAAGGAACAGCCTGGTTTAACCCTCTCCAGGTTGAACCTGTTTGTTTTCTTAACAGTCCATGGTCTATTCAATACTCTTCTCCAGCACCACAGCTCAAAGGCATCAATTCTCCTTCTATCTCCTTCTCTCTCTCTCTGATAAAATATATATTATA
>NW_006399769.1:12077037-12096848 GCF_000299155.1 Elephantulus edwardii
TGGACAATTAAAACAGACATTCGGATGGCGGGGAAGAAGAACAAACTGGGGAGGAGGGTAGAGATAATGGTGCAGCAATGAAGGAATGAAAACCCAAAATCCCTGTAAATGTTCATTAATACTAATAAAATTTTAAAAAAAACATCATAATAAATGATGTGAATATTGAAAAAAAAAAAAGAGTCAAACAATCTAAAAAAAATGTAATAATGGTTACCCATGGTGGACAGTGTTTGCTGGAGCTTCCTGATTAAAACAAGCTTGTAAGCAGGAGTGTCATCCACTTCCGAAATGGCTTCCTTCCAAAAACTCTATGAACAGTGCTCATACCTTTCGTTCATAGGGTCGCTATGAGTTGTCTACGACTCCATGGTACCTAACAACAGCAACAACACACACACATGCACACTCAGGATTTGAAAATAAAAGTGAAGCTTTAGCAGGTTAAGTCAGCTTTACACTAAAATTTTATAGAGAATTAACTTTCACAAAATTAGAACACTTTCGTAAACAATAGCAAATCATTGCATATTTAATTTCTGAAAATATGGCACATATCTTATTTTTGTTTTGTTAATCATACTCTTCCCCCCTCCCACTCATCAATTGAGTTACCAGTTGCTGGTATAACAGAAGTACTTTGAATGGTTTTAACAAAGGAATTTCCTTTTTAACAGCTAAGGAAGCTGGGTGTACAAATTTAGAGCACCGACTTTCTCTTACAGTCAAATCTTGTGGAAGATCCTTGACTTTTCATCTTCTATTTCTTGTGTCCTTGGAGATTATCATGTGTCTTAGCATCTATCTTTGCCTTCTCTACTCAGCTTACCTGTTTAATCTTTTCTATTTCAAAAGAAATTGATTAATGAAAAAAATTTGCAATCTTCTTAGCTTCTTATAATAAAAAAGAGAATTAATTCCAAGTGAAATCTGAACCACAATCTAGAAGCTGGGATTTACAACATACTTTGGGAGAGAAAATTAATTTTGTTTGAATTATACATGATAAAACGAGGTGACCAAGACTTCTTCTTTTTCCCTTCAAGCTACAATTAGTGCCCCTGGAATTAATAGGACCCAAAAAGACAAAGGATCTATTTTATCAGGCACACATACTATTAGAAACTTCTCTAAAATTCTAAAAATGTCGCTCTGAGGTCTGACAGACACAAGAGACTTCAGCTGAGGATCTCTTCCATTAAAGCTTCCTTGTCTTTATTAATCATGGGGTCCAGCTTCCAAACTACCCCAGAACAAATAAATCTTTGAAGAAGTTCATCCAGAATGCTCCTGAAAAGCAAGGACTGTGAGACTTCATATCACATACTTTAGGAATGTTATTGTTGTTGTTGTTATGTGCCATCGAGTAGCTTGCAATTCATAGCAACTCTATGTACAATAGCCCTAAACTCTGCTCTGTCCTGTGCCAATTGCACTGTCTCTGAAACTCCCATCCCGATTATCCCAGTCACTGAATCAATCCACCTTTCCAAAGTACTGAAGAGCAATGGTGTCTGTTTGGAGACTAAGGTGCGTCTGATACAAGCCATGGTCTTTGTAATCACTTGTGATGCATCAGAGAGTTGGACAATGACTAGGGAGGATAGAAGGAGATTTGATGCCTTTGAGCTGTGGTGCTGGAGAAGAGTATTGAGGCAAGGACTGCTGGGAAAACAAACAGATTCATCCTGGAAAGGGCTAAACCGGTTGGCTCCTTGGAGGCAAGGATTCTGAGGCTCTGTCTAACATACTTTGGGTATATTGTAAGGAAAGACCGGTCCTTGGAGAAAGACATCATGCTTGGTAGGGTGGAGGGACAGCACAGGAGTGGAAGGGCCTCTACAAAGTTAGGAAGGGATATTTTCTGGTGAAGGATATTATGTTGATAAAATAAAGTGAGCAGAAAAAAAAGTACTCAACAGAATGGATTGAAACAGACATAAGCTCAGTAGAAATTGTGAAAATGGCACAGGTTTGGGCCATAGTTGTACATGGAACTCTGCCTCCTTAGTGGAACCTAACAAAAACAAGTAAATCTATAATACCTGCTTTTGAAATTGTGTGAATTAAAGTAATTTATTATATATTGTTGTTGTTGTGTATCAAAGAGTTAGAGCTGACCCTTAGCTGAACTTCCTGTGGGTTTTCAGAGGCAGTTAATGTCATGGAAGGAAATCGCCCATTCTTTTCTTGTGGAACTGCTGGTGGCCTCGAACCACTTGTCTTCGGAATTTCAGCTGCAGCTTCTTGCCATTAGGCCATCAGAGCTCTATTAAACATTATTTCAACTAATTTTATTAGCCTTCTACTGCCTAGTAGGAGCTGTGGTAAGAGCTACTAGACCATAGAAAGTTGTTTCGCTAACACAAAGTCTATGATTTCCTGGTAGTTCAAATCCTGCCACAGCTTCTCAGGAGAAAGACAGTCTCTTCTCATCGTAATTTCCTGTGTCAGAAACCTGATGAAGGATTATTATGATTCAAGACCAAATTGATAGCAGTGAGTGAGAATTGCCTTGTAAAAGAAAGTCTAATCTAAATGTAACAATAATCCAATTAAATACTCTCATTGAATTGGTCACTTGATTTATTATTTTGTCTTTGTTATTGTGTTTCCCACACATTATTTTTAAAACAAAAAGGCAAAATTACAGACAAATGCTTGAAGTCTACTAAATATTTTCACAAAATTAATTGAAATAATAATAATACCTATTTTTAATTGCTTAAATAAAAAATTGGGGTCTCTGATGACCTCATGTGTAAAGAGTTGCACCACCGATTCAAAGAAGTGGTTCAAATCTACTAGTCTCTCCAGAGAAAAAAGATGAGTAATTTCTTCTCATGCAACTTACAGCCTCTCAAAACACCTGGAGAGTCAGTCAAGTCTGACTTAATGGCATCAAGTGAATTATTGCATGCATCGAAAATAGTTTTTAATTCAGAAATAAATCTTTGGATCATAACTGCACTTTTGTCTATCCTTTATCTGTTTCACTTTTCTCATTTTCCTTTAATTAGGTACTCTTTATTTTCCCTCAGGTAACCTTTAATCATTATATTCTAAGATAATATTTTTCCATCCAGTTGTAAAGCAGGTTGGGAAGCAGGAGTAGCATCCACTTCCTAAACCACATACTTCTGGAAACTGTGTCAACTTGGAGAAACAATGATAGCTTTGGAAAGGCACTAGGTCTTTTGTTCAGAATCACTACAAGTCAACCTCGACTTGACAGCAATCAACAACAACAACATGGCCAATATAATGCTACTTTGCTTCCAAGAGCTTAATGCAGAGTTTGCTTTCTTTCACAAGATTTAGATGTTGTTAGTAACTGTCAGAAACTCATTTCCCAACTCATGGTGACCCTAGACAAAACTGAACTAAATTGATTCTGGATTCTGTGTGGCTCCACGGTCTGTTGAAAACAGGACCTTTTGCAAGTGAAACATAGAGTACTTTGTTGTTTTGTTTTGGGTTTGGAGGGTTGTTTTTTGTGTTTTTTTTACATGATTAAGTAGTATTTAATTTCATTGTAGATATGTTTTCTATGAGTTGAACTAACTAAAATACAAATGCCTAAAAACCACAGCCAAATTAAAAATGTTGACCTCAATTAAATATCACCACACCTCATGAATTGTTTGTTAATTTCCTAGAAAGAAGATCTGAGTTACAAAATTTAAGAACCTTGTCCAAGTTCAGAAACTTAGCTCTGGAGCCTGATTTTTTTTTCTTGGGTTGCAACTTATTACTACAGTAGTAGCTCTGTTTCTGCAGAAATTGAGATATTAGAGCAATATGGTCCATTATAGTAGCACACACAATACACAACTTTCTGGGTTCACCTGGTGCATTAGATTTGCACTAACACTGGAGGAAATCACTTTTGTTGACTAATTTTTAGAAGCAAAAATCTTTCTTCCTAGTTTATGTTATTCCAAAAGAGCACATAAAACTTTTTCGGATTTGTTGTAACACTCAATCCTCCAGTAATAGATGAGTGGCATTCCTGCATTAAGTGTCTTGGACAAGAATTATAGTTCAATCATTCACACAGAAGGCAAAATTCAGTGGTACCAAAGAACTATTAAAACCCCATTCCAGATTTGAATGGGATGATTTATTTACATGCTCAATATTTTCACAGTATATTGAAAGGAAATGTCAAAAATTCAAACTCGATATAGAGGAATCTGTAGTCCCAATGATATTATTGCTGATATCAGATGAAGTTTGGCAGAAATAGAGAATAACAGTAAAAATTGTATTTGTTTCTTATTGACTAGGCAAAGACATTTGACTGTGTGGTTTTTACCCATAACAAATTATGGGTAACAATGAGAAAAAATGAGAAGCTCAGAACACTTACTTTTGAACATGGGAAATCTTTATATAGTTCAAGAAGCTATTGTCTGAATGGAACATGTGAACACTGGATGTTTTAAAATATGAAAAGAGATGCGTTAGGGTTTTATTCTTTACCAAACTATTCAATCTGCATGCTTAGAAAATTATTCAAAAAGCTAGACTATGTGAAGAATGTGGTATCAAGATTGGAAGAAGCTCATTTATAACCTGCGTTATGCAGAACACAGCATTGCTTGCTGAAAGTGAAAAGATTTGAAATGCCGTCGAAGATGAAAGACTAAAGTCTTCAATATTGATTACATTTCAACATCAAGAAAACAATGATCCTCACCAGTGGACTAACAGGCAACTTCAAACTGTTGTTGTTGTTGTTGTTATGTGCCGTCGATTTGCTTAAAATTCATAGCGACCAATGTACAACAGATCTAAATATTGCTGTATCTCATGCCAGCCTTATAGTCTGACACACTTAACCTCATTACCTCAGTCACGAAAACAATCCATCTCATTGAAGTGCTTCCTTTCTTGCACTGTTCCTCCACCCCTTCAAGCATGAGGTCTCTCTCCAAGGAGTGGTCACTTCTTGCAACATGCTCAAAGTATGTCAGACAAAGTTTCAGAATCCTTGCCTCCAAGGAGTGGCCTGTTTCACTCTCTCTAGGATGAACTTGTTTGCACTCCTAGCAGGCCATGGCATATTCAGTACTCTTCTCCAGCACCACAGCACAAAGGCATCAATTCTCTTTCTATCATCCATATTGTCCAGCTTTCTGACAATAGTAAATAATTGGCAAGAGTATTGCCTAAATCAAGCACACCTTAGTCTCCAGAGTGATATCATTGCTCTTCAGTACATTGAAGAGGTCCTTGATAGCAAACTTTTCCAATGCAATTTGTCATTTTATTTTGGCTGCTGGTATCAAGAGTTTTGATTGTGGAACCAAAAAAGCTATAATTTGCTTATAAGTTGTTAACAACCACAATCTCTTCTATATCTATCATGGTGCTGCCAGTCAGCCCAGAGTGAGAATCTTTGTTTTCTTGAAGTTGAGGTTTAGTCCATATTGAAGGCTGCAGTCTTGACCTTCTGCAGAAAGTGTTTCCAGTTCTCCTCAGTTTTGGTAAACAAGGTTGTGTCATAATAGTTGAAGAAAAAAAATGGAAGTTGACAACAATTTCGTTTGGATTCACTATCAAGACCCATTGCAACAACAGTCAAGAAATCAAAGACATGTTGCATTGGGAAAATCCAATGTCAAGAACCTTTCACAGTTCTAAGGAACAATGTAATGATGCATCTGTCTCACACTCTGGTCTTTTTTATTACTCTCTACACATCTGAAAGCTGGACAATGAATAAGGGTGACAGAAGAAGAATTAATGTCTTTGGATTTTGGTGTTGTAGAAGAGTAGTGAATGTGTCATGAATTGTCAAAACAATACCTAGAGGCAAGAATGCTGAAACTTCACCTCATATATTTGGGGCATGTTGTAAAGAGGGGCCAGTCCTTGGAAAAGATCATTCTTGGAAAGTTGGATGGACAGGAAAAGAAAGGAAAGTCTTCAACACGATGGATTGGTTTCGTGATTGTAAGATTAGGCTCAAGTCTATCAGGGAGATATGTTGGATAGGGCAGGTTCAAATCCATTTTTAATAGGATTACTACGAGTTGTGGTCAGCCTGAAAAATGACAGCAGCAAGTAAGCTTGGGTGTCATAGTCCACAGAGAGTTGCCTTGCTGCTCTAAAGGTGGTCAGTCCCAATCCACAGACACTTCCTAGGGTGAAAATTAATGATCTCCTCCTGTGTGATTGACAGCCTTCAAAACCCTCTAGAAAGTCCACTGTAGGTTATATTGACTCAGTGACACTGAGGTGGGGTTTCTTTTGTTGTTATTGTTGTTTTGGGTGTGTTTGGGTTTTTTGAGTTTTTTTTAACATATAAAAAAGACTAAGATAGCATAAATTACACAAAACATTTTTTATTCAAATGATACACTCAGGATGCTTATAATTATGGAGTAACAACATAGATACAATAATAAATGATGAACAGTTGTTGTTGTTAAGTGACATTGAGTAGGAGGCAACTCATAGAGACTCTATGAATGAAAGACCCGGACACCTATATAACTTTTGTCTTTTCTCCAGGTTCATAGGGTTTCCAGAGGCAAGCTATAAGTAAGTGGATGTCGCTCCTGCTTTCAAGCTTGTTTTAATCAGGGAACTCCACCAAACCCTGTCCACCATAGGTAACAAGATTCTTGCATTTGACACATCAGTGTCACAGTGCTCAGATTCACAGCAACCACAAGTTACCTCTGTACAGCAAGTGGACGTACCAGGGTTATACGACGTAGAAGAATGTTTCACCCAAAACAAGTAAAGGCAGGCCTGAGGGCTGCAGATTAGAGTCACTCACCTTTGGCTTGGGAGCATGACTTTCTGTCCACTAGGCCACGTGATTTCTCTCTATGCTATTTCTGTTGTTGTTGCTGTTGCTGTTGTTAGGTGCTGTCGAGTCAGAGGAGACTCATAGTGACTCTATGAATGAAAGACCTGGACACCTGTATAATTTCCGTCCTTTCTCCAGGTTCATAGGGTTTCCAGAGTCAGCTATTACAGAAGTGGATGCCACTGCTGCTTCCAAGCTTCTTTTAATAGGGGAGCTCCACCAAGCCCTGTCCACCATGGATAACCATTCTTACATTTCACACAACAGTGTCACAGTGTTCAGTTTCACAACAACGACGAGTTACCTCTTTACAGCAAGTACACAGACCAGGATTATACAACCTAAAAGAATGTTTCAGGAGAACAAGTAAACACAGGCCTGAGGGTTGCAGATTCTATTGATGAACAGTTATATAAACAAAAATTAATATGCAAAATAAATTAAATTACTGTCATCAAAGGGAAAATATTTTCCATATTTTTATTATTAATTGCATGAGATATCAAAACAGGATTGAAAAATAATGCATGAAGTTTGAGGATTCTCAATAGCGTACACTCTACCAATATTATGCTATATCTTATCAAGTAGTGGCAGCTCATGCAGAGTCTCTGCAATAATTAGAGACATATGACTGAAAGATCATTCAGATTCCAAAATAGAAATTATAATGTAGGCTGCACTATATAGAGCTGCCCACAACCTCACATCTTGCCATTTCCATTTGAAGGCTTGGTCACAGGAAACTCTGACATTTTCATTACACCTGTCTAACATCTTAAATAAATTCTCCCTAGATCTTCTTCATGTCTCTCTCTCTTAAACCAGACTTTTAGGTGCATGTGTCTGATTGACAGAGTGTGAATCAGTTCTTTGCAAGCCAACAGAAGGAATATAAAGCCATAATTCTAAACAGACCAAGATAGCCAATTCTTCTAATCCAGAGTGAGTGTTGTAAGATGCTAGTGTGAAAAAATCAAACACCGCCAGTGAGGATGCTGTGTGATGCAAGCAGTTTTTGCTTTACCACTAACTAAAAGATTAACAGTTCAAACTTGCCCTCCACCTTCCCCAACAATGGCTTTCTGGCTTAGGAAGGCCTAAAAATCTACTTCCAGCAATATTAAAGCTATGGAAACTCTTTGGAATGGTTCTACAATGTATGATATGGAGTCACCAGGAGTCAGAAAAGAATTGCTTCAATAGTGACACTATTTTTTGTTGCAATTTTTTAGTTGAGGTTGTTAAATAGACTTTAGAGAAAATGTTTGTAAAGAATATATCATCAGTTTGTTACACAGGAATCACATAGTAAGTAAGCAATAAATGGTTAGCAGAGGATTTCCATTCAAGGGAGATAATAATAACTCTAGAAATGAGTGGGCATCCTTAGGAAAAAAAATTTCAAAACATTTACTTGCTTCAGAAATGCCAAAAATACTACTTAACCTTTTCTTACCTTGTTTATTTAGTGAAACACATTCAACAGAAATTTTCAACTAGTTTTCAGGCAATTTGACTCTGCTTCTGTAATGAAAATCCCTTTCAAAAAGCTATTCAGGTGATAGATGCAGGATGTATGATGCATGATGCATGGGTTCTGGGATTCAAGATGTGCCTGAAAACATTTGCAATTTTCAGCATGTAACTAGGTGTGACACAGAGTTCCTTACTACCTGCCAACAGCTTATAGGGAGAAAATTGGGGTAAGGGTTCTTTTAACCACTGTTGGAAACTGACAAGGCAATGAATGAGCTCTATTCAGCAGCACGGACTGAAATCCTTGTCAAAGTCATGTTGTTTAGGAGAGAAACTGTGATGATTTCCATGGTATCAACAAAAACTGCAGCAAAGGAGGAATCAACCTATTGCGTTTCAGAAAGCCCTGTCCCTCTGACATGGAGGCTGCCACAAAGGCTCATGTTATGCTCTGAATTACAAGGTGGGGTAGGACTGGTACTCTATGCTGATTCCTTTATGTCATTTCTGTGGTGTCACCATTCATCAAATGTCTCCAAGTAGGCATTCTGCTGGGTCAGTTTCTGAACTGAAACAAAACACAAGAAAAATGCATTGCTATAGCAACTGCAAGCAAAAACCGAACATGCACATCTGAAAAAGTTCTCATTGAGAAAACACCAGTAATGTGACTGCGTCACTAATTAGTATTTGCATATAAGGATTTATCTTAGACTATCCCTACTCCACCATCTTTCATTGTTGTTTTGATATTTGTCCTGAGTAGTTTTCAAAAAAGTACTTTTTTTTTATTTACAGGGTTTTGCATAAGCAAAACCTAGTCTTCCATGTCATATACATGGAAAAAAAAAATTAAAAATACCACTATCACAAACCAATCTCATTCACAGACTCCCATCTCACCACTATTGCTTGGTTCCAAATCATGGTGACCCTCAACTGGATTTTCAAGGCCTGAAGTATTTTCTGTAGAAAGTCAAGGATTGCACCCTTCAGTTCGGATTGAAGCTCAACACCAATAAAATAAAGATTCTCACCACTGGGCTTATTGGCAACATTATGATAGATAGTAAAGAGATTAAAATTATTAACAGGTTTAGTTCGCTTGGCGCCACAACCAATACTCTTGATACCAGAAGCCAGGAAATACAAATTCCATTGGGAAAATCTGCTTTCAGGCACCTCTCCAGAGTACTAAAGAGCAACAAAGTCAGTCTGGAGATTAAGATGCACCTGATCTGGGCTATAGTCTTTGCATTTACTTGCTATGTAATGAAAGCTGGACAATGACTAGAGATGCTAGAAGGAGAATTTTTGGCTCTGAGTTGTAGTGTTGGAGAAGAGTATTGATTAGACCATGGACTGCTAGGAGAACAAAGATGTTCATCCTGGAGAGGATGAAGCCAGGCTGCTCTTTGGAAGCAAGTATTCTGAGGCTTCGTCTGACATACTTTAGACTTGTTGCAAGGCAGGATCAGTCCTTGGAGAAGAATGTTATTTTTGGGAGAGAGGAGAGAGCACAAGAGAGGAAGACCCTCAATGAGATGGATTGATCCAGTCACTGTGGTAATGGAGATAGATGTGTCAGACAAAATAAGATTGGCAAGGGACAGAGCAGGGTTTCGGGCTGTCGTACATAGGGTTGCTATGAGTCACAGGTGACTCGACAGCATATAACAACAAAAACAACAGATCGAATAATGTATGCATTTTACATATAATCAAATAGTGTATTTTCATTTATTTAAAGTCTCTTCTTACTTTTTTTTAAATTTCAAAAGTAATGATCCTTACTATATGCCTCCATCCCATGCCTGGCAGTGCTCTTGAAGCCACTTACTGCCCTGGGACCTGTAACGGCATGCACCAGGACCTGAGGCAACACACAATGGAAGTGACACTGGAATGTGAGTGAGGTACTTTGTGGAAGGTCTCTGCTCTTTGGCTGGATCACATGGGACCCTTAAGCTCAATCAAAAGACAGCGGGAGCTCATTCTTGAAGGGAAAAACAAGGCTTCCTGGTTTTCCAATAAGTCCTCCACACCCCACCTTTCATCTCCTCATGTCCTGTCCATCAACTGCCTTTAGCTGGGAACACATTGAGCTAGTCTAGCTATGACAGTTGTCTGACAGAGGAGGCTGCTTACACAGGCCTTAGTTGTCTGACAGAGGAGGCTGCTTACACAGGCCTTTTCTCTACTAAACTGATCTTCCCTTGGGTCAGAAGGCAGAGAGAAATCCTGGCAGTGTAGCTTCCCTACTCTTTCCTGGAGCAGTGACTTCAAGACCAAGAATCTGTCTTGGCTCTGAAAACTCTACCACAGCAATGTCACCTAGGAAGCAGGCTACTTCACCCCCTACCTGAACCCAAAGTAAGATGGCACCCCAAAAGGGTCACAGTATCAGTGGATTTCCTGAATCCAGAAAGTATGACAAAGCTTTCTGACACAGAATTTAAAAGAATAATAATTGAGTATTATTTCCAATGGGTGAAAGACAAACTTGAATAATTAAAGGACACTGCAATAAAAAACCAGGAGATATTAAAAAAATTCCAAAACAAATCAGATAAAACAAACAAGGCATTAGAGACTCTGGAAAAAGAAGAAACCACAATCCAAAATATGAGGATCAATGTTTCAGATGCTGTCAACCTGGTGTGGCACATGAGCAGAGTTGAAGAGATGGAACATAGAACCAGTAAAATAGAAGATAGAATTATCACTGTAGAATCAAAAAGGAAGGAAAAAGAAGAAAACCTAAAAATAATATGGGATACCATCAAAAGAAAGAACAGGCACATAATCAGAATCCCAGAATAGGAAGAAGCAACTTAAGGCACCTAAAAGGTTGTGGAAAAATTATTAGAAGAAACTTTCCAGGTATAATGAAGAATGAGAGAATATATGTTCAAGAAGTTGAGAGAACACAATGTAGAATAGACACCACCAAAAGAAAAACACAAAGGCATATCATAGTCAAATTTGCCAGAACCAAAGATAAGGAGAGAATTCTGAAAGCTGCAAGGGAGAAACAAAGAGTGACCTGTAAGGGAGAGCAAATAAGTTTAAGAGCTGATTTCCAAGCAGAAACCATGCAAGCATGAAGACAATGTAACAACATATATCTAACACTCAAAGACACAACTGTCAACCAAAAGTATTGTACCAATCAAAATTGCCCATCAAATATGAAGGAGAGACCAAGATATTCTCAGAAAAAAACAGAACCTAAGGGAGTTTGTGAAAACCAGACCAGCATTGCAGGAAACATGGAGGGACGTACTTCTTAAAAGGGTGCCATAGAAAGCAAGATGGTCCAAAGTAACTAGCAACAACACCAAAAATAACTCAATAAAATGATTGCAACAAAACCTTGCATCTCAATAATTGCACTGAATGTAAATGGTTTAAATGCACCACTGAAGTGAAAAAGAGTAGCAGGTTGGACAAAAAAATCCCGAAATCTATAAATATGTTGTGTACAAGAGACACACCTGAAAAATGCAGATAAACAAAGACTAAAAATAAGAGTTTGTCTCTTAAAAATGTGTTTGCAATGAATAAGTCATTGATTGTGCAAAATGGAATCATTCTATCTCCAGCTCAATTTCTGTTTCCGAGTCCATGTTTTCCGACTACTGATTCTTCTTCTCTGTTCCCAACTTTTGATCTCCGACTCTAAAAGTTGGTAGAAATCTTCTATTTCCTCTTCTTTGGCTCTGGTTGTTGGTGCATATATCTGAATGATAGTGGTATTCACTGGACTTCCTTGTATGCATATGGATATTATCCTGTCACTCACAATATTGTACTTCAAGATGGATCTAGAAATGGCTTTTCTAACTATGAAAGCAACCCCACATTTCCTCACCTTTACATCGCTGGAGTAGTATATAATATGATCATCTGATTCAAAATGCCCCATGCCGATCTATCTCATCTCACCAATGCCTAGTATGTCAATATTTATGCCTTCCATTTCCTCCTTAACAATATCTAATTTTCCCACATTCATGGTTTTCACATTCCATGTTCCAATCACTAGTGTCTGCTTACAACTGTCCCTCTTCCTTTGTATTTCCATACTCAGTTGCCCTTTCTGTCATTCTATGTGTGTTCTGTTGTACATAGGGTTTTCAGAGGCCTGCTACTTTGGAAGTGGATAGCCAATCCTTCTTCCTAGTGTATGTCAATCTGAATGTTCAGATCTAGAGAAGTATCCAACAGATAAGCATTTTACAGAAAAAGTGAAAATACATCCCTATTGTGGAATTTACCATTAGTTTGGATGTTGTCCCTGCCATTGGCTCAAGTGCCCTAACCCTCTTATTTCTTTGCTCCACCATCCATCAAGATACCCCTTCACTTCTACCTACTCCTCTTCACCTATCTCCTCCCATTGTCTAGCCCTTGATCTGATAGCTTATATCTAAAGCTTCCTTGGTTTCTGTGATTCCAGATTCATCAGCTGCTAACAGTTTCTTATGCTGTGACCAGAGTCTCCTAAGTGTAGTGGTAATGTGTCCCAAACAGGGATAATGTAGCTACTGTTAGATGGATATTGGCTGAAAGCAGGGAGTACCAGAGGAATGTCTATCAGTGCTTCATTGATTATGCAAAGGCTTTTGACTGTGAGGATCATAACAAACTGTCGCTGCTCTGAGAAGAATGGGAATCCCAGAACACTTGATCATGCTAATGCGAAACTTATATTTGAACCAAGAGGCAGTTGTCAGAACAGAGCAAGGAAACACTGCATGGTTCAAAATTGGGAAGGGCATACGCCAGGGATGTGCCCTGTCTCCATACCTTTTCAACCTGTATGAAGAATAGATCTTCCAGGAGGCTGGGCTCTATGAGGAGAAATGTGGCATCAGGATTGGTGGAAGATCCATTAACAATCTGCGTTATGCAGATGACACAACCCTGCTTGCTGAAGCTGAGGAGGACCTGAAGCGCTGGCTGCTGAGGGTCAGGGACTGAAGCCTACAATATGGATTGAGGCTCAATGTCAAGAAGACAAAGATTCTCACCACTGGACCAACTGGAAGCATCAGGATGGATGGTGAAGAGATTGAGATTGTTCCCAGCTTTAGTTTGCTTGGCTCCACAATCAGCACTCTTAGCACCAGCAGCCAGGAAATTAAAAGACGTATTGTCATGGGATAGTCTGCTGTTAGGGACCTCTCTAATGTACTCATGAGCAAAGGTGTGTCTCTGGAGACAAAGGTACTTCTGGTACAGGCCACGGTCTTTGCAATCACTTGTTATGCATCAGAGAGCGGGACAATGACCAAGGAGGATAGAAGGACAATTGATGTTTTTGAGCTTTGGTGTTGGAGGAGAGTGCTGAAGTGCCATGAACTGCTAAAAGAACAAACAGATTCATCCTGGAGAGGTTAAACCGGGCTGCTCCTTGAAGGCAAGGATTCTGAGGCTTCGTCTGACATACTTTGGTCATGTTATAAGGAGAGACCGGTCCTTGGAGAGGGACATCATGATTGGGAAGGTGGAGGGCAGTTGCAGGAGGGGAAGGCCCTCTGGGAGATGGATTGATCCGGTGACTGGGGCTATTGGGATGAGTGTGTCGGAGGCAATGAGATTGGCACAGGACAGAGCAGAGTTTAGAGCTGTTGTACATTAGGTCGCTATGAGTTGCAAGTGACTTGTTGGTACATAACAACAACAACAAAAATAAGAGTGGAAAAAATATACCAAGTAAATGACAACCAGAAAAAAGCAGGATTAGTGATATTAATCTGTGATCAAATAGATTTCAATGCAAAAACCATCACAAAGGACAAGGAAGGTCACTACATAAAGATTAAACAGTCAATAGAACAAGAAAATATAAAAATAATAAATATCTATGCACCAAATAATAGATCTGCAAAATATAGAAAACAAACATTAACAAAATTTAAAAAAGGAAACACACAACAATATTATAAGAGTTGGAGAATTTAATAAATGACTTTCAAGAAAAGATAGACCTTCCAGAAAGAAATTCAAGAAAAGCTGTTGAAGAATTAAACCAAACAGTAAACCAAATTGATCTCACAGCTATTTATAGGCTAATGCACCCCAAAAAATCACAGCATACCTTCTTCTCCAACATGCAAGAGACATTTTCCAGAGTAGATCACATTTTTGGACACAAGGCAAGCATCAATAAATTCATAATCATAGATATAATACAAAGAATCTTGTCAGATCACTGTGCTACAAAATTAGAAATTAATAACAAGAGGACTGTTGTTATGTGCCGTTGAGTCACCTGTGACTCATTGCGACCCCATGTACAACAACCCGAAACCCTGTTCTATCCTTTGTCAATTTTACTTTCTCCAACACACCCATCCCCACTACCCCAGTGACTGAATCAATCCATCTCATGGAAGGTTTTCCTATTCTGTGCTGTCCCTCCATCCTCACAAGCATTACGTCCCTCTCCAAGGACTTATCCTGCCTTGCAACATGTTCAAAGTATATCAGACAGAGCTTCAGAATCCTTGCCTCCAAGGAGCAGCCTGGCTTCACCCTCTCTAGGTCGAACTTGTTTTTCACTCTCCCAGCTCTCCATCCAAAATATACTATGTAAGAAAAGCAGTCTTTCCTCCAAAATGGAGTCCACTTAACTCTCAGTGGTTGAATCATAGTTAATGGCAAAACACCTTTGCCTCAAGAACAAGATGAAGATCTTTTAATGCAGATGCATCAGTCACTACATATAGGAACAAAAGCTCGTTTAAAATTTCTCCAACCTTTGTTTCATTCCGCTTCCCTGACCTGAACTGTTGAGTCAGTGCAGAACAGATGTCTTATTTGTAAATTAGTGAATACTCAGGAGGATATCTGGACCATACCCTACACACATCAACCCTGAGGACATAAACCTGGACAAGACCAGAAAATTGATTTCACCCATATACCAACCCACATCTCCAGAATCACCTAGCAGGTATCCTCTAGTTTAGGTATCTGCTGAAAGCTGCACCAACCATGTTGCCCCTAGTCTTCAGGCAAAGTAGAGTGCATCAATGGACTCATTAAGTCCCATCATACTAAACTCAGTGTCAAGTTACACAGGTCTAAGGTTGTTCACTTCATATTTTCTAAGCCCCTATCTGAGCAACACCTCTTTGATCATTCTTTATAAGCCCCTTCGAGCTGATATACAGCTGACTATTTCTACTCAACTATAATCTACTCACTGAACCCTCTTTTAGCACCATATCTTCCTTATCTCTCCCTCCTTAGACAATTATTCTGGGAACAAAGAGACCACTGAATACCCAGACCCTTGTCTGAAAGTCTAGACCAGACAGCTGGAGTCACCCTACAAGATGCCATTTTCCTAAAACGGCATACACCTAAACCTCTTAAACAACGCTAAGATAGACCTTACACAGGCATCCTGGGCAACCACACAGATTTTAATGTCATAGGTAACCCCCATTGGCACCACCATTCTCATGTCAAATTGCTCTTGTCACTAGGTGATTTTCCTACACCTCTCAGATGGTGGGTCTCACTACTCTTCACCTCACTCAGATCCCATGTCTTCAGTAGCTCTTATGTACAGAGATTTAAAGTGAAGGAAACTTAAATTTAGTAGTCTATTCAAAACACACACCTCATTGGTTCAGCAGACTGCTCTCAATGACAAGCAGCAATCATCATTTCAATATCACCTAAAGCAGTTTCATCCTATGGATGACCCTTTGCTTGTTTCCTAGAATACCAAGTCCACTCATACTGTTGGCAGTGGTCAAAGACATATGGGGGGCGTTCATATTGGTCATGCAGGATCCATGATATTTATAATACCAAAGTTTGTGGAGTTTTTTGGTTTGGTGCTTTTGTGTTTTGTTTTTGTTTTTTTTTTTTAATTGAACAAGGAAACTAACTACCTTTGCATCTTGGACCCCTGGAACAACAGATGGTAGGCTAGGTTTAAAGGAAAACTACATCTTACTACATATAGTTCCTTGCCCTCTAGTACAATACACATAAGCAGAGAATATGTTCTAGATGCCAACACGCAAGAACAGGTCTCCAATAACATTCTCCAAGCTGAGCAGACAATGATAGAACATGTCTCTAAAAGTCTATAAGCTTTGTAGCCCCCAACCTGGGTCCAATTTATCCAGACTGGCTTACAATTCCTTAACCAAAATCAGATAGTTAGCAGTAATTTCCATTGTTTCCTGTGTGCCTTTTTGCAATGACCTTTTCTAGAGGTAGTAGTACTGATTAATTTCTGTATACCACACTCCACCAAAACTCAAGCCATTCCATCAGCCCAAACTAAGTCTTCACCATTCCAGGACAAATTCCCCTCTGGGAACCAGAGCCTGATAAGCAGACTAAACTCTCTTGCATCTGCTATGTAACTTCTTCATTTGTGCCCGCTGCAATGGAGCACAGCAACTGTGTACATAATGTTAGCATGAATAAGCACACTGTAGCTATACCAGGACAACACTTTTAATATAATGAGACTCTATACATAATTCCACCACAAAAAAGGGCCGTGTTTCTGTGTAACAGTCATACCCCATCTCACCTTGTATAAAAAACAGGCAAAAGACCATAAGCCTTCTCCTAAATTGACTTGAGAACCCATTTCTAACCTGGGTTCTTCCTTTTCTAGGATGAATAGTAATCATAACCACATTATTATTAATCACTCCCTGCCTTTTTAAATTCTTACATCACAGGATAAAATAAATGACCAACATAACAATGAACCAACTGCTGTTGCACCCATATTCCCCACTGGCTACTGATCCCAGGCCGATCCAATCCAGCCTCTGAGCCCCTGATCTTCACCCCTACTTAGCAGGAAGTAGCAAGAAGAGAGATAGGTCACCCCTTTTCATCACTAAAGTGTCTGAGATGTTAAGTTTGGAGAGGGTGCCAAGGGGGAGAATGAAGAATTCAAAGAATATACATGTTGACAAGAAGAGTGAATGGCCCTGCCCACTTAACCGAACTAATGGATGAACCATAAATCACAGTGGAATGCCTCTCCTTTTCCTCCCTTAAGACCATGTTATAAAAATCCTCCACAATAAGCTCAAAAGCTCTATTTCCTTATTCTGCATCTTCAGAATGAGGAACCTCTCCTGGGAGCCCCTCTAATAAAGCTGCTTTTAAGTTTTATCTCATGTTCTCTGTCTTCTTTCTGAGCTCTATAACCTAACACTAGATTTATTGTTGTTGTTTTTGTTATTATGTGCCATTGAGTCTGTTAGTTGCCTGTGACTCATAGCAATTCTATATACAACAGCCCTATACTATGCTCTATCCTTTTGCCAACCGTATTGTCTCTGACATGCCTATCCTCATTACCTCAGTCACTGAATCAATCCATTTCATTGAAAGTCTTTCTCTCCTGTGCTGTCCATCCACCCTCCCAAGCATTATGTCTCTCCAAGGACTGATCATACCTTGAAACACGTCTAAAGTATGTCAGACGAAGCATCAGAAGAATCCTTGCCTCCAAATGGCAGCCTGGCTTCAACCTCTCCAGGGTGAACTTGTTTGTTTTCCTAGCAGCAGTTCATGGAATATTCAATACTCTTATCCACCACCACAGATCAAAGGCATCAACTCTCCTTCTATCATCCCTAGTTATTGTCTAGCTCTATGATAAATAACAAGTAACTGCAAAGACCATGGCCTGGAGCAGGCGTACCTTAGTCTCCAGACTGACATTGTTGCTATACAGTACTTTGGAAAGGTCACTGACAGCAGGCTTTTGCAATGCAATTCTTCTCTCAATTTCCTGGCTGCTGGTACCAAGAGCATTAGCTGTAAAGCCAAAGAAACTGAAGCTGTCAACAATCTCAATCTATTCATTGTCTATCATGATGCTGACCATAGGCCCAGTGGTAAGAATATTTGTTTTCTTGATGTTGAGCCTCAATTCATATTGAAGGCTGCAGTCCTTGACCTTCTTCAGAAAGTACTGCAGGTCCTCTTCAGTTTCAGCAAGCAGGGTTGTGTCATCTGCGTAACGCAGATTGTGATGAGTCTACCATCAATCCAGATGCCACACTTCTCCTCATAGAGCCCAGCCTCCCAGATAATATGTTCACATATAGAATGAAAAGATATGGAGATAGAACACATCCCTGATGTACACCCTTCCCAATTCTAAACCATGACGTGTGTTATTGCTCTATTCTGACAACAGCCTCCTTGTTCAAGTATAGGTTTCACTTAAGCATGATCAAGTATTCTGGGATTCTCATTCTTTTCAGAGTCAGACACACTTTGTTGTGATCCACACAGTCAAATGCCTTTGCATAGACAATGAAACACAGACAAAGATTCCTCTGGTGCTCTCTGCTTTCAGCTAAGATCCATCTGAGGTTAGCTATAATATCCTTAGTATCACAGCCTATTTTAAATCCAGCCTGCACTTCTGGCAGTTCTCCATCAATGTGCTGTTCCAGTCATTTTTGGATAAACTTCAGCAGAATCTTGCTTGCATGTGATATCAATGATACTGTTCAATAATTTCCTCACTCTGTTGGATCACCTTTCTTTGGAATGGGAACAAATATAGATGTCTTCCAGTCAATTGGCCAGGTGGATATCCTCCAGATGTCTTGTCACAACTTGGTGAGCACATCCAGGACAGCATCTGTTTGTTGAAATAGGTCATTTGGGATGCCATCATTTCCTGGGGTCTTGTTTTTTGCCAATTCTTTCAGAGCAGCTTGAACTTCTTCCTTCATCACCACAGGCTCTTGCCTATAAGTTTTTTCATGAAATTCTTCTATATCCACCAATTCCTTTTGGTACAATGACTCTGTATACTCTTTCTATCTTCATTTTCTGCTTCCTGGATCATTTAATATTCTACCCAAAGCATCCTAAGTATTGCAACTTGAAGTTTGAATTTGTTCTTAAGTTCCTTCAGCTTAAGTAATGCTGAGCAAGTTTGGCCCTTTTGACTTTTTGACTCCAACTCCTTGCACATTTCATTGTAATGCTTTACTTTGTCTTCCAGTGCTGCCATTTGTAATCTTCTTATCAACTCCTTATTATCTTGATTTCTTCCCTTTGCTTTGGCTTCTCGGTACTCCAGTGCAATATTTGGAGTTTCTTCTGACATACCTCTTGGTCTTTTCCTCCTCCTCTGTCTTTGTAATGACCTTTTGCATTCTTCCTTGATGATATTTTTAATATCCTCCTACAGCTAATCCACCCTCACTAATTATTGTTCAAGTCCTTAAACCTGTTCCTGAGATGATTTTGAAATTTAGGTGGGATAGACTCAAAGTCAAATATTGCTTCCTATTACCATGATTTAATTTTCCTTAGCTTCAGCTTGAACTTGCATGTGAGTAGCTGGTGGTCTGTTCCACTATCATCTGGCACCTAGCCTAGTTTTCACAGATGATGTAATAATCAGATAGAACATCAGATATTCATCAACAAATGAATGGCTAGAGAACCTGTGGTATATTCACACAATGGAATACTA
>NW_006399769.1:12098558-12115464 GCF_000299155.1 Elephantulus edwardii
GGGAGGAGTAATAGGGAATGGCAAAGGACACACCGACAAAGGAGATTAATCAGAACTGACTTTGACAAGCACTGTGGCAATTGGACAATTAAAACAGACTTTCAAGCGGGGCAAAAAAAAGAGGAACGAACTGGGAGGGAGGGTAGAGAAAATAGTGCAACAAAGAATGAGTGGAAACCCAAAATCTCTGTAAACGCTCATTAAAATTGATAAAATTTAATTTAAAAAAGAACACCAGATACACAGTTATAACTCATAAGAGAAGTGTCACACATCTTAGAAAACTGCTTCTTAATCAGAACATACCTTGTCTGAATGCTGCCTCGTTAATATTATAGAAGTTAGAATTTATCATATCTAGAGTAGATACATTATGTTAGAGATCATAGCCAAGTTGACAATACTAAACATTACTGGGTAGAGGATGTGCTGTAATCTTTGGAGAGTCTGAATAAACTGAGTGAGATGAAGGACTCCCGATCCTTAATTTTTGCTCTGGTGACCTAGTAACAAGAAGCTGCACTGGAATCCTGAAGCCGTGCAGTTCAAGGCCATTAACCACTCAGCAGGAAAAGGAGAGTTAATCTCTTTCTGTGCAATTGACTGCCTCTGAAAACCCTCTCAAGGGTCAGCTATTGGTCAGTTCTGACTACAGTACACAACAATATCCTTAATTTTAACAAGACTAGTTTTTATTTGTTCTACAGTTTGTATTGACATTTATGATTCTGCTTTTAAAACTTCTTCAACTATAAATAGGTTAGATGTTGTCCAACTCATAAACTAACTTTCATTTAGTGGAAACTGACTCATAACTGACTATTTTGTTGTTTTTCTGAGGCTGTGAATCATAGGGAAAGGGATAGTCCATCTTTCTCCTGTGGAACTTCTGGTGGAATAGAACCACCAGAGAGGCAGAATCTTTGGATCAGTTGCATAGTTCTTTATAAAATATGGCAAACAGATCTCCCTAGATGTGGTTAGTTACCTTGTAACTTAAGCAAAACAGAACAAAACTATGTCCTTGCTATCATCACAATCACTTTATTAGTGCTATTGTTTCAATCAATCTCACTGAGAATCCATTACCCTTATTGATCCTTCACCAAATCTGGCACCCTCTTCTCTTTCCTGATTGTGTGAAAACTTTCAGGCTTTAAATCCAAGTCTATCTTAACCTAGAAGTGGAAACTTGTCTACCATAGATGATCTTGCTAGTATTTTAAATGTTTTCTAACACCATATTAAAATGTAAAGTAAGTGTAATCTGATTGCCACAGTTTGACAAATTGAGAGTGGTTGATAGATACGGATGCAGAATGATAGATAGACAGTTTCAAAATTCTCTGATCTAGTGTAAATTTCTAACTTTTCAGTTCTGGAGATTGAGATCCAAAGGCTTAGTTTGGTTTCTTATAGATATTGAGCTAAAAATAAACAGAATTTGACCATGTGACTTCTTTTCCTAAGAAAAGGTCATTTTTTTAAAATGTAAACATTTATTTTAAGTACTTGATCTGTGACGTTGTTGCTGATAGGTCAGAACTCATAATAAATCCTCCAGCATGTTTTTAAGAGGATTCAGATTGCATGGGTGGAGATAGACTATTTTTCTCCCACAGAGCATCTGGTGGATTAAAATATTATTTTTGGATTGACTGTACAACTCCTTTTCACTAGGCCACCAGGACTCCTCATCTTTTCTATTGTTGTTATTGTTAGGTGCCATTGAGTTGAGTATGATTCACTGAGACTCTATGAAAAATGGATCTAAACCCTGTCTTATCCTGTGCCGTCTTCATACTTCCTGATACACTGGAGCTTATTGTGGCAGTCACTGTGTCAATCTGCCTGGTAGAGGGTTTTCCTCTTCTTCACTGACCCTCCACCCTTCAAAGTGTCATGGCCTCCTAGCAGCATGACTGAAGTATGTGAGACAAAGCCACATCATCACATTTTCCGAAGAGCACCCCGTCTGCACCCTCTCCAGGACATAATTGTTTCTTCTTTTGGTAGTGTATGGGATGTTCAGTACTCTTCTTTAACATCACAACTCAAAGGCATCAATTCTTCTTCTGTCATCCCTATTCATTGTCCAGCTTTCGGAAGCACAGCAAGTGATCAGAAAAACCACGGCTTGAATCAGATGTCCCTTAGTTTTCATACTAACATCAATATTCCACAATAATTTAAAGAGTTCCCTAACTGCAGACTGTCCCAGTGCAATGTGTCTCCTTATATCCTGACTGCTGGTATCAAGGGTTGTAATGGTGGATCCAAGTAAGGTGAAGTTGTTGACAGTTTCAATCTTTTCTCTATCTATCATAATGTTGTCTATTACTCTATTCCATATTTTGGTAAAGATCTTTGTTTTCTTGATATTGAGACACAATCCATGCTGAATGCTGCATTCCTTAATCTTCTGTAACAAGTGCTTCAAGTTCTCCTCACTTTTAGCAAGCAAGGTTGTGTCATCGGCATAACACAGGTTATTGATTAATTTCCTTCCAAACCTAATGCCACATTCCTCTTCACAGAGTTCAGCTATGAGCATAATTTGTTCAGCATACAGATTGAACAGATATGGACTATAAACTTGATTAAAGAAAAGCTAGGAACAATGTTAGAAGTCCTAATCCACAACATAAACAATCTTCAAGTATACTGAAAAACCTGCAACCAGGAGAAGACAAAGTAGATGAGTGGGATCTTCTAAGAATCAAATCCCTATGCACATACAAAAACTTCTCCAACAGGTTTAAAAGGGAAGCGACCAACTGGGTAAAAGTATTTGGGAATGACACATCAGATAAGGGACTTATATCCAGAATTTATAAAATGCTTGAGCACCACAACAAGATAAAGGTAAATAAACCAATTGAAAAATGTGCACAGGATATGAACAGACACTTTACAGAAGAAAACATTCAGATGGCCAACAAGCACATGAAGAAATGTTCAAAATCCCTAGCTCTAAGAGAGATGCAAATTAAAACAACTACGAGATATCATTTCACCCCAGTCAGAAAAGCAAAATTTAACAAAAAAGCAAGCAACAAATGCTGGCGAGGTTGTGGAGAAACTGGAACCCTTATTCACTGTTGGTAGGAGTATAAAATGGTGTAACCATTGTGAAAGGTGGTATGGTGCTTTCTCAAAAAGTAACAAATAGAGATGCCATTTGACCCAACAATTCCACTGCTGGGAATATACCCCAAAGAGGCCAAAACTGACATCTAAGCAGATATATACACACTCATGTTTACTGCAGTTTTGTACACAATAGCAAAGAGTTGGAAACAACCTAAGTGTCCATCAACAAACAAATGGATAGAGAAGCTGTGGGATATTCACACAATGGAATACTAAGCTGATTGGAAAAGAAGGAACTCATGCAATATTACTCAAAATGGGTGACTCTGGAGAACATTATGCTGAGTAAAGTATCTCAGTCACAAAAGGACAAATACTGCATGGTGCCACTGTTGTAAAAGAGGACTGACCTTAGGGTTGGGGAGAGACTGAGAAAGATGGGTCCAGTAATGTATACTGCATTGAAACAAATGAGGGAGAAAACTATTTAAGAGGGAAAATTATTAAGTATTTTTGTCATGACAGGAGTCTAGATCGAAGGGTACACGGTGGAGTGGCCCTGGGGGAGGGTTTGTAAAACAATGAAGGAATTTCTTTTACTTTTCCAAGAAGGTAGTGTACTAGAGGGGAGGGTTGGGAGAGGAGAAAAGTGCAACAACGAATGAATGAAAATCTAAAGTCTCTGTAAATTTTTACTGAAATTAATAATAAATTTAAAATTAAGAAAGTATAAAGAAGAGAGAGAATACAACTCTAATGCACTCCCTTCTTAATTTTAAACCACGCAGTGTAGAATGTGTGTTCACACACACACACACGTGTACACACCCGCAGTTAATACACACACTCAACATGACCGTAAAATGTGCACAATATTTTCTATAAACAAAGTCAGACTTTTTTTTTTTACATTTACTCTGGTGTCATTTTGGATTGAATGTGCCATCTTGGATTCAAATGAAATTTTAGCTTCAATAAAATCATTTTGTTACTGCATGAGTAAATGTTAGAAATGCATGATTATTTCTTAGTGAGTTGATAAATAATTTGCAAAGCCAAGGCATAAAGACTTAATATACTTATAACCTTAGTTATACAAAAATGTGGAAACCAATGAAATATGATCCAATATCTCTTAGTAATAATTTAACAAGTCCATAATATTAATGTGTTTGAAGTTATGACAAAAACAATTTCAGCTCTGCTTCTGAGGTAATAATAACAACAAATGCCATCAACAAGTAATGATTGTGTTGTCTACTTACTGTGTAGTTTTATGTAATTTCTTTTTTTCAAAGTATGTTCTTTATTTTCTTTCATTACAACTAAATAGGAATGCAAAGAAATCATACTTCACGTGTTGAATATAAAGTTATGGGTAGATCTATTAGGGGCAAATATGTAATTTGAATTAAATTCCATCAATTATGAAACAAAGTTTAACCACACACTTGAATTTTCAATTAAAAAAGTAAAACCAGTCTTGTTAAGAACACTAATGAATATAAGTCCCACTATCAAGTCCATTCCAATTGCCTCAGAAGTTCACTCTAGAAATACCATCCTTAGCTTTGCCATAAAAAATGTAAGATCTAATCAACCTTCAAAGACTTATTAGCAGTGTGTCTTGGGACAAGAGATATTTTTCTGTGAGTATATTCATTTCCCTATAAGAGGATCTGTAACAATTCCATAAGAAGTTGTATATAGAATAATTTCATATCAAAATCACAAAGTACCCTAAAGACTTTGTCTATTGTTACTATTGTCATAACTAAAGGACAAATAGATCATAGAGAGACAAATTCTTACTGATATGCTTTGGTTTGCTCTTGACCTCTATTCTAGAAGAGGGTACTAGCAATTGTACCCAAGAGTTCACGATATGAAATACACTTTTTAGTACCTCACTTGAAAATCAGTTTTGAAAATAAATTAGAGTGACATTGTGATAATTATTCATCTTGAGACACTGTCCATGAAAGTAAAGGACAATGCAAATGGACATGAAGAGTTCTTGAACAGAGTAATATGGAAAGAATTTATTATTTCACCTATGGAATTTATGTATCATTAGAAAGCTTTTATAAATAGAGATTCTTCTTTCATACAAGACAGTGATGGTATTAAGCCTGTCTGGGTCGGAGAGACCAAAGGACTAAAATAGAAGTTAGGAAAATTATGCACTAGTGACAGAATATTTTAGTTACTTAGTGTTGCTTACAGAATAAATTTTCTTATGTCTCTGAGACAAATTTACTGCTAGTGAGTCAAATTTTTGTTCTTTAGAATAGAACAGAATCCCCCTATAGTGTTTTCAAGACTATAAATCTTAATAGAAGTGTACTGATGGATTTTCTTTCCCACAGAGCAGCTGGTGGGTTTGAATCTCTAACCTTTCAAATATCAGGCCACTGCTAACCACTATACCATCAGGACTCTTCTCTTGTCTCCAATGCCTCATGAATTTTAAGCTCAGCAAAAATTTACAGATAGTGAATAATAAGTTCTGTGGAGAGGGGTAATATGAAAATCATATCCATACCCATCCATATATATATTTGCAAAATAAAATAAAAATTTATTTTATAAACATAGGCTTTGCTAACTTCAGGAGTAGTTATAGAAAATTCACTAAAGGAGAGCCAGAAGATGAGCTATTTTCTTTAACAAAAAAATGTGTCTGGGCCATAAAGCACAGAAATTACAAGTTTGATGAATACAAAGTACAATGCAGAGAACAAGATTAATTCATACTGGAGAGAAAAGCCAAGTAAAAGTTAGTAGTTTGTCTTGAATATAATTCTAAATGCTCGAAGCTTTAATTTTTCAAAAATTTTAATTGTGAAATAATTTTTCTTGTAGACGTTTATACAAGTGTCTATGATGTTTAATTCAATTTAAGCATCATTTGAAATATAAGTTTAAGTAGACAAACCAGATTTTTCCCCCAAAGGAATAAGAATTTTGAAGTTAAACTTCTTGTTGTTAGGTGCCATGCATTAATTTTGATACTTCACAACCCCCACATGAAAGAGCAGAACTGCATCTTCTGATTTCCAAGGCTGTGATCCTCATGAGAGAAGATTGCTATGTCTTTTCCAATGAAGTTTTTAATGTAGCTGACCTTTTGGATAGCCCCTAAGTATTTAGCCATTGCTCTACCAAAACTCCTTTTAAAAGAAATCGTAGGACCCCAGAACTCTACAAATGTGAAACACTGGTCCATACTCCAATATATTCATGAAACAAATCTCAATTTAGATAACAATAATTCCTGCCAGTAAAACTTCATGTCAGGTATCTAGTGTCACCCATAAGGCTAGAAACAGGTGCGACTATTAATGTGAATAAAGTTTAATTTTGCCATCTAAGAACGTAATCAGTGATAAGGAGACATGAATTCATCAAAGGTGAAACTTTATCTAGTTTCATAATCTAAACAATTAAATATCTATGAATTATCAAGGAAGTTCTGGTGGCCTAGTGACAAGAAGCTGTACTGCAATCCCAAAGACATGCAGTTCTAATCCACCACTTGCTTCACAGGAGAAAGACGGGCTCTCTCCTACAGTGTGATTAACTGCCTCTAAAAACCAACTGGAGGGTCAGCTATAGATCAGTTCCGACTCATCAGTACACAACAGCAATGATTTTTCTTATGTGAAGCAAAAGCAGTAGTTATGAAAAGGCTAGAGAATGGTTCAACAAATAAATCTCTTTAATGCTGAGATTGTGAAGATTACTCGTTCCTTCAACTTCTTTGCAGTTAGTCTGCAACATCTTTGACTTTCAGAAGGTGACAATGTAACTGTTAAGTTAGTGGACTTAAGGAAGAAATCAGAGAGAAGGAGAGAAAGCTTAATGCAGCTTTATTGAAGGGGGGGGAGCTCCCAGGTGAGTTCCTCATTCTGAAGGTGAAAAATGGGAGTCACAATGTGAATTTCTGGGGGGGGGATTTTTATAACAGAGTCGTTAGTGTGGGACATTCTAATCGGATTCACAATCCACCTGCTAGCTCAGCCAGGGCGGCAAGGTCATTTGCTCTTCTTATCAGCAGCAGGCAAGGCCATCAATGTTTGAATTCTGAATGTTTCATTCTTATTTTTCACTCCCGGTGTCTAGACTTAACAGTAACAGTGCAGGTTCTTTGGACTTCAGGGTCCCCATTGCTGTACCTCCTAAACTTGAGTAGATAATTTTATGTATAAATTGCCTGAACTGAAATTCTATGAGTTTGTATCAACTCTAAAATAGTTGTTGGGTTGCAGTATCTACAAGAAATGTCAGAGTTTGCTTTCCATGTTGGAATCAAACGTTCAAATTTTGGCAAGACTTCACTAAAAATAAAATAAACTTCTGAGTCTAAATCAGATATTCCCTTACTACAGTAATTATTCATAGCTTATAAAATCATAAGGAGTCCTGGTGGCCTGGAATATAAGGTGTCAGAGAGCTATGAAAGATGGACAGTTCAAATCTACAAGCTAGTATGTGGGAGAAAGATGAGCAGTCTTCTCTAGTTATGTTTTATAGCCTTTTGAATCTGATCAAGGGTTACTGTGGGTAAGACCTGGCTTGGCAGTGGTAGATTGCTATTGTATATCATAAACTCCTTTCTGAGATAATATTTCATATCTAGAATAAGATAGAAGTCAATGTTTGTTGTCCTCTGTCTTGTCAGTTATCAGAATATTTTAGATGAGTTTCTTAAATAGTGATTAGAAGAAAGTAGTGTGCATGGTGAAACACATAAAATTAACACTGCAAAAGTCTTTCTTTTTATTCAAATTAGAGTGAATAAAATTTGGCATGGAATAATAAACAAAATAAGTTATTCTTTATGTTCATCTTGGGAAAGATTATATGCTTAGATCCCATACTTGGAATTCATTTCAGATATATACTAACATTCAAGGACATAAACTGAAACCAGACAAGATCAGGAGAAGGTTTATTCTTCTCTAAATCTTAGAAATCTTTGTGTTTCCAGATGCTTCCCCCAGCCTATAAATACATTTTGCTTTGCATTCTGATCTCACTGAGGTAAAAAGGCAAAAGAACAAGAAAGAAAAATAAAAGAAAGAGAAGAGAAAAAAAATCATCAAAAGAAAAAAGTCACATATCTCTACCTAGGCAATGATCAAGTGCTTTTTCTGTTTGTGGCTGAAATGTTTCTTACTTCATTCTACATATTTTTTTTTCTCTTAGCTTCTTTAGTAATGTAATCCCTAGTATTCAGCTGGAAACATGTCCTGCTAAAATGTAAATTTCTCAGTGTTCTTTGAAACTCTGATTTGTCATATTGAAAAGCACTTATCAATAGAAAACAATAAAACAATTCAAGAATTGTCATAGGGAGAACACAAAATAGTTGCTAATGCATGCTATCTTCAATAGCACTCAAAGTTTTTTTCAATTTCTAGACTTTCTTTTGTGGATTTTGTTGTTGTTGTTGTATCTACCTATTTACTCAATTAAAATTTTTTTAGAATATAATATATAGAGGATGGATAATCTAAACAAAGTTAATATACAGAACCATAAAATCTGGGCCATCATTTACTCAGGTTTCCTTCTCTCTAATGGCTCCTGAAATGTGCGTGATTGTGGCAAATTGGGATTGTGATAAGTTGGGTGCTAGAATTTTCTCTTTCATATGATTTGCTTCAGTCATCTGGCAACCATGGGAAGAACCAACCAGAATATAAACCTAGAAAAGATAATAGACAAAGCAAAATAAACCCAATTAGGCACCACATAATAATAAGAAAAGAAAAATATTTGGGTCTAGGATAACCGTGTTGAGATACTGCCTTACCAATTCTGGAGTCACACTACTTCTGAAGTTTCGATTTTTTTCAGAGAAATTTTTGTATTGTTTCAGCCCATTTCCATTAAATTTTTAAGTCAGAATCATACTAATTAATTTGAATTCTCTTTCTTCACAATTGGAAAACCACTAGATGTAAGCATGCATTTGAAAATGATCTATCAGTCACATTGGCACAGTATCCTTTGAATTGATAGTGGAAGTGATAAAATATTTTACAAGTACTATTCTAATTAAATTCCAATGCTCAAATGTGGCTCAAATTTCAAATAAATTAAGATGGATTTAAGATTGTCACTACAAAAAAAAAAAGATTGTCACTACAATAACATGATTCTTTCTTACTTACAAACCACATGTTAGTAAAACTTCTTTAATAAATAGCTTCACCTCACAATTATGAAGTTAAAATGTTGTATGTTTTATTCAATACCGAAATAGCTTGATTGCGGAATCTCTATGAACATGGAAAATGACCAAAGTTATACAAGTGTTCACGTCTTTCTTTCTTAGGGTGGTTATGAGTCATCTACAACTCAAGAGTACTTAACAACAACAACAACAACAACAACAACAACTTTCTTAAGTAAGAGAAAAGGTTTAGATCTTAACCTGTGGTTCAGGCTTCTAAGTGGTTCCTATAAGTGATTGTTGCATAGCTATGTGTAAAATGGTTAAAATGTACTTCTAGAACTTTCTTGGAACATGATTATCAAGCTTTTGCTTTATAGCTGCTGCTGAATACCTTCACAAAAGATGGGAAACCATCAATCTATTTATACAATATCAAAATTCTCTACTATTAAAAACAAGCAAAGATACAAAATTTTTATAAAATGGAATTTTACAGTCATTGAAATAGAGTTATTGTTTTGTTAAGTGCTATTAAGTCAATTTCTGCTCTTAGGAAACCCATGTGTCAGACCAAAACTCTCAAATAGGTTTTTCTAGGCTATAATTTTTATAGGAGCAAATTGTTGGGTCCTTCTGTCACAGAATTCCTTGGTAGGTTCCAACCAACAACGTTCCAGTTAGCAATAGAATGCTTAATTCTTGAGTCATCAGGACTCATTATTGAGTCATTAATTTGGAGCCATTTTCACATATATGATTGCTAAGCAACACTGAATAGCTTATCCTATTAGTGGCTAGTTGTAATCCATGAAAACACAGTATGGTAACCTAGTGGTAAGGAATTGTGCTCCCAATCTAAAGACATGTAGTTCAAATTCACCACATGCTCTGCAGGAGAAAAACGGGCAAGGGCAATCTCATTCTTCTCTCTTCTTCTGCCTTTGAAAACCTGTTGAAGGATTGGCTATCAATTGGTTCTAACTTAATGGGACATAACAACAACAACTCATGAAAAGTTATTTCTTTTTAAAAAAATTTTATTGTGTTATTTTCTGTGTGTGTACTGTCAAATCAGATCTGACTGGTACAGGAGGAGGTTGTCCCACCTTCTCCAATAGAGCATCTGGTGGATTCGAACTGCACACCTCTCGGATTGAAAGTTATTTTTTTTAATAAGCAGGTCTCTGACTTTATTTTACTTGTTAATATTTATCTTTTGAATAAGACTTTCTTTTTTCACATTATCAGAACTAACTATTATAGAGTTAATTCCAGCTCTTAATAGACTTATCCCACAAATTCCATTCTGTAAATTTTAATGTATATTCAAGATAGTAAATCAAGACTGTAACTCTTAACTGGAACACATTGCCTCATCTTTCACATGTAGAAGAGATGATGGGATTGACCAGCCCAACACTTACACCACAAGTGTTTCTCTAGTGGATCAGGGTAGTTGAAAACAGCTAGTGTCCCCATCCAACATTCCTTTTTCAAATGTCTTTGTGTTGGGGTGTAAAAAAGATGCTTTATTTTTATCTACAAAGTTAAGGATACTAATATTCTTTCCTTTTTCGAGTAAAATTAGTGCAGGAAATAACTTTTCCCTATAATCACATCCTCCACTTTCTCCTTTCTTCCACTAAGAAAGAGATTAATCTATGTGAAGGTCTTATATCCATTCCTCTCTTGTTCAGTGAAAACATTTCCAAATTCATAGATCCTGTGCCTTGACTTCTCAGCAAATTTTCTCTGATGGGTCACGCCTATAAATGGTAGAAGCCCTCCAAATTCTGCTACATGGCAAACCCTTCCACTTTCTCTTTGTTGAAAAAAACCAACTCCTTTTTGACTGCTTTGAAATTTAGGGGGCAATTGAGTTTAGTTTAAGAGGGAGAATGTTAAAATACAATTTTACCGATCCAAGTCACATTCAATATTAAATTATATGCTGTAAACTCTTGGAGAGTAAGACTATTACTAGATGCATTCCATTCATCATGTGAATTCTCACACCTCTCTAATGAAATTGAATATTTTTATCTCTAAGCAAATGTCAGATTACGATAAAGAGCAAACAAGCAAACCAAAATAAAAATGTAAACAACAACAACAAAAATATAAACCAAGGCAACCACATGCTTTCTTGTGCTTATTTGCTAATTTGTAGAGAACTGTTTCACATGTTTTTTTTACATAATAATTTGGTGATGCCCATGGAAAACTGATCACTACTGATTACAAAATAAGGAAGAAAAAGTAAATCATAGTTTATTTTGTATAGTGGGTGATTTGTCTCTGAATGGCAACTCCTCCATGATAATCCAAGTTCTTTCAATGTTCCTTCTTGTCTGCAATCTTGATTGTCTCACAATTACATTCACCTTTTCCTGAGTAATCTTCCATTGTTAACCACGTCTTACAACATACCACCAGTTGCTGTTATGTGCCATCAAGTTGAAACTGACTCATAACTTTTCTTTTGATCAAAATGTTGATTAACAGGTGGTTGTCATTCCCCCCCCACCCTTTCTTCATGTTGAAGTGTAATCCATACCAAAGTCTTTGATCTTTATCAGTAGCAGTTGTTCTTAGAGTACAGCAAGCAAACTTGTGTTATCTACATAGTTTAGGTTTTTGTGAATATTCTTCCAAACCTGATTCCATATTATTGTACATACAGACTAACTTTTCAAATTATTTGCTACAAATGGAGTAAGAAGACTAAAAATATACAAACTAGACAAACCCATCCTGATTTTAAACTATAATATCCACTTGTTCTTTCCAAATGAGTTTTTCTAGTTTTGTCATAAATACACAACATAACTTATAGCATGTAAATCACATAAGATAGGGAGCTCCGGTGGCCTTGTGGCAAGAACCTGAGCTACAGTTTCAAAGACATATAGCTCGAATCCACCAAATGCTTCATGGAAGAAGGATGGGCAATCTTCTCCTGTGGGATTACTTGCCTCTGCAAACCCACCAGAGTGTCAGTTATGGTTTGATTCAAAATTGACAATTAAGTGTTCCATAATTCCAATTAATTTACAAAGTTATCTATAATTTGTTGTGATCTACACATTTGGAGGCTTTTATGTAGAAAATAAAACTATAGATAGATGATAGATAGATAGATAGATAGATAGATAGATAGATAGATAGATATCTTTTAAATATTCACAGATTTATGTTAATCAAGACCTATCTGACTTTACCAAGGTCATATTTTTTCATTTTAAAAATTTTAAAGAGCAGGTCAGGAAATTGTTGTTGTTGTTAAGTACTGTCGAGTCGCAGGCAACTCATAGTGACTCTGTGAAGGAGAGTCCTCGATGCTTGGGTGCCTTTCTTCTTCTCTCCAGGTTCGTAGGGTTTCT
Organism: Elephantulus edwardii; assembly: GCF_000299155.1. Taxonomy (NCBI): domain Eukaryota; kingdom Metazoa; phylum Chordata; class Mammalia; order Macroscelidea; family Macroscelididae; genus Elephantulus; species Elephantulus edwardii. Next base: position 12,111,222 of record NW_006399769.1, read on the forward strand.
GAGGCAAGCTATTATGGAAGTGGATGCCACTCCTCCTTCCAAGCTTGTTTTAATTGGGGAGCTCCACCCCACCCTCTGTCTGCATTGAATAAGCAGCCATTAACGCTTTTGACACATCAGTGTCACAGTGTTCAGCCTCACAGCAACCACAAGTGACCGTGGAACGGCAACTTATACACCAGGGCTATACGACCTAGAGGAATGTCTGAACAAAAACAATGAAAGACAAGCCTGAGGGCTGCAGGCCCACGGGCTCTTTCAGTGTCTTAGCAGCCGGACATGACCGATTGCTGGGAAACTCCCTGCCCCAGATCCCCATTCATCTGGCAAGTCTGCTCTGTGAACCCCCCTGTGGGTCCCAAAAAAACCACCACTCATGCTTGGAGTCCTCAAACCTACCACACCAGGAATTGATGGAATACCAATTACATATTTCAGTAAACAGATGCCACCCTGCATGTGCTCACCAAGTTGTGCCAAGAAGTCTGGAGGACAACTACTTGGCCAATTGACTGGAAGAGATCCATATTTATTCTCATTCAAAAAATAAAAAGGTGACCCCAAAGAGGGTGAAAATTATTGAATAATACCACTAATATCACACTCTAGCAAAATTCTGCTGAAGATTATCCAGAAACAACTTGACAGTACATTCAAAGAGAACTACCAGAAATACAAGCTGAATTTAGAAAATGTCGTGGTATTAGAAACATTATTGCCAATGTCAGATGGATCTTGGCAGAAAGCAGAGAATACCAGTATGTTGTCTACTTGTGTTTCACTGACTATGCAAAAGCATTTTACTGTGTGGATCACAATTGCGGCTAATCCTGAGGAGAATGAGAATCCCAGACACTTGATTTTGCTTATGTGAGACCTATACATGGACCAAGAAGCAGTTCTCAGAACAGAGTAAGGAAACACTGCATGGTTCAAAATCACGAAAGAAGTGTGTCAGGAATGAATCCTGTCCCCATACCTTTTCAAGCTGTATACAGAAAGGAACATTCTGTAAGTAGGGCTTTTTGAGGAGGAATGTGGCATCAAGATTGGAGGAAGACTAGCCAACAACCTACGCTATGCAGATGGCACAGCCTTGCTTTCTGAAAATGAAAACCTAAAGCACTTGTGAAGAAGGTCAAGGATTGTAGTCTTCAACGTGGATTGAAGCTCAACATCAAGATGACAGAGATTCTCACCACTGGGCCAACTGACAGCACCATGATAGGTGGAGAAGAGATTGAGATTGTTAGCAATTACAGCTTGCTTGGTTCCACAATCAAAACTTTTAACACAAGCAGACAGGAAATCGAAAGACCAATTATGTTGGAAAAAAAACTCCTGTCATGGACTTCTCCAGAATGCTGAGAAGCAATTATATCAGTCTAGATACAAAAGTGCACCTAATCCAAGCCATGGTCTTCTCAGCTACTTGTTATGCTTCAGAGAGTTGGACAATGACTAAGGATGACAGAAGAATAGATGCCTTCAGGTTGTGGTGCTGGAGAAGAGTCTTGAACATACAGTGGACTGACAAGGAAACAAATCGGTATGTCTTGAAGAGATTTTCCCTAGAAGCTAGGATTTTGAAGCTTTGTCTCACATATTTCGGGCACGTGGCTAGGAGAGATGAACCTTGGAGAAGACATAATGCTTGAAAAAGTGGAGGGATAGCACAAGAGAGGAAGATTCCAGAAGATGGATTAATACAGTATCTGGGGCAATAGGGGTTGGTGTGTTGGAATTGGTGATACTGGCTCAAGACAGGGAACGGTTCAAAGCTGCTGTACATGGGGTCTCTCATGTCTCATATGACTCAAAGGCACATAACAAAAACAACATACTATATTGTTGTTTTGGGGGGGGGTTTTATATATATAAGCCTCTTGTTTAGAGTCACAAGATGTGCTGGAGGGCCTTTGTATTTAAAAGTTGTTTGCTATTATATTTTGGAGGAACATTCTTCTAAGTGGTATAACACTCTTGTGTCATTTTGCTGTATTGAGTTAACCTAGGGTGGTTGTGATGCTGAACCTTGTGCCACTGGGGTGTCAAACACCATAACAGTTACCCATGGTGGACAGTGTTTGGTGCAGCTCCCAGGTTTCAGCCAGGTTTGGAGGGAGGAGTGGCATCCACTTCCTAAACAACATGCCTCTGGAAACTCTATGAAGTTTGATAAATGACGATAGTTGTAGAAATGCTTTAGGCCATTTGTTCATAGGGTTCATATGAGTAGTGCTCGACTTGATGGCAATCCACAACAACAACAACATATTTGTTTGGATACAACATCCATATACATTGTGTTTCATTCATGTATATTACTTACAATATCCTCATACATCCTTTCATTCACATTGTGTTTAATAGTATTGGTTATTGAATACTATTAATTATTGAATACATTGTGAGGTTGGTTGGTTGTTTTTTATACAGGAGTGTGAACATAATCCCCTAGTATTATAAATGAGTTTCCCACATTTTGGGGTATTGCACAGTCAACAGATCTGGAGTGCAATGGATGGGGCTCACCCTGGGAAAACCACCTTTGTAATCAAAGTATCTCTCCTACCAGACAATTGTGTTTTATAAACTCAATCACCATTGATCTATGCCCACAATTATTCTCTTTTCAGGTCTCCATGGATCTTTCCGAATTGTTCATCCTCCTCCCTCTGCCTACAAACTCTGTGGCCCCATGATTTCCCCTTCCCCACTCACAGGCCCCCTTCCAAACCTTTCATCCCTTTGGACTTCTACCCACATCTTAGTAATTATTTGCAATTCTACAATAAAGCTTTTCTGTTTGTATGATGAGCCTTATTGCTAACATGAACTCATATCTATTTAGGTTGACTGCTGCAGGGAATTTAATATAGCATATTTGAGTAAGTATAGAACCAAAGGACAATTTACTAAACTATCTTGATTCATCAGAAATGTTGACCCAGAACTTATACGCCGATGGTGAGGGGAAATAATTTTAATATGTGATAGTCTTTCAGTAATAAGTATTAGTTTAAGAAGATAAAAGAAAAATATGTAATGAGAAAAATTTTGTTGTCTGTGATGAACTGCAGTGAATTTATTTGTAGACCTCCCTTGTGAAATTTTACATAGTATTTTTGTTCATATGTAAATGCTACATTATGAGAAGTCCATGATTTTTAAAAGAAAATGAATTGGTGACCTCATAAAAGGTTGTCATTACATAAGTTTAGCGAGTTAACACCCCTTTTGGGCTTACTTTAGACAATTTCTAAGGAAAATTACTTTTTAAAGACCTCTAAGTTACCATTTAACAATCATTTTTCTATTGTACCAAGGGACTTTCACTTGCTAAACTTAAAAGATAATTTTGTTTTCTTGAAATGTCTTTTTCATCCCTGAGGAATTACTCAGACACCTGCTTTAGAGGAAATGCTTCTAAGAGTACAGAGCAAGTCAGTCTATTCTATTACTTCTAATGGAATTTAACAGACCTTGCCTTCTCCTTTCCATAATATAAACAGAGCACATTTCTCAAATAGGACCAAAGTTAACAAGAAAACAAAGAATGTCCTGTTTTATTCCATTGATGTTAGAGACAAAATAGCTAGAGTGAGGCAAAGCACTATTTGCCACCACCACTGCCACCAAGGAATGACTTACCAATTCCTATAACAGAGACATTCATTTAGCAAAGATCAATACCAAACAGTGGAACACAAAAATTAAAGGATTTTTAAAAATATACACTATTACTTAGTAGGAAATAAGCAGCTGTGTTCTGACTTGATGGTTGATACCTTTCTATTTCTCTCCTTTATTAAATATATGAGATGTTGATTTTCGTAGTAATTTGTTAAACCAGTACTATACATTTATAGTTGGCACCATTAAACTTTCCAAGCCTATGTTTCGATATTCAGAAGTTACTGAAGGCACTCATCTCCTGAGAGGCTTGAATAAATAAATGCAAACAAAAACATGTACACAAGTATTGACTGACCCATGATCCACAACAGCTAAAAGGTAAGTATCTATCAACAGATGAACTAATAAACAAAACATATTACATGCAAGCAATAGAATATTACTTATACAAAAGAGAAATTAAGTTCTGATACACACCACATGTCTAAAATTTGAAAAACAAGCTAAGTAAAATGTTGTTGTTGTTATGTGCTGTCGAGTCGTTTCCGACTCATAGCGACCCTATGCACAACAGCCCTAAACCCTGCTCTATCCTGCGCCAACC
>NW_006399769.1:12116993-12137129 GCF_000299155.1 Elephantulus edwardii
GTATATTCCTTCCATCTTCTTTTAATACTTCCTGGATCATTTTATATTCTGCCCAAAGCATCTTTGATTACAGCAACACTAGGATTAAATCTGTTCTTCAGTTCCTTGAGCTTAAGAAATGCTGAGCGAGTTCGGCCCTTTTGATTTTCTGACTCTAGCTCCTCGCACATTTCATTGTAGTATTAAATGATAAAAATGTATAATTACACTAACATACTCATGATGAAATGAGAATGGTATAGATACCAAGGTGTTATCAGTGGCTACTAGAACTGGAATAGAGAGGAATAGGATAAATAGGTGAGAGTCATGTTGTATAGAAATTTGTCTTGTATAACAACAACAAAAAAAGTTTCCATTCTGTGTGTATTTTTTAGAATAATTAAGCACCTTAAGGTGAAGAGCAAGGAGGATATTGATTGCAAGTTCACAAGTAAGGAGCATAGAGGATAGATAGACATCAAACTCAGCTCCACATCTTTGAGAAACTCTGGCTTTGTATACAAGGAAGTATATATAGCAAGCACAAGTTACAAGTTACACAGATTATGGGCTCTAATGTCCTACTCAGTGTAGCTGGTGAGGTTGATGTGGTCATGAAGAAGACTTTTAAACACCACCTTTGTCATGACTTATGCCATGCTACTGAGATTACTGGGTAGTGAAGAGATCAGGAGACGTATGAGTAAGTCTCTAGTTACATACTTATCCAAACTATTGTGGAGCAATGATGTCAGCTTGAGGACTAAGATCTGATGCAGCCATTGTCTTTTCAATCACTTGCTATGCATCTAAGAGTTGGATGATGAATAAAGATAACAAAAGAAGAATTGATGCCTTTGAGTTGAGCTCGAGTTGCTGGTTTTGAATTGAGTTGAATTTAAAAAGTATATTTAATAGCCCTGGACTGCCAAGAAATAAACAAATGTGATTTAGAGAAAGTGCAGCCAGAATGTTTTCTGAAGACAATGATAATAAAGCTTTGTTTTATATACTTAAAATATATTTCTGGGAGAGGATATTTCTTGGAAAAGGATATCATGCTTGGAAAGATGGAAGTTCAGAGAAAGAGAGGAAGACCCTCAACCAGGTGGATTGACACAGTGGCTGCTGCAATGGGCTTGAGTGTGTCAGAAATTGTGACAATGGCACAGGATAGGACTGGGTTAAGACTTGTTGTCATAAGGTCATTATGGGTCATACTTAACAATATACACCACCTAACAGCCACAACAACTGAGACATTTACAGGGCAATGACCCAGTTGTGGGGTTTTTCTTGACATCACAAATATTTTCTTTTTTTTCTTGAAAAAGTTTCATTCTTATTATTTTAATTTCTTTTTCAGGTGTGATGAGTTTTACATACCAGGTTCAAGATGGTTTTAATGGTCTCACTGTGTGCCAAAAATTGTGACATAAAAGGGTGGGTATAATTTGCACAATGTGATTAATTGTAATTGATATCACTGAAGGATATACAGTAAAGATAATGGCTTTGCAAATGCTGTGTTATATTTCTTTTTATACCAATAAAACATAAACAGAGAGAACAAATGAATAATGAAGCAAAAACATATAATTTATAATAAGGGCTTTTCCTTCTAATTGAAGTAATTTTATAGGTGACAGGGATATGTTTGTAAGACTTCTTCCTATGTACACTCTCCAGGCACACCAAAAGGGGATTATTCTTGTGATTGCATCACAGTCCACACCTGCATAAAGGCCTAGCTAAACCTCCGTTTGCTCCCATTAGAAGCCTATCACAAACATAGAAATTAGGGATAGCAGTGAGGGAAAATAATAGGATCAGACTCTGAGTTACTAAACAATATCGACAATTTGTTCTTATATTTACTTTGGTCCACTTTGTTGCTTATTTATAGCTTGTTATTAGAGTTTGAGTTCTCATAATTCTTCATTCCTCTGAAAGGCGTAGAAATAGGCCATGCAACATACTTTTAAAAATCTATTTCTTCCCTTTTATCTCCATTTGTGTTATTTCCCTTTTGTGTTTTGACAGTTCCTATTGAATCATTTTTATTTGCTTTTTAAAAATTATTCTGTGACATGTTAGTAGTTATGTAAAAGAAATAAGACATTCATATTTTTAAAGATAAAATTCATCATCATTTCTTATTTTGTTTACGCAGCACAGCAGCTGTTTTTACTTACCTTGTTAGTCTTGTCATTGTACCTCTGGGATTTTCCCCCATGCCACAAAATCTCAGTCTTAAAGATAACAACGTAATTGCTCATTTATTTTGTACCACTTTAAAAAAATTCTGCAATTTCCAGAATAATAATTCCAATACTGTCACTAATTACACAATTATTAAACAGAGTTTATGTAGGGAGCTCTGGTGGCTAAGTGGCAAGAAGCTTCCCTGCAATGCTGGAGAAGGAGGAACCATCTCCTCCTTTATCACTTAGATCCCATATGATGACACACAAACAGACGTAATAATAAAATAAAATTGAAAAAGAAAAGAGTTTATTTAGTCCTATTTTTCTTCTCCCCATCAGCTACAAATGAATCCTCTATAGTACTTTATGTAATTCCTCTTAGCATTGCTATATCCTCAATAAGATACTATATGTTTGTTTTTTGTTTAAATGTGGATTAAAACTGCAGCCTTAAATATGAATTGAAGCTCAATATTAAGAAAACAAAGATCCTTCCTGCTGGGCCAATTGGCAACGACAAGATAGATGGTAAAGAGATTGAGATTGTTAACAGCTTTAGTTTTCTTGGCTCCACAATCAATTCTCTTGGTACTAGCAGAAAGGAAATCAAAAGATAAATTACATTGAGAAAGTCTGCTGAACCTTTGGACCTCTTCAGAGTACTGAAGAGCAAGGATGTCAGCCTAGAGACCAAGGTGTGCCTGATCCAATTGTAATTACTGGCTATGCATTAGAAAGAGGGATAATGAGTACGGATGATAAAAGAAAAATTGATGCCTTTTAGCTGTGGTGCTGGAGAAGAGTATTGATTATACTTTTAGACTCATGGACAGCTAGGAGTACCAACAGGTTAGTCGTAGAGTGGGTAAAACAGGCTACTCCTAGGAGGCAACCGTTCTGAAACTTCGTCTAACATACTTTGGGCATTTTGCAAGGAGGGATCAGTCCTTGGAAAGTGACATAATTGTTGGCAAGGTGGAGGGACAATGCAAGAGAGAAAGCCCGATGAAATGGATTGACTCAGTGACCTGGGTAATGGAGTAAGTGTATCAGATGCAATAAGTCTGGTACAGAATAGAGCAGGGTTCAGAGATGTTCTACATAGGGCAGCTGTGAGTTGCAAGTGACTCAATGGCACATAACAACAACAACAATAAAACAATAAGCAATCAAGGGTCTTCCTGTCTTGCACTGTAAGCATTTCATAATTATGTAAAATACTCTGATAATTCCACAGTATTGTCTTTTAAATATCCTAAAAATAAATGAATTCCTGTTGTACCAGTTTCAATCAAATAGATTCCAACTCATGGAATACCCAGTTTGTCAGAGTAGAATTGCTCCTTAGAATCTCAAATACTGATTTTTTTTTTGTTACTGTTGTTTAATATACCAAGTATTTTTTCCATAGGACCTCTTAATTGTCTCAAATTCATAACCATTTTATTAACAGGGAAGCACTTTAACAATTTGCTTCCCTAGGGACACTTCTACTGCAAAATCACTCCTATGTTCATCTTTTCCATACATATTCATTGAAAAAATTGTAATGCCACTTTTCATTATATTTTAATGTAAGTAAATATAATTTTTTCCCATTTTCCTTTTGTAGATATATTTTGTTGCTATTGTTGTTTACCACAGAGTCAGAACTGATCCATAGCTGACCCTCCAGCAGGATTTCATTAGCAGTTAATCACATGGGAGCAGATTGACTATCCTTTTCCTGCAGAACAGCTAGTGACCTTGAACTGCATGCCTTCGGGATTGCAGCACAAGTCCTTGCCAATATATGGTAGTATAATGTAACTTTTTCTTTACTAACATTTTCACTCACTTAATACTCTATGTTGTTGTTGTTGTATTTATGTGTCTTTGAGTCTCTTACAAGTCATAGTGACCCTATGTACAACAGCCCTAAACTCTGCTCTGTCCTGTGCCAATCTCATTGTCTCCAACACAACCATCCTGATTACTCCAGTCACTGAATCAATCCACCTCGTAGAGGGCCTTCCCCTCCTGCGCTGTCCCTCCACTCTACCAAGCATGATGTCCCTCTCCAAGGACCGGTCCCTCCTTACAACATGTCCAAAGTATGTTGGATGGAGCCTCAGAATCCTTGCCTCCAAGGAACCACCCACTTTAACCCTTTCCAGGATGAATCTGTTTTCTTGGCAGTCCATGGTATATTCAATATTCTTCTCCAGCACCACAGCTCAAAGGCATCAATTCTCCTTCTAGCCTCCTTGGTCATTGTCCAACTCTCAGATGCATAACAAGCGATTGCAAAGACCAAAGCCTGTATCAGATGCACCTTAGTCTCCAGAGTGACACCATTGCTCTTTGGTACCCTGTAGAGGTCCCTAATAGCAGACTTTCCCATTGCAAAACATTTTTTTTCATTTTCTGGCTACTGGTACCAAGAGTGTTGACCATGGAGCCAAGCAGACTAAAGTTGTTAACAATCTCCATCTCTTCACCATCCATTTTGATGCTGCCAATTTGTCCAGTGGTGAATCTTTGTCTTCTTGACATTGAGCTTCAATCCATACTGAAGGCTGCAGTCCTTGACTCTTTGCAGCAAGCATTTCAGGTCCTCTTCAATTTCAGCAAGCAGGGTTGTATCATCTGCATAATGCAGATTGTTAATATATCTTCCACCAATCCTGACACCACACTTTTCCTCATAGAGTCCAGCATCCCAGATAATTTGTTCTGCATACAGGTTGAAAAGGTATGGAGCTAGGATACATCTCTGGCGCACACCCTTCTCAATTTTGAACCATGCAGTGTTTCCTTGCTCTGTTCTGATGACTGCCTCTTTGTCCCAGTATAGGTTTCACATTAGCACCATCAAGAGTTCTGGGATTCCCATTCTTCTCAGACAGAGTCAGCCACAGTTTGTTATGATCCACACAGTCGAACGCCTTTGCATAATCAATGAAACACAGATATACATTCCTCTGGTATTCCCTGCTTTCAGCTAAGATCCATCTAACATTAGCTACAATATCCCTAGTACCACAACCCCTTTTAAATCCAGTCTGGACTTCTGGCAGTTCTCTGCCGATATGCTGTTCACCTGATGGTATGTATAGGAATCAGTACATCCAATACAATAGTGAATAAGAATGTTGACCTGAGGTATCCTTTTCTGGTCCCTGTTTGCAAAGAGAATGCTTTTAGTCTTTCTCAGTTGAGAATGATATTGGCTTTTGATTTTGCACATATACTTTTCACAATGTTGAGGGAATCCCTTCTATTTTTATTTTGCTGAGTGTTTTAATTAGGAAGCACTGTAGTATTTTGTCAAAGGCATTTTCTGCATAAATTTCTACGATCATGTGGTTGTTACTATTTGCTCTTCATATGTGATGAATTACGGTGATCATTTTCTTTTGTTGAACCATCCTTAGATAACTGTTATGAATCCAACCTGCTCATGAGAATTTTTTCTAATGTGCTGTTGGATTCTACTGTCTAGGATTTTGTTAAGGGTGATTGTATCTATATTCAGGTGAGATATTTATCTGTGGTTTTCTTTTTTAGTCATATCTTTGCCCGGTTTTGACAATAGGGTTATGCACTCTTCATAGAATGATTCTGAGAGTCTTCCTTCTTTTTCTGTTTTTTGAAATAATTTAAGTAGAATTGGTACTAGATCTTCTCTACATGTTTGTTAGACATCAGCCATTAGTCATCTGGTCAAGGACTTCTGGTGTGCTGGATCCTTTTTGTAACTTGCTTAATTTCTTCTTTAGTAATGTGTTTATTCAAGTGTTCTACGTCTGTCCATTTAAATCTGAGTAAATATGATTTTCAAGGATTTGTTTCATTTCCTTTAGGTTTTCATATTTACCAGAGTATGTTGTTGTTGTTGTTAGGTGCTATCTAGTTGAGTACGATTCATAGCAAGTCTATGAACAACAGATCTGAACCTTCTCCTATACTTTGACATCTTCACACACTGTCTGATACATTAGAGCCCATTGTGGCAGTCATTGTGTCAATCTACCTGATTGAGGATCTTCCTCACCTTTTCCAACCCTACACCCTTCCAAACATCATGCCCCTGTTCAAAAAATAGTTTCTCCTAGCAACATGCATGCAAAGAGCATTCTTCCTGTACTCTGAGGCAAGAAATCCAACCGAATGAGGAAACTATTAACCAACATCATTAATATCACATGCAAGCAAAATACTGCTGAAGATCATTCAAAAAACTGCTAGAACTGTACACAGATAAAGGATTTCCAGAAGTCCAAGCAGGATTTAGAAGGGGCTTGTGGCACCAGGGGTATCATTGCTGATGTCAGATGGGTCCTGGGTAAAAGCAGAAAATACCAGAAGAATGTCTATGTGTGATTTATTGACTATGCAAAGTTATATGACTGTGTAGACCAAAACAAACTATGACCAACATTGAGAAGAATAGGAGTGCCAGATAAATTAATCATGTTCATGTGAAACTTGTACCTGGACCAGGATGCTGTTGTGTGTGAACAGAGCAAGAGGACATGCATGCTTTAAAATTAAGAAGGGAGTGTGTCAGGGTTATATTCTCTCTCTCTGATTTTTAATCTGCATGCTCCCCAAATTATTTGAGAAGCTGAACTCTATTAAGAGGAATGTGGCATCAGGATTGGCGGAAGACTTATCAAGAAAGAACCTAATGTATTATGCAAATTATAAAACCTCGCTCTCTGAAAGTGAGGAAGACTTGAAGTACTTATTGCAGAAGATCAGGGAATGAAGCTTTTGATATGGATTGCATCTTTACTTCAGGAAAACAAAGATTCTTACCACTGGACAAACAGGCAGCATCATGATGGATGGAGCAGAGATTGAATATGTCAACAACTTTATCTTGAATCCACAATTAACATCCTTCGTATCAGTAGTTAAGAAGTCATGGAACATATTGCACTGAAAAAACCTGTAGTTAGGGACCTCTTCAAATTATACCTTTGAGTTATAGTGTTGGAGAAGAGTACTGACTATTCCATGCACTTTCAAAAAACAAATACATCTTGGATAAATTGAAGCCAGAGTGCTCCTTGGAGACAAAGACAGTAACGCTTTATCTCACTTCAGATACATTGTTATTAGCTAGGAGAGTCTATTGCTTAGGGATATCATGTTGTTGGAAACGTGGAGGGTTGGCGATAGAGAGGAAGACTTTCAACTAGATAGACTGACACAATGACTGCTACAATAAACCTAAGTGTGTCAGAAATTGTGAGGATGGCACAATATAAGACAAGGTTCAGATTTGATTTTCATATCGTTCTGTAATGTTGTATTCAATTAGACAGTACCTAACAACATCAACAACACAGGCCTAATGTTATAGAATTGTGCTGTCAATCCAAAGCACATATTCAACTCTGCTAGCTGCTCCACGTGAAAAAGAAGAACAATCTCCTCTCATGAGAAAAACTGACTGCTGGAAATCTATGAATCGGTCCTGACTCAAGGGCACACAACAAAAGCACATAGTGCATATGCTTACAGATTGCTAAAGAATTTCTCTTTTTTCAATAGACCCAGTACTCAAGTTCTTTTCATAATGATTGCTTGAGTGAGTATATTCCTCATAATTATCCTCATTGACTCATTTTCACTCAATATGAAGTTAGGTTTTGTTTTTTTATTGAGGGACTGACAATTTAACTTTTGAGTACAGGTTGTTGTTGTTAAGTTCTATCAAGTTGTAAGCAACTCATAGTGATCCTATTAACAAAAGACCTGAACACTTGTTATGACTTTCATCATTTCTCTGGGTTCATAGGGTTTCCGGAGGCAAGTTTTTCGGAAGGGGATGCAACTCCTGCTTCCAAGCTTGTTTTAATCAGGGAACTCCTCCAAACACTGTCCATCACGGGTAACCATTATTGCATTTGACACATCAGTGTCACAGTGTTCAGCATCACAACAACCATGATGAATATAGGTAAGCAGTATAAATACAGTCTGGAACCAAACTCAATGGGTTCTAGGTCTAGCTTTGACAATGACTAGCTTCATGACATGGCTTAGACTTTCCACATCAATTTAAAATGAACTACAGAAATAAGTTGTGTCAATTAAACCAATTATTGTTGAAAACAACCTTAAAAGCAGTTGCTGATGTCACTTACGATGCTGTAACAAAAAAGGAATCTGCTTTGATCTAGTGCCCAACCATCAGAGGTGATGGTGGCGGGTAGTTTCCATCTGGTTCTTACTCTCCCCAAAGTTTAGGTAACACCTCCTCCTGAAGCCTCTTTTGTAGCCTTGGGGAACAAGAAATACTGAATGAACTTGAAAACGCAAGGAGACCAAATGTGTTGACTGTTTTATCTTGTAAAAGATAAAAGACTGATTTTATAAAGGAGTTTTACAAAGGTTGTTTTTAAAACTCCAAAGACAATAAAATATTAACTACATTTAAAAAAGTAGAATTGCATTGCTAACTCTTATTTTTAATAGGTCATATGCTCAGCACTGCTCTTTCCTCTGTACTGAACATTACAAATACGTTCAGTTTTTTTATGTCCCATTTGTCATTTAGCAGTTTTGGTGGTGTGAAGCAAAGATTCATTCTGTTTTCTCAAAGTTCCAGTATAGTTGAGAATGTCTTCTGTTGCCTACAGAGATGAAGTGCAGCTGGGAAATCAAAAGTGTCTTGGCAGTGGCCCCGAAGATCGGCCCTCTGGGTTTATCTTCAAAAAAGGTCGGTGATGACGTTGCGAAGGCCACTGGTGACTGAAAGGGACTAAGGATTACAGTGAAACTGACCATTCAGATCAGATGGGCCCAGATTGAAGTGGTGTCTTCTCCCTCTGCCCTGATCATCAAAGTCCTAAAGGAACAAGATAGAAAGAAGTAGAAAAATATTAAACACAGAGGAAAAACCATTTTTTATGAGATTGTTGGGATTGCTTGGCACATGTGACACTGATCTTCAGCCAGAGAACTCTCTGGCACTATTAAAGAAATCCTGGGAACTGCCCAGTCTGTGGCTGCAATGTTGATGGCCGCCACCCTCATGACATCATAGAAGACATCAGCAGTGGTGCTGTGGAATGCCCAGCTAGCTAAGAACTACAGATGAAAATATTTCGACAAAGGATCATTTGTTAACCAATGGGCAGGGGGATTGTCTTGGAAGACCTATCAGACATTGTTCCACAATTTTTGGAACAGTAGATTACAGGGGGAAAGATCTGAGACCAATAATTTTGTAATGATTTTTCCAATACCTACAACTCCCTCTTCTTAGTTCAGGTTTTACCCTCACTTCTCCCTTGCTTTTGTAATTTTCCTTTGTAATCTCTTCTAAATCATGTGCTCCTCTCCAGCTTGCTGTTGCTCCTGTTGTTGTTAATTTCCTTCAAGTTGAGCACAGCCCATAGCAACCCTATGAACAAAAGGTCTGGAGCCCCTCTACAATTATCAACATTTATCAAAGTTTATCGTTTCCAGAGGCATATTATTTAGGAAGTCAATGCCACTCCTGCTGTATTTAAGTCAAAGTGATATGCAGAAATCATATGTGTTACACATCTATTTGACAATTAGCTATGCACTGGGTTGCCTCTCTTTTATGCTTTATAAGTGGTATTGCATTTTCAGTTTACTTAAGAATAACCAAAGTTATAGAAAAAAGATGTTTATTAGTTTCTGTGCTTCTTTTTATTTGTTGTTGCTGCTACTACAATAAATTACAACAAATATTACTTCATATAAGAAGAATTTAGTCTTTCACAATTCTGGATTCCAGGAGTCAGATATCAAATGAACAGCAGATCAACATTTGCTCTGGAGGCTGTAGAAAAAATTCCGTGAGTTTTCTAACTTATGATAGCTGTTGACATTCTTTTGCTTGTGGTCACAATACTCTAACTCTGTTTACATCCTGAATGTCAGAAGAAACTCTGAATAATGCTCTAACATTGCTGAGAAGCCAAATAAAATGGAAGAAATAATGATATTAAGTTGAACAGAATATTCCAAAGGGCAGCATGAAAAAATAAAGTATTAGAATGAAATGTGCAAGGAGCTAGAGTCAGAAAATCAAAAGGGTCAAACTCACTCAACTTAAGCTGAAGGAACTGAAGAACAACTTCAAGCCTTGAGTTGCAATACTTAAGGATGATTTGGGCAGAATATTTAATGATCCAGGAGGCATTAAAAAAGATGGGAAGAGTATACAGAGTCATTATACCAAAAGGAATTGACGGACACCAAAGAATTTCATGAAACATATGAGTCTGTGATGATGAAGGAAGAAGTTCAAGCTGCTCTGAAAGAATTGGCAAAAAACAAGGTCCCAGGGATTGATACCATACCAACTGACATATTTCAACAAACAGATGCTGCCCTGGATGTGTTCACCAAGTTGTACCAAGAAATCAACTACCTGGCCAACTGACTGGAAGAGTCTATACTTGTTCCCATTCTAAAGATAGGTGATCCAACAGAGTGCAGAAATTATTGAACAGTGTCGTTGATATCACATGCAAGCAATATACTGCTGAAAATTATCCAAAACAACTGGAACAGCACATCAACAGAAAACTGCCTAAAGTGCAGGCTGCTGGATTTAGAAGAGGCCATGGCATTGTGATTAATATATCTAATGTCAGATGGATCTTAGCTGAAAGAAGAGAATGTCAAAGGAATGTCTGTCTGTGTTTCATTGACTACGCAAAGGCGTTTGACTGTGTGGACCACAACTGTGGCTGACTCTGAGAAGAATGGGATTTCCAGAACACTTGATCATGTTTATGCAAAACCTATACTTGAACCAAGAGGCAATCATCAAATCAGAGCAAGAAAACACTGCATGGTTCAAAATTGGGATGGGTGTGCACCAAGAATGTGTTCTATCTCCATATCTTTTCAATCTATATGTGGAACAGATTATAGGAGAGGCTCTATGAGGAGAAATGTGACATTAAGATTGGAGGCAGACTTATCAACAAGCTCTATTGTACAGATGGCATAACTCTGCTTGCAGAAACTGAGGAGTACCTGAAGTGCTTGCTGCAGTGGGTGGGTGGAGGGGCAGCACAGGAAAGGAAGACTCTTGATGAGATGGACTGATTCAATGACTAGGGTAATGGGGGTAGATGTATCAGAGACAATAAAATTGGCACAGCAAGGGCTTTTGTACATAAGGTCGCTATGAGTTGGGAGTGACTTGGCACACAAACAACAACAACAATTATCTCTCTATGACATTTTTAAATGTACATGTGTCTAAGAATAAGGACAGCAGACAATCAATGCCTTTAACTAGAATATCCCATGGACTTCTAAGAGAATAAACAAGTATGTCTTGGAATCATATCTTATGCTTTGGGCATTTTGTTTGGAGGAGCTGTTGTTGTCGTGTACTGTCAAATCAGAATCGACCCCTAGTTGACCCTCTGGTGGGTTTTTGGAGATAGTCATATGGGAGGGAATTGTCCTTCTTTCTTTCACAGACAAATTGGTAGATTTGAACTGTGGATTTGGGATTGCCAAGCAGCTGCTTACCACTAGGCCACAGCTAGTCCCTGGAAAAAGATATCATAGTGGGGAAAATTAAAAGATTAGAGAAAGAGAGGGAGACCCTTAATAAGATAGATTAACAATTTACTTGCAACAATAGGCTAGAGCAGATAGGAGATCATGAGAATGGTGCAGAATAGGACTAAGTCCAAGTCTCTTGTTCATAGGATCTCTATGAGTCATTGTCAACTCAATGACACCTAATAAAAAGAATTATTTCATGTGGATAGCCTATTATGCTGTTGTTATTATCTGCCAATGAGTCTAAATTGACCCATAGCTGACCCTCCAGTGATTTTCAGGGGCAGTAAATTGCCTGGGAGGAGACTGCCTAATTTTCTCTCACAGAGTAGCTGGTGGGTCTGAAGTATGTGTCTTTAAGTTGACAGCACAGCAACTTGGCCACCTAGAAATGTTGGGACTCAGCAATAGGGAAAATATTATAGTCAATTTTAAAGATATTTAAGCTTCCAAAAACAACTGATTTAAAAAATTTGTATTTTTCTTCTTTATACACATTAGCTATGTTTTCTTCTTCTCTTTCGAAAATATTTTGCCTTTAAATCAAAATCCTATTAAAACAGTATTGTGCAGAAGTCATATTTCAAATGAAAAGCTCTAGTCACAAATTTACCAATAAGCACATTATGGAAATAATATAGAAAAGTCCAGTTTGATATTCAGCATATACTCTTGACCATTAAAAATTTATTACAGATTTTAAAAAACTGTCCCAAAGATATAAGAGGAATTTTAAAACAAATACAAGAGGGTATGTAGGAAATGTCAAAGTGAAGCATAGATTTAATTCTCTAGAAGCACCACGTACAAGTGACTGCTTTGTCCAGGACAGATGCGAAGAGGAAAGCTGGCCCATAAAATAACAAAAACAAAAAACGGAATCAGTAGATTACAGTGGATATCTCCTTCATCCTCAGGAAATGACCTAGCTAATGATAGTTATGACCCTTTAAGGTACTTGAAAGAAGTAGAGCTTTTTCACATCCACATCAATAGTTTTACTTATTCTTCTGGCAACAAGTAATAGAAACTTATTTTTATTTCTTATAATGCATTTTTTCTTTGGCCATTGGTTAAAAGTGTTAAGATTAGACACAGACTGCATATAGCAGCTGAAATTTAGGTTTAGCATTCCTTTAGCCATTTTATAACCAACACATGAATGCACATGCCCATACATACATACCTCACTCACTACAGTATTCTATCAATCTAGAATTTCCGTTTAAACTCTACTACCTTCATTGTGCTTCAGGTCCTCCTCAGTTTCAGCAAGCAGGGTTGCTGAAACTGAGGAGGACCTGAAGCACCTGCTGCAGAGTGTCAAGGACTGCAGCCTACAATATGGATTGAGGCTCAATGTCAAGAAGACAAAGATTCTCACCACTGGACCAATCGGCAGCATCAGGATGGATGGTGAAGAGATTGAGATTGTACACAGCTTTAGTCTGCTTGGCTCCATAGTCAACAGTCTTGGCACCAGCAGCCAGGAAATTAAAAGGCACATTGCCATGGGAAAGTCTGCTATTAGGGACCTCTCCAAAGTGTTGAAGAGCAGTGGTGTCTCTCTGGAGACTAAGGTGCGTCTGATACAGGCCATAGTCTTCGCAATCACCTGTTATGCATCAGAGAGTTGGACAATGACCAAGGAGGATAGAAGGAGAACTGATGCCTTTGAGCTGTGGTGCTGGAGAAGAGTACTGAGAATACCATGGACTGCTAGGAAAACAAATAGATTTGTCCTGGAGAGGGTTAAACCGGGTGGCTCCTTGGAGGCAAGGATTCTGAGGCTCCGTCTAACTTACTTCGGACATGTAGTGAGGAGAGACCGGTCCTTGGAGAGGGACATCATGCTTGGGAGGGTAGAGGGACGGCGCAGGAGAGGAAGGCCCTCTATGAGGTGGATTGATTCAGTGACTGGGATAATTGGGATGGGAGTATCAGAGACAGTGCGATTGGCACAGGACAGAGCGGAGTTTAGGGCTGTTGTACATAGGGTCGCTATGAGTCGCAGGCGACTCGACAGCACATAACAACAACAACAACAACCTTCATTGTACCTGTTCATACACTACTCTACAGATGCTTTTTTGACAAGAGTCTGTAGTTGAGAGACAGTCCTCTAAAATTTCACTATGTTCTAAAGGTTTGTCTTTAAACTCCATTACATCATTAGTATTATTATTCTATTGCCTGGAACAAAATGCAATGCATAACACATACTCAGAAAAGAACAAAAGACTAGTTGATTGGATAGTATCGCATAGGACAATGTATAATGTTCATTTTGTATACCAGAAGGCCTCTGAGACCATGAAAGTTTAAATGGTTAACTTAGTGCCACAAAGTGAGGATTTCCAACCCTCAAACTTGTGCTCATTTTATCATGATGTTACTTTCATCAAATTTATCACTACTGGCAGAAATCTAATACAAGTTGGAAATATAATCCTAGAGTGAAGTTTTAGACATACAGAACCTACTATAGATCCTCAAAATCACATAACTAACATAATCAAAACCACATAACTAACTGTCACTCACATATTACAGAGAATTATTGTTACATCTAATGAGAAAACAGTGACAAGCATAACAAAAATGCGAATTCTCAGTTTATCTACACTTTCTACTTTTAATTTTATCTTTGATCAATTAGATTCTCCTTTCACGATCATTTTCAACTAGTTTTCATTTGTCTATTTGCAAAGAGAATTGGGGAAACTAATAAGCAGCTATGGAATGAGTAAGACAGTTTCATTATAAGTTAGTATATAGTTGTTAGGTGTCACTAGTTCTAAGGAGTCACTTCTGACTCATAGCAACATGTAAGCAATAAAAATGAACCTTGCTCTATCCTGTTTCATCCTTACAATCTATGATATGCTGTAGCTCATAGTTATAATCATTAAGTCAATCCATTTTGTGGGACTTTCTTGCTTTCCTTCTCTGACCTTCTACCTTTCACAGCATGACATCTTTCTCCAAGAACTGACCATTCTTCTTGATGTTCTCAATGAATCTGAAATGAAATTTCAGCTGTCTTTAAAATTTTCTATTAGTTTATTATAAAATTCATATACATTGTTTTCAAGAACAAATTATTTCAGTTTTCCTCAACCCACCCACCCATCAAATCATCAAATTGTATAACTCCATGATTAATCCCCCCCACCCCCCCACATGCCCTGCACACCCACATCCCTCTGGTTCCAACCTTTCACATCCCTCTTGGACCCTTATACTCATTCTACAATAATGGCTTTATACAATATTTATCCTTGTGGGACTGGTTTAGTTCACCCAGAATAATGTTCTCATTTCCTCCCAACTAATGTAATAATTTATAAAATCATTGCTCCTACATGCTGTATAATATTCCATTGTGTTAATGTACCATCATTGCTCAATCCATTTGTTTATGGTTGGACTTTTGGGCTGTTTCTGTGTTCTTGCAGTGGTGAATATGAGGTTACGAATATTGGTGTATAAATCTCAGTTTGTACTTCAGTTCTCATATTTTTAGAGTATATTCCAAGTAGTGGAATAGCTGGGTCATACGGATTTTCTAAGTTCAGCTTTTTGAGGAAGAGCCAAACTACCTTCCAGAATGGTTATTCCATTTTATAATCCCACAAACAATGTATAAGAGTTCCTTTCTTGCCACATCCTCTCCAACATTTATTACTTGCTGCCCTGTTAAACTTTGCCACTGTTACTGGAGTGATATGGTACTTCATTGTGGTTTTGACTTGCATCTCTTATTGGCAGTGATTTGGAGCATTTTTTCATATGTCTGTTTGCCATTCAAATATCTTCCTCTGTGAAAATTCTTTCCATGTCTTTTGCCCATTTTGTTTTTGGGCTATCAGTCTTTTTCTTGTGGATGCCCAGGGATTTTCTGTAAACTTTTGTTATAAGACGCTTGTCAGAGATGATGTTACCAAATGTCTGTTCCCAATCTGTAGGTTTTCTTTTCACGCTGTTGGAAAAGCTTTTCATGTACACATGAATATAATCTTTAGAAGGTCCCATGCATCAGTTTTACCCTCTTCAGATTGTTCATTTCTGGTTGTATTTGGCAGTATTTGGTTGTATTTGGTATAATAAAGATTATACCTTGTACTAGTGCTTCTAAGCTTTATCCCAGTTTGTCTCTTATGAATGTTATGGTACTGTGCTTTACTCCCAGGTCTCTGATCCACCTTGAGTTGATTTTTGTGAATGGTGTGAGATGTGGATCCTGTTTCAGCTTTTTGCAGGTGGAAGTCCAGTTTTGCTAGAACCATTTGTTGAAGAGATTGTCATTTCCCCATTTGACAGTTTTGATTTTCTTGTTGACTATCAGTTGACCATAGATAGCTGGGTCTATTTCTGGGTTTTTAATTCCATTCCATTGGTCTGTGTGCCTGTCATTGCATCAGTACCATGCTGTTTTGGTTACTACTGCTCTGTAGCAGATTTTGAAGTCAAGCAGTGCTATACTTCCAACTCATTTTTGTTTCTCAGAAGTGTTTTGCTTATTCAGGATTTTTTGCCTCTCCAAATAAATTTGATCATTTTCTTTTTAATCTCCTTGGAAAATGAACTTGGTGTCTGGATTAGGATTGCATTGAACATGTAGATTGTTTTTTTGTAAGACTGCCGTTTTCACAATACTGAGTCTTCCTATCCATGAACAGGGCACATTTTTTTTCTCCATTTTCTTAGGTCTTTTTTGTGTGTCTTGCAGAAATGCTCAACAGTTTTCCTTGTATAGGTCTTTTATATCTATAGTAAGGTTCACTCTCATGTATCTCAATTTTTGGTTAACTATTTTAAGTGCTATTGTTTTCTTGATTTCCTTCTCTGAGTTATCTTTTTTCCTGTAGAGGAATCCTATTGATTTTTGGATATTGTCTTATATCCTGAAACTCTACTAAACTGGCCTATTAACTTTCACAGAAATTTCAGCTTTCTTGACTCTAAGGAGAACTCTAATTCATTTGCCCCAAGATATACATGCTTGGTCTGTTGGCAATCCATGAGCTATTCAGTACTCTTCTCCAGCATCATCATTCAAAGACATCAGTTCTTCTCCTGTCATCATTAAGCATTGCTCAACTTTCAGATTTACAGGGAACAAATGAAAACCACCATGGCTTAGATCAAGTACATCTTAGTCTTTAAACTGACATCAATGCTCGATAACATTTTATAGATGTTGACAAGAGATTTTCCCAAAGCAAATTTTTTAAAAATGTCTTCATTATTCCTTTCATCAAAGTAAAACAAAATCACGACAACTTCAATCTTTTCTCCATCTGTCATGATGTTGTCTAGTGTTACAATGTTAAGGATTTTTGTTTTCTCAGAGTTAAGATGTAATCCATATTGGAGACTGTAGGCTTTGATCTTCTTCAGTAAATCCTTCAAATCTTCATTTTCTGTACTCAAGCTTGCATAAAATGAATTGATTACTTTTGTTCAAATCTTGATATCACATTCTTCAAGAGCCCGGCGTATTGAATTATTTATTCAGCATGCTGATTGGCTATATGCTGAAATAATACAACCTTGATACACATCCTCCTAATTTTATATCATTTAGGGTTCCCTTTTCTGTTAGGGTAATAGCTCCTTGGTCTATGTTTAGATTTCATGTAAGCACAATTTATTCTTCTGGGACATTTCTTCTTAATGTTAGTCTTAATTTACTATGACTTATCCTTCAGAAGTATTTTCATAGTTAATAAAACACAAGTAAACATCTTTCTAATATTCTAATATTCTCTGTTTTCAGTAAAGATCCACCTTACATCAGTAATGACATCATTCTTGATATGTTGTCTTCAGAATCCAGCTTGAATTTCTGGCAGTTCTCTATTTAAATACTCTTCCAGACATTTTTTAAAAGTAATTTTTAACAAAATTTCACTTGTATGAGATATTAATGATAAAATTCAATAATTTCCACATTCTAAGGATTTAGAATCTTTTATAAAGAGAACAAATTTTAACATCTTCTAGTCAGTTAGAATGGCAACTATGTTCCAAATTTCATGACATAAATGAGTACATTCAAGAATTCATCTCTTTGTTGAAACATTTCAGCTGGTATTATACCAATTCCTTGAAACTTATTTTTTGCTAATGCTTTCAGTGCAGTTTGAATTTATTCCTTCATTCTTAGTGCTTCTTTTTTCCCCATTACTTTCTGAAAAGATCAATGTCACCAATTTTTTTTTTTGGTAAAGTGGCTCTGTATATTCTTACCAACTTTGATGTTTCCTGTACCATTCAAAATCGTACTCATAGCATTTGTCAGTATTGCAATTTGAGATTTGAAATTGCTTTCAGTTCTTTTAGCTTGAGAAATTCTGAGTGTGTTTCTGACTTTCAGGCTTCTAACTTCAGCTCTTTCATGTTTCATTATGATACTTAGCTTTGTCTTCTTGACTTGCACTTTGCAATCAATTAATTTCTTTTACTTCAGTATTTCTGCTTTTTGTTTTGTATTCTAGACATTCTAGTGCAATTTCCAGAGATTATTCTGATGTCAAATTTAGTCTTTTTCTTCTCCCTTCTATTTGTAATACCTTTTGCTTTCTTCATGTATGATATCCTTGATGTAATTTCACAACTCATCTGAGAACTGGACAATGAATAAAGATTACAAAAGAAAAATTTATACTTTTGAGTTGTGATATTGGAGAAGAGTACTGAATATCTCACGGACTGCCAAAAGAATAAACAGATGTGTCATAGAGAACGTGCAGCCAGAGTGCTTTTTAGACAAGGATGTTGATGCTTTGGTTTGCATACATGAGCATGTTACTAGTAGAAGATATTCCTTGGAAAGGGGCATCATGCTTGGAAAAAGGGAGTGTCAGTGAAAGTGTTCTGCCCACGAAATGCCCCTCAAAGAAATCTAAAAATATGTTTGAAATTTTAAGAGCATTTATTATATTATTTCCATGCGTGGAGACTTTTCTTCTCCCCCAGGAAGGTGGTGAAGGAAAAAAGGCTCGAGTTCCCCCTCCCACTTGCTTTTATAGTCTTTTCTTGAGTACCCCCGTTAGGGCAGAGAGATTGGCTGGCCGGGGGATCAGTCATTTGGTCGGCTTTTGATGGGCTGGCTACTTTGCCCGCCTTTACTGTTTTTGTGTCACGTAGACACTAGTTAATTCTTTACTTTTCAAGGACAGACCAGGCTTTACCCGGGACACTCGTGTTTGCCCTAAGCTAAGAATTTTTACGACCCGCTTCTGCTTCTGGCGTTAAAGGGGGTTTATAAAAAATGGGGTTTCTGCTGTCCCTTCAAAAAAGAAGATCCTGGATGAGTTGACATAGTGACTGTAGCAATGGACTCAAGTGTGGCAAAGATGATGAAGATGGCATAGGATAGGACAGGGTTCAGATCTGTTCATAGGGTTGCTTTGAGTCATAATTTACTCAATCTCACATGATAACAACAGAATGGGCTCTGATAGCCCTCTCCTTGTAAAGTTGAATTACTCATTCAAAAGCAGTGTGTCTCTGGTGATTTGGATTTGTGGGAGAAAGATGCACAATGTCCTTCCATGTGATTTAAGCCTCCAAAAGGAGGCTACTTGAAAGCAATGAGTTGAGTTGTTTAGTCAATTTCTACTTGAAGTCAGTGAGTTAAGTTGTTAAGTTGAATAGCAACAGAGAAATGTGACAAATATCCCACTTACATATAACTCCTTTAGTTACAAACATGTTGCTTCCTACAAATACAGCTTGACTTACTGAATCATGAGAGGGACAACCGGATAATAAAGTCTACAAAACGACCTTTTGATTTGTTGCTGTTAGTGGTTGTTGAGTTCAGTATGACTAAAAGTGACCTTATGAACAGAAGTTCAGAAACCTGCTCTATCCTATGCCATCCTCACACTTCCTGACACACAGAGTCCATTGCAGCAGTCACTGTGGCAGTTCACCTGGTTGAGGCTTTTCCTCTCCCCTTGCATTTTGATCTAGTTAGGGGAAAATAAAGTGTCCTTTCCACCTCCTTTCCACCCCTGGTATTAACTGGAGTAGTCAACTGTGAATTATAGTGACTTTACATTGTGTTTCTAAGGGTACCAGCTTCTTTCCACTGAGTAGTTAGTGGATTCAAACTGTGTGTCTTTAGTCTGACAGCCCAGCATGTTTCACAATATTCCTTTAGGGGTTTTAGACACTAGTAATCCTTGAGATAGATAGATAGATAGATAGATAGATAGATAGATAGATAGATAGATGTAGATGATGTAGATGCAGATACAGATATATAGTTTTATATATTTATAGTTATGTATATTTATAATTATATACCAGTAGCCAGGAAATCAAAAAACGTATTGCAATGGGAAAGTCTGCGGTTAGGGACCTCTCCAAA
>NW_006399769.1:12138106-12160420 GCF_000299155.1 Elephantulus edwardii
CAAGATTCTGCTGAAAATTATCCAAAAACTTTTGGAACAATATGTCAACAGAGAACTGCCACATATACAGTCTGGATTTAGAAGAGGTCTTGGTACTAGGGATATTATAGCTAGTGTTAGCTGGATCTTGGCAGAAAGCAGAGAATACAAGAAGAAAGTCTATCTGTGCTTCATTGACTATGCAAAGGCTTTTGACTGTGTGGATCACAACAAACTATGGCTGGCTCTGAGGAGAATGGGAATTCTAGAACATTTGATTGGGTTAATGTGAAACTTATACTTGGACCAAGAGGCAGTCATCAGAACAGAGCAGGGAGACACTGGATATTTCAAAATCAAGAAAGGGTCCGTCAGGGATGTATTTTGTCTCCATACCTTTTCAATCTGTATGCAGAACAGATCTGAGATGCTGGGCTGTACGAGGAGAAATGTGGCATCAGAATTGGTGGAAGAATCATCAACAACCTGCATTATGCAGTTGACACAACACTGCTTGCTGAGACTGAGGAGGACCTGACGTGCTTGCTGCAGAAGGTCAAGGACTGCAGCCTCCTATATGGATTGAAGCTTAACATCAAGAAAACAAAGATTCTTACCACTGGGCCAATTGATAGCACTAGTATGGATGGTGAAGAGATTGGGATAGTTAACAGTTTTCCTTTACTTTGCTCCACAATCAACTCCCTTGGTAACAGCAGCCAGGAAATCAGGAGAGGAATTGCATTGGGAAAGTCAGCTGTGAGGAACTTCTCAAGAGTACTGAAGAGCAATGACGTCAGGCTGGAGACTAAAGTGTTCCCGATCCAGGCTATGGTCTTTGCAATTATGTGCTACGCATTGGAGAGTTGGACAGTGAATAGGGATGATAGAAAGAGAATTGCTGCCTTTTTGCTGTGGTGCTGGAGAAGAGTGTTGAATATATCATGGACTGCTAGGAGAACAAACAGGTCTGTCCTGGAGAGGGTGAATCCAGAATTCTCCTTGGAGTCAAGGATTCTGAAGCTTCGTCTAACATATTTGGACATGTTGCAAGGAAGGACTCGTTCTTGGAGAGGGACATCACGCTTGGGAGAGTGGAGGGACAGCTCAAGAGAGGAAGAACCTTAATGAGATGGATCAATTCTGTGGTGACTTGTTGGGAAAGAGTTTGTTTGAGCCGGCGAGGTTGGCACAGGCTAGAACGGCATTTAGGGCTCTTGTACATAGGGTAGCTATGAATCGCAAGTGACTCAATGGCACATAACAATAACAACATATCAATATATATTTATTGTTATATATCACTTTATATCTCTCTCTATCTCTATCTCTGTCTCTGTGTCTCTGTCTCTGTCTCTATCTCTATCTCTATCATCTCTATCTCTATCTCTATCCCTATCTCTATATCTATCTATTATCTATTACCTATCTATCTATCTATCTATCTATCTATCTATCTATCTATCTATCTATCATCTATCTTAGTTGTTGTTGATTGCCATCAGGTTGAGAATGACTCATAGCAACTCTATGAACAAAAGGCCCAAAGTCTTTCTACAACCATTGTCATTTATCGAAGTTCATAGAGTTTCCAGAGGTGCGTTATTTAGGAAGTGGATATAATTCCTGCTTTCAAATCTATATATCTACATCTCTATATAGAGATATGTCTAGATATCTATGTCTATACATGTTGTTGTTGTTATGTGCTGTCGAGTCGTTTGTAATTTATAGTGACTCTATGTGCAAAAGGCCTAAACCCTGCTCTATCCTGTGCCATCCTCACCATCTCCGACACACTTACTCCCATCACCCCAATCACAGAATTGATCCATCTCATCAATGGCCTTCCTCTCCTGCACTGTCCATCCACTCTCCCAAACATGATGTCCCTCTCCAAGAACCAATCCCTCCTTACAACATGCCCAAAGTATATCAGATGAAGCTTCAGAATATTTGACTCCAAGAAGCATCCCAGCTTCACCCTCTACAGGACAAACCTAGTTTAGGATAAGCATAGTCAAATGTTCTGGGATTCTCATTCTTCTCACAGTCAAAAGCCTTTGCATAGTCAATGAAGCACACGTAGACATTCCTGTGGTACTCAAATCTCTATATATACATCTCTAGCTATATATCCGTATATCTATCTATCTATCTATCTATCTATCTATCTATCTATCTATCTATCTATCATCTATCTCCTTAACTGTAAGTTTCTGTAATTTTACATTTTGTTTTTATGTAAGATGACATCATGACTAATGTATATGCTTAGTCTGGACTTAAATTTTTCAAATAGTTAATTGCTGATGTTGTTGGGTACCTTCGAGTCAGATCATGCCCATAGCTCTTGCACCAATGGGTTTTCAGAGGCAGTTAATAACATAGGAAAAAAGTATCTATCCTTCTTCTGTAATTAATTACTAATGGCTACTATATTTACTCTTCAGATATGTTGGAGACAGTAAGATTGGCTCAAGATAGGACAGAGTTTAGAACTACTGTGCATAGAATCACTACGAGTCTCAGATGACTTGACAGCATATAACAGCTGCAATTTTATTTACAGTAACTGCTGAACAAACTCAAGTCAGTAACCATTCTTGAACACATTGGAGAAGTCTGCAGAATAAAGTACTTTGCAAAAACTGACACAATAAGAGAATACAGAGAATGATAATAATCAGCTTAAAAAATCAAGTTGTATTTATGGAATAAATTACTTTCCCAAATGACCCTATAGAACAAAATAGAACTGTACCATGAGTTTTCAAAGGGTATAAATCTTTATAAAGTCATTTTTTGCAGAGCGGCTGTTGAGTTCAAACCACCAACAGAGTACTTAATCAATGTCCCACCATTGCATATAAAAACCAACTGAACAATTAAATGAAAATTTTTGTTACTTTCTAATGACTCATTGTGTTGGCTAGATCAAGAGTGAAAAACAATTGAAAGCTGCATTCTTGTGTGTGTGTGTGTGTGTGTGTGTGTGTGTGTGTTGGTTTTTTTGTTGGTTTTTTTTTTTTTTTTGAAAGCTGCCTTCTTAAGGAATGATCCACACTTTTGTTGATTTTATATTTATGGGCCCCACTAAGTACTTATTGATAAAGACTTGAGAACGCTGTTCTCATGACTCAGAAAGGAAAAGAAGAAGCTGTTGTTTTTAGGTGTCATCAAGTACAACTCACAGTAACTCTGTGAACAGCAGATCTAATTCCTGTCCTATCTTGTCCAATAATCGTCTTTTCTGACATACTTGAGCCCACTGCTTAAACCACTGTGTCTTCCAGTCAGGTGTCCAGGCAGCTGGCTTCCAATTTTTCTGGCACAGCCTGGTGAGTAGGTCCAGCACCGCATCTGTTCGTTGACATATTAGTTGACATCCCATAGATTCCTTGGCCTTTATTTTTTTTTGCCAATGCCTTCAGAGTCTAGCTTAACCATCTTCCTTCATTATCATTAGCTCTTGATAATAAGATATGTTCAGTCAATTGTTTTTGGGACAGTGACTCTTTTTATTCTCTCCATCTTCTTTTAAGGCTTCCTAGATCATTCAATATTTTTCCCAAAACATCTCTCAGTATTGCAACTTAAGGCTTGAATTGGCTTTTCAGTTCTTTATGCTTGAGAAATGCTGAACAAATTCTTCCCTTTTTTCCCTTCATTTCTTGCTACCTTCACATTATATTATGATACTTTGATTTGCCTTCTGTAGCTATACTTTGAAGTCTTCTATTCAGCTTCTTAC
This sequence comes from Elephantulus edwardii, assembly GCF_000299155.1. NCBI lineage: Eukaryota > Metazoa > Chordata > Mammalia > Macroscelidea > Macroscelididae > Elephantulus > Elephantulus edwardii. The sequence goes on from NW_006399769.1 coordinate 12,141,840, forward strand.
TCAGCATCTCTTTCTTTGTTTTTGCTTCTCAACTCTCTAAGACAACTTTCATAATCTTTTCTGACATTCATTTCGTTTATTTTCTTTCTCCTCTCTATTACAAACTTTTTCTCACTTTATGGATGATATCCTGCAACTCATCATTGTGAAATATTCCCACACCATTCTTCATAACAAAGTATATTCTCCAGAAAGAAAGATTTGACCAGCATGTTAGCCATGCTGAGGCTGGGTATCATCTCCCACTTTAGTCCATTATATTCTTTCTGTATTATATAAGGAAAGAGGATCAAACCAAAACAAAACAAAGTAAAAAAGGTTTATAATCAAGAAATTATTTGTAACCATTTACAAAATCATTTCTCCCTCATACTGCATAGTCTTCCATTGTGTGAATGGATCATAATTTCTCAATTTATTCAACTGTGGTGGGACATCTGGGCTGTTTCCGTTTCTTGTGTCGGTGAATAATGCTTCTATGAACATTGGCATACAAGTGTCCATTTGTACATCTGTTCTCATTTTCTTGGGGTATATTCCAAGCAGTGGAATAGGTGGGCCATATGGAATTTCTATGTTCAGCTTTCTGAGGAATCACCAAACTGCCTTCCAGAGTGGTTATGCCATTGTAGAATCCCACCAAAAATGTATGAGTTTCTATCTAACCACATCCTCTCCAACATTTATTACTTGCTGCCCTGCTAAACTTTGCCACTACTACTGGAGTGAATGGTATCTCATTGTGGTTTTTATTTGCCTCTCTCATTGTCAGTGATTTTGAGCATTTCTTCATGTACCTTTTGACCATTCAATATCTTCCTCTGTGAACCTTCTTTCCATATTTGTTGCCCATTTTTTAAGTGGAGTATTGGAGTATTGGTCTATTTGTGTGTGTGTGTGTGTGTAAGAACAGGAGTAATTCTGTAAACTTTTGTTATAAGACTCTTGTCTGAGCTGGTATTGCCAAATGTTGCCCAACCTGCAAAAGACTGGAGAGCATTATGCTAAGTGAACTAACTCAGTCCCACAAGGACAAACACTGTATAAGACTATTATTGTGGAACGAGTATGAGAAACCAAGGGGGGGGCATAGGGGTGAGAATGTGCAAGGGGGAGGTGAGAATAATCATGGGTGAGAATAATTGAGAGGGGATGAGGGAAATGGGAAGGATCTGGTGTGAAAAAATATATTTGAATTTTGTAAATAAACTAGTATAAAAATAATTTAAAATAGAATGTACATAGATGATTGTATAAAACACAATGTAAGTGAAAGATTGTATAAAATAATACATTATGAATGAAACATACTGTAAAGGTATTATCATATGAAAATCAACAAATATATTTAAAAAATAAAATATTTGCGATAGTGCTGATTAGTAGACACAGTCTATCTAAAGCCACCTTGAGATAAAGATTTTCTTCTTCTTCTTCTTATTATTATTATTATTATAACAATAGGTGGTAGCTAGAAGAGCTATAAGGAGGTACTATTTGAATAGAAATATTTAGCATAGACAAATCAAGAGAGATCAAGAGAGGAGATAAAAATAAGTACACTAGAAGGATTTAATGCCTTTATTGCTTTTTGTTAAGTTCTGCTGAGCTGAGTATGACTCATAGAGATTCTATGAACAACAGATCTGAACCCTGTCCTTCCTGTACCATCCTCATAATTACTGACACATTCAAGTCTATGACTTCAGTAACTGTGTAAACCCACTTGATGGAGGATCTTCCTCTCCTTCACTGTCTATCCACCTTTCCAAACATGATGTCCCTTTCTAACAAATAAAACCTGTCCTAGCAACATGCTCAGATATATAAACAAAGATTCATCATTATCCCCTGCAGGGGACACGCTGGCTACACCTTCTTTAAGACATATCTGTTCTTTTGACAGTCCATGGGATATTTAGCACTCTTCCCAAGATTCAAATCCATCAACTCTTCCTCTGTAATCCTTAGCCAGCCCTTAAATGGATAGTAAGTGATTGAAAAGACCATGATCTCTACCAGATGCACCTTAGTCTTCTACCAGTCATTGCTCTTCAATTATTTGAAAAGATCCATGACTGCAGACTTTCCCAGTGCAATATGTCACCTGATTTCTTGATTGCTAGTACCAAATGTACTGATTGTAGATCCAACTAAGATGAAGTCATTGACAGTCTCTACATTTTCTCCATCTATTATGTTATGATGTTGTCTACTTGTCCCGTCATGAATATTATTGTCTTTTTAATGTTGAAATGAAATCCATGTTGAAAGCTGCAGTTTTTTATCTTCTGCAGCAAATGCTTTAAGTCCTCCTCACTCTCAGCAAACAAGTGTCATCTGCATAAGAAGGTTATTCATAAATAATCAATGCGGATGCCACATTCCTCTGCATAGAGTCCAGCTTTTCCAAGAATCTGCTCAGGATAGTAGTCTCTAGTACTTAAAACTAAAATAAACAGTTAAAAACACTGTTCTCACTTTAACAAAAATCACTGTACTGAAAATTTCTTAGCTCCTATCACTCAGTATATTTGTCTTCCAATAATAGCAAAAAATATTACAGTGTATATTTCAGTGATTTTTTATTATATTCACAAAGTTTTACAATCATCATTAGTATTTAATTTTAAAACTTATCACTAAAGAAAAAGAAGTACAACAAAACTCTTTATCAATTCACTTTTCACTTCTCTCTCCTACCTCAGCCCTTGGCAAGCACTAATCTACTTCTGTCTCTGTGAATATACCTACTTTTGACATTTCATCTAAACAGAATTACATAAGAGCCAATATTTTGTGACTGGTTTCTTTCACTTCCCAAATATCTTCAATGTTTATCCATGCTGACACATGTGTCAGGGTTCCATTTCTCTTTACAGCAGAATGATTATTGTTACACAATAGGTTGAAGATACCTATTATGTCCTGAATTCTAAACTGACTACCTCAGATTGCATGTGTTTTTGGTTGAAGTATTATGCTGGTTATCTTTCCTCTTTTCTTTTGCATTGGCTCAATTTTTCTTTTATAAAATTACTAAAAAAATTAAAAAAAATTACTAAGGCTACTTCTTACTTATCCTGAATCTTATGAATAGTATTTAAGAAGCCCTAATGAAATTAAATAGCTCACTTAGCTATAAGCACCAAAAAAGACATATATTGCACCATAATTTTCTTTTTTTATATTTAATTGTAAAAAAGTTATTGAAGGAGAAGTAATCATGGCTTACTCATTCCTAGTTTCTTTGTTCTGTTAGAACAATAGCTCTTTGATCTATGCTTAGGTTTCTTATGTTCACAATTAGGAGTTCTGGGATTCCCATTTTAATTTTTTTTTGGTCAGTGCTATCCATGATTCAGTATAATTCATTAAATCAAATGTCTTTGTGTAGTCTTAGTCTTTGTATAAAATATAGACATTCTTTTCTACTATTCTCTGCTGTTAGCCAAAATCCATCTGAGAGCAAGGCTATTTCTCTCCTGTCATGGCCTCTATTAAATCCACCTTGAATTTCTAGCAGTTCACTGCCAAGGTGATATTCCTGTCATTTTTTAAACAATATTCAGCAAAATTTTACTTCCATGTTATATTAATGATGTTGTTCGATATTCTCTCTACATTGTGTTGGTTCACCTTTTTAGGAATGGGAAAAAATAGGGATCTCTTCCAGTCAATTGGCCAAGTAGCTGTCTTCCAAATTTCTTTGCATAAATTAGCACATCCAAGGATTTATCTGTTTGTTGAAACATGCTAATTGGTCTTCATGCAATTCCTGGAACCTTATATTTTTGCCAGTAATTTCAGTGTAGCTAGAACGTCTTCCTTCATTACTATTTCTTTTTGATTGTATGCTACCTCTTAAAATGATTCTCTGCCAACCTTTTTTTTTAAATACAGTGACTGTGTATTCCTTCCATATTTGATGTTTCTTGCATCATTCGAGATATTGTCCATACAGTATTCCAACTTGAGACTTGTATTTGTTCTTTAGTTCAAGCTTGAGAAATGCCAAGTATATTTTTCCCTTGTGGTTTTCTAACTTCAGATCTTTGCATATTTTTTATAATATTTTGCTTTGCCTTTCTGAGCTGTCTTCCTCTCTCCCTTTTTATCCCTAATTCAAGCACTTTCCTCTCTTTCCCTTCTCCTAATTCCCCTAGTAAGACTATTAGTTGTTATGCATTTGCTTTCTAATCAGTCATTTCTTTCAGGATAGCCTTGTTTAATTACACTAATCCCAGTGAAATATGCTTTATTCATTCTTTTCCCACTCTTCCTTACCCTTATCCTTTTATTACAGTAATGGGATTATGTTGTATTTGTCCTGTATTTTCAACTCTTTTGCTCAGCGCTCTTCAACATTCTTTTTCTTTCTTTTGGTTTCTTTACTTTCTGGTGCAATTTTAAAGTCTGTTTTTTAAGCCATCAAGCTAAAGTCTTTGGTTTCTCAATCATCAAAACCAGTTAGATTACAGGCCTTAGTGAATTAATCCTTGTTCTGAAAGAGTTAAATTAGACCACCCATGGTATAGCTTCAAAATACACCCAGTAAGGCATAGTTCTGGGCAGGCAATCAATCACACTGAACACCTTTCCCCAGGATGTTTGGAATGTCACTAGTTTTAGCACTGAAAGTTCCACGTCTTTGGATATTGTCTTGACTGTAAAATCTCTCCAAACCACACCTGCCTAGTTGGTACTGATCCAGAGAAACCCTGAATTGAGCTTATAAGGATGTAACCATTTATGAAAGGATATTATCTTTATTTCACCTGCACAGTTTCTGGTAGATTCTAAATTACAATCTATCAGTTAACAGCCTCATACATTATTTAATTTTACTTTTATTTTCTCTTTAATTTTCATTGGTTGTATAAATGGCCTGTCTGTCCAATTGATGTGATAATAATAACATCAGTGAAAATGCTAAACTTTTTTTCATTATGTTAAGTACACAGAAATTCATTACTATGTTTTATGTTTTTCATTCAATTAATTTCAAGTGTAATTCATATAGTTTCCTAGAATTCCTGTGAAAATTGGAGATTTTAGGTCCCTTCTCCAGACTTTCAACATCAGTAACATAGGGCAGTAAAAAACAGATGGTCTGCTTTGAACATGAACATGGCATCCAACCAATTATCAAATTCCTTGTACAGCATATACACATGTAAATCTTCTGGTGTTCTTACCTGTAGGAAGTTGCACTGCTAACCCAAGTGCCATACTGGTCTGGTGTCTAGAATTCACCAGTGGATTTAGGAAGAAAAACAGTCTCCTCCTTTCAATTTGTAGTCGCCAAAACCCCATAGCAGGATTAGCTTGAGTTGTTTCCAACTAAGTTTGAGCTTGAGTTTCCAGATAATAAAACTGCAAAATTTATAAAGGAATCATGACATCTATAGTTTTAAAAGACTCTGTAAGCAGACTAGTGAACTACCACTAGAGAAGCCTCTTGAATTCTTTTGTTTGGTCAATAAAGAAAATAGGTAACATTGGAAACTCAGCTGCTTGCAAAGGTTCAACAATAAATGTCTTGGAAAAGGCAGTTACAAAAATTTGCATATTAAAAGGATTTGAAGATCTAATTGGAAAGCTATTAGCAATGAGCATTAGCACAAGGAGTAGTAGTACCAAAGCTTCAGTGCATTGCATTTTTATCAGAGTTGATCAACCATTTCTCCTTGGAGCTTAAAGCCACTGGAAATAAATCCCATTATAGCACAGAGTTTATTTTCCCTCTGGTGTGTATTGACCAAGGACATTTTCTGGTCAAGAATTCATTCAGTAGCTTAGCTATATGCACACAGGAAATGACTATGACTTTTCTAGCTCATAAGGTTATGCATTTTGACAGGTGGCACAGAGCCAATCTCTAATAGCACAGCACAGACGACCGCACACTGTTCTCCTGAGGCGTGCTGCTACTTGTGTTGTTTAATCACATTCGGAAGGTCTGCAGTTGAACATCATTCAGAGTATCAGAATACCAGTAAAGCTGTGCTGCTTATTCAATGGGAATCTTCTGTGAGAAGCAATGTTGAAAGCTGATTGATTTTTTAAAAGATACACATTCAGTCCAAGATACATTTTTCTTTTGTCTGTTACTTTCCTTGGTATTTAGCTCTATTCAAGCATATATTTTTATCTATCAAAATCTGGAAGTTGCATTTAAAAATTCATTAGATATCTCTACAACATATGAAGGTTAAAAAACCAATTTAGTTACTTCTTTCACTTAACAAAAGTTTACAATTTAAATGCTTTAATGGGGAAAATGACTATCACTTAACTTTAAGTTTGGCATGGGGTAGGTGCTCTCGAAATTGATGAAATACCAATCAAGGTGTTTTTGCAAGCACATACAGTTCTGAATGTGCCTATAGTCAAAATAAAAAAAAAAATAAAAATGGAAGACAGTTATGTAGTCAAGTGACTTAAGAAGATTCCCAGGGTAGTGAACAATATCACTATTGTCACACTAGAATAAAATTTTGCTGTAGATCTTTCAAAAAGGTTTGATAAGTACACCATCAGGGAAATAAATGAAAAATAGGTCTTGAAATGAAGAACTTAATTGCTGATTTGGATGGCTTAAAGCAGAGAATAGCAGAAAAACGTTTACTTGTATAATGAAAAGAAATGATGGCTAACACTTAGAAAAATAGGAATTCCAGAGCACTTAATTGTATTCATGCAAAATCTATACATAGACCAAGAAGTGGTCATCCAAATAGAACAAGAGGATACTGTATGTTTTTAAATTTTTGAATGTATACCTTCTCAATCTGTGAGCCCTGGTGAACTCATTGGTGGGGAATTGTGTTCTCAATCCAAAGGCAGTTGGTTCATATCTACCAGCTGTTCCTTAAGGTAAAAGTGGACCATCTCCTTTAGTGCAATTAATAGCATCAGAAAACCTGCTAGAGGGCTAGCTGTGAGTCAGTTCTGACCTAACAGCAATAATATTAAGGGGTTTCATTAGTCAGGTATTTTGTTTAGTCAGTATGTATGCTGAGGAAATAATTCAAGAAGTTGGACCATATCAAAAGGAATGTGACAATAGGATTGGAGGAAAATAGCTTATGTTATGCAAATGATCCAACCCTGTCTACATGAAGTGAAGAAGAGGTGAATCACTTGCTGGAAATTATAGCCTACCATATGGATTAAATCTCAACACAAGGAAAAAAAAATCCTCCCCACTGGACATCATGATAGCATCATGATAAGTAGAGGAAAAATTGAATTGTCAAGAATTTAATTTTACCTGGATCCACAATTGCAATCTTTTGTAGTAGCAGTCAAAAATGCAAGGACAAAAAAGAAGATTTACTAGTAAGATGTACACCGAAGCCCAAAGGGATAGGGGAAGGGAACAAGTGGAGAGCTGTAGGTGGAGAGTGGGGAACTACGAGGTCACAGAATTTGGTGGGCAGATGGAGGATGAAGGAATTAGAAAAGATCCACTGGAGACCTGAAAAGGTGGGGCAATGATAAGCATGGGTCAATGGTTATTATTTTTATAAAGCAGAATGTATGAGAATGATTGCATGAAACAATATGACTAGACTAATGTGTGAAACACAATGTATGTAAAGGAAACACAATGAATAAAGATTTTGTATGCAAACCAATATAAAATAAAAATAATTTTAATTTTGTAAAAACCAAAAATTAAAACACATGTAGTATTGGGAAAAATCTGCTGTCGAGTGCTTCTTTAAAGTGCTGAGGACTGTCAGTTTAAAGGTCTGCCTGACTACACCATCACATCTTCAGTGTTTCATATGCACATTAATGATGAACAAAGAAGAAGGAAGATTGCGAAAGAATTAGTGTTCATGAGTCGTGACACTGTCAAACAATATTGATATACCAAGTGCAATCAAAGCATGCTTTAGATGCAAAGATTATAAGACTTTTCCTCACTTATTTTTAATGCATTGTGATGAAAGTCCAATCCATGGAAAGACATATCATGCTTAGAAATGTAGAGTGTTAGAAAAGAAGATCATCAATGAGAGAAACCGAGATAGTGATTATAATAATGGGTTTGAGCACAGTGGAATGATTAAGGACAGTACAGAATGGGGCTTGGTTTTACACTTTTATACATAGGGTCATGAGTCAGAGCTGACTCAATGGCAGCTAACAACAAACCCAAATTAATATGTTACATATAGATGATGCTTGAAGCCTCCAGATTTCAGTCTCATGTGTTAACCAATGTCATTTCTATGTTGACCTGTGTTAGTTGAGAGACTGAGAAGATCTCTTCCAATTTATTGGTTTCTGTCTCTCTTTTTCTCTTTCTCTCTGTCTGCTTCTCTTAGCTTTTTCCTTCTCTTTCAAATACTTTTGCAAGCCGTTGTGCACATGCATACATTTGCACACACAGGATACCTAATTTAAAGGACATTAATCATTTTAGTACTTTAGCGATACTGCTAAATATCTCGAGTCATGTGAAGGGGACACATTAATTGCTAATTGCATCCAGCAGAAAGACTATTATGTTGGTGTTAAAGATCAGTGCTAACTGGGATATTTAAGGATTTGCTGAGATAACCTTTCAATATGCTACTGGAATGAACATAATGTTATTCAGCAAATCAAGGCTCATTTAAAATATTTATAAATGTTTGTTAATTTGGCTAGCTCCACCATTAAGCTTCAAACTAAAGGAGTACAGACACTATAGTCATTTCATTGTTTAATATCATGAACATTGAGAACACCATGTAATACAAAATAGTCAACCATTTTTAATCTGTAGAGATGAGTTGAAAAATACACCAGATTTGATTCATTGAAGTCTAAAAGATAAGACTTTCTCTGTATAAAGAATAAAAGGATCAATTTCTAGAAAATATAAAGACTAAAGAGATGAGATTTTCTTAGAATGAATGAAAATATAAAAATATACGTATATAACAAATTATTTTAATAGGAAGCTCTAGTGGCACAGTGGTAAATAGCTATGCTGTCAATCCAAATATACATGGCTCAAATACAGCAGGTGTTCAACATGAGCAACGTCCTCTTGTGTGATTCATTGCTCACACACAACACCACACAGAGGTCCATTAGGATTTGAGAAACGCTCATCAAAAAAACTGCCTTTTGCAAATGACACAATCTTGCCTAATCTGGCACCATCATCAAAACCTTTGCTGTGAGTATGTCCATTGGTGCCATCACTATTCCAACATATCACCTTGAAAGCCTTTCTCTCTTTCTTAGACTCCCTACTTTTCCAAATAATATATCTTTTTCCAAGGACTTGTTTCCCTTCCTTAAAAAAAAATAAAAAAAAAATCTCTTTCTTCCTTTGTCAGTCATGGTGTATAGTCAATATATTTTTAAATACCACAATTAAGAGACATCAGCACTTTTTTGGCCTTCCTTGTTTATTATCCAACTTTTTTGTGTATTGAAAAACAATTGACAATACCATAGCTTGGATCAGGCACACCATTGTCTTTAAATTTCTATTCTTGCATTTTAGGAGGCTTTAGCAACATATTTTCCTGTTGTTACATGTTTTTTTATTTCTTGACTACTATTATGATGAGGTGAGGAGAGTACAAAGGTGATTCCAGACTCCTGACACTAGTTTTGGTTGGATCTCTTGTCTTGAATAGAGCAAGGAAGCAATACATAGTCGAAAATAGGGAAAGAAATGTGTCAGGGATATGTCCTGTCTCCATAGATTTTCAATTTTTATGTGGAATAGATCATTACAGAGGCTGGGTTTTATGAGGAAAAATGTGATAGCAGGATTGGAGGAAGATTCATCAATAACCAGCAATATGTAGATGGCACACCCATGCTTGCCAAAACTTGCCTTTGCTGTAGAAGGTCAAAGGCCTTTTATATGGATTGATACTCAGTACCAAGAAGACATAAATTCTCACCACTGGGCCAGTTGGTAGCATCATGATGGATGAAGAAGAGATTAAAATTGTAACAATTTCAGCTTACTCAAATCCACAGTCAACACTCTGGGCACAAGCAGTGGGGAAATCAAAAGAAGAATTGTATTGGGGAAGTCTACTGTCTCTCCATTGGGATGTCTCCAAAGTGCTAATTACCATATGAACAACTTCTCAATTCTGATGAATAATTATAATCTCAACATCTTTAGTGATGACGTTGAGGCAAATAAAAAGTACTTGAAAACTTTTATTCCTTCAACATAAATCATAAATAGCTTAAACAATGGACTCATTTATACTGAGTTAGAAAATAGTAAATATTTCTAACTAGGTTTACTTTTCTCCTGTTTTCAGGATAAATGAGGATGGTGTAAGAATACTTGTCTGGGTTTTATATTTTATGAGCTCTGGAAGAAAAATAATAGAGGGGTTGTGGTAATGGAAAACATAACTGAGTTTCACTATTTTTTAAGAAATGAAAGAGAACTAAAATACATTCTCATAAAGATGTAGGTGTATATTGTTAAACACCTCAAACACATAAAACGCATTTTGGGGAACAAATTACCTTTTGATGGTCGTCTTTTGTTTTGTAATATCAAGTCAGAACTGACCCATAGCTAACCTTCTAGTGAGGAGTTTCCCATCCTTCTCCTAAAGTTGCCATGTATAATGTGGTGTAAATGTGGAAAAGTGTGTTCTTGGAAAATATACTCAGAGGAACATGTCTTCTATTTGGCTTATAAAATCAAACCGTTTTGTAGGTAAAATATTATGTGTGAAAACAGTGAAGTGCTACACAAATGGAAGTTGGCTTTGTTTTTGATGTTGAACTGCAATGAATTTTAGTTGGTTCATGTGTAAGGTGCAGTGTAGAAGTGAGCAGACATCATTGTATGCTAATAGTTAAATTTAGCTAGGATCATAGTCACTCCAGGATCTTACGGGGTAGGATAAACTTTGAATGATTGTAAATTATATTTTCTTCTAATTTTAGGTAAAGTTAATTTAAATAAAAGATTCCAGCATGTTCTTCTTACTGTTGTCAGGTGCACTTGACTCACTATGAGACATAGCTTCCTCATGGATCAAAACCTTTCCTGATTCTTCGCATCTCAATAATCTTAACGGTTCTTAAGTCCCTGTTGCAGTTACTGTGTCAATCCATTTTGTTGAAAATTTTCTATCATTCACTCACTATCTCTCTGATGGATCTTGACTCAGAGCAGAGAATACCAAAGGATATTTTCTTATGCTTTATTGACTTCAAAAAGCTTTTGACTGTTATGAGCCTTAATAAATTGTAGATGACATTAGCAGGAATAAGATACTAAAACACTTAGTTGTGCTAATCAACCAAGAGTACTGTCTTGAAGCATGAATGAATAAATAATTTCTTTGGCAATATTGAATAACATAGGGAGAATACTTACTGTCTTGTTTTTGTGTGTTTGTGTGTTTTTTTTACACAGTTGAGTAGAAAGAGAGTAAACTTTTATAATTTCCTCTATAGTTTGATAATTTTCTATGTGAATTGCTGCTATATGAATATAAAATTAATCTCTGATGGTCTCCTGGACAAGTTGTTGTACTGCAAATCTAAAGACAGTTAAACCCACCTGCTATTCCATAGAGAAACATGTGTTATTTCTTCCCATTTGATGTAGTCTTTGAAAACCCACTAGAGGATCAGCTTTGAGTGGAATTTGACTTGGTGGCACATAACAACAACATACTAGTCATTAGCTTCCATTTTCTTTATGAAAAGAATCTAAGCTGTTGTGTTGAATCAAAGATAAATTTAAATTACCTTCTACATAAGCAAAAATGTATTCATTTTCATGTAAGGGCCCACATTCTTTAATGTAAGGAGCCCTGCTGATGTAGTGGTTATTGAGCACAGTAGTTGATGGTCAGCTGTTCAAAAACCTCAGCCTCTGCATGAGAAAAGTTGAGGCATTCTGTTTCCTTAACGATTTATAGGCTTGGAAAGCCCCATGGGGCCTGTTCTACTCTGTCCTCTTGTGTTATTACTGATTAGATGGCAGTGGGCTTTACACACACACACACACACACACACACACACACACACTCACACACACACTTACTTCTAAATCTATCTGGCTGTGCTCACAATCATGGTTAATTATAGATCTTCACTTTGTAAAAATATTTTTACAAATAAAGAAATTCTGATAAAAAAAAAATTTTTGACCAGAACAAAAAAGATACTGTAAATTGAAATTCAAGGGGGGAAAAAAGTGTCAGGGTTTTGCTCTTACTCCATACTGATTTAATAAGTATGCTGAGTACGGAAGTTGACATTTAGAAGATAGATATGTACACTCATTTGCTTATGGACACTTGGTTTGCTTCCATCTCTTTGTTAATTTGAATAATGCGGCAATAAACATGGATGTGCATATATCTGTTTGAGTGGCAGCTCTGGTTTCTTTACGATATATTCCTAGTAGTGGAATTGCTGGGTCAAATGGCATTTCTATTTCTAATACCAACTTTTTGAGAAAGTGCCAAACTATATTCCACAGTGGTTTAGCCATTTTACACTTCTACCACCAGTGAATAAGGGTTCCAATCTCTCCACCATCTCACCAATGGAATACTATGCAGCACCAAAAAACCCCATAAAACAGGACTGACATGTAGGTTAGAAGGAAATCAAGAAAAGAGGGGCTAATTAATGAACTCTTCATTGGGACAGATTAAGGAAAGAACTGTTTAAAAGAATATATTTTTATGCATTATTTGTATGGAAATAGTCCAGAATAAGAAGTGCAAAGCAAAGTGGATTGGGGAAGGAGCAGGGAGGAAATTATGCAACAATTAATGAATGCTTTTTTTAAAAAAATTATTAATTTTAATGAACATTTACAGAGATTTTGGATTTTCATTCATTCTTTGTTGCACTTTTCTTCCTTCCCACCCCCTCTGCCCCAGTTCACTCTTCTCTTCGAGATTTTTTTTTAAAGAAGCAAACGGGGTGGTTAGGGAGGAAAATGTATAACAATAAATGGATGAAAAATCCAACTTTTCTGTAAACTTTCATTAAAATCATGAATAAAATATTTTTAAAAAGAAAATGAATGTGACATTGGCAATGAGGGAAGACACTTCAACACCTGAATTTTGCAGATAATGCAACCACACATTCGGAAAATGAAGAAGACTAAGAACAGAGAAAGGAAACACCGCATGGTTTAAAATTGGGAAGGGCGTATGCCAGGGATGCGTCCTATCTCCATACCTTTTCAACCTGTGTGCAGAGCAGATCATCGGGGAGGCTGGGCTCTATGAGGAGAAATGTGGGGTCAAGATTGGTGGAAGATCTATCAACAATCTGCGTTATGTAGATGACACAACCCTGCTTGCTGAAACTGAGGAGGACCTGAAGCGCTTGCCGCAGAGGGTCAAGGACTTCAGTCTAAATATGGATTGAGGCTCAATGTCAAGAAGACAAAGATTCTCACCACTGGACCAACTGGCAGCATCAGGATGGATGGTGAAGAGATTGAGATTGTACACAGCTTTACTTTGCTTGGCTCCACAGTCAACACTCTTGGCACCAGTAGCCAGGAAATTAAAAGACATGTTGCGATGGGAAAGTCTGCTGTTAGAGACTTCTCCAAAGTACTGAAGAGCAATGGTGTCTCTCTGGAGACTAAGGTGTGTCTGATATAGGCCATGGTCTTTGCTATCACTTGTTATGCATCAGAGAGCTGGACAATGACTCGGGAGGATAGAAGGAGAATTGATGCCTTTGAGCTGGGGTGCTGGAGAAGAGTATTGAGGGTACCATGGACTGCTGGAAAAACAAACAGATTTATCCTGAAAAGGATCAACCAGGCTGCTCCTTGGAGGCAAGGATTCTGAAGCTCCATCTAACATACTTTGGAATTGTTGTAAGGAGGGACCGGTCCTTGAAGAGGAGCATCATGCTTGGTAGGGTGGAGGGACAGCGCAGGAAGGGAAGGCCCTCTATGAGGTGGATTAATTCAGTGACTGGAGTAATCGCGATGGGTGTATCAGAGACGGTGCAGTTGACACAAGACAGAGCAGAATTCAGGGCTGTTGTACATTGGGTCGCTATGAGTCGCAAGCCACTTAATGGCACATAACAATAACAACAACAATCAAAATAAGGTCAAAGACTATAATTTTCTGTATGCTTTGTTCACAGGCATATAAATCTGAAAATCCATAGTATTTAAACAGGAAATTATAAACTGGAATAGCCTATAAGAATGATTCTTCCAGTGCAAATAAAATGTCTTGTATAAATCAAGGAGTCTCTATGTTATTTTTAGTTTTCTTTGGTGATGCAAATGATTTGTACTTCAGCTACTACCTGAAAAAATCTATGGATTTAAACATGCTAGGGGAAATAGAGGATCAGAAAAAGAGAGGAAGGTCCTCAATAAGATGCACTGAAACAATTGTTAGAATAGAACAAAGCAGATTTGAATAGAATAACTCAAATATATGAGATTGTATAGATGACACAGGGCAGGTCAAACTTCAGACATGATGTTTACAGAGTTAATATGAGTCATAAGTGACTCAATGATATCTAACAAAACAAAGTCAATGACATAGGAGAAAAGTCTAGAAACCAATATATTTCTGTAAAGTTTATAGCAAAATAAATTCTATGAAATAATTTTACTCGTTAATATATAGGGTTAACATAAGTGAAAATTAATCTCAGTAACTCATGTTACTGTTTTTGTGATTGTATTTTTTTATTTTCCATATATCCTAAAGCCAACACAGATATTGTGGCAGATATTTTTCTTCGCAAACTCATCAGTAATTTATATTGTTTCTGATCCATTTTCTTTGGAGCAACAATGTTTTCAGTTCCAAGAGATGAATCATGATTTTCCTAACTCAATGTTATTTATCTTCGTCTGTGCCAGAGGAATGTTTAATTGCTTCCTTGAGAGCTGAACCTTGAAGAAAAGTTGTTCTACTTCTGATGACACTGTTAAGTCTACATTTAGGCTTTTAGTTGTAGAAATAATTAAACATTTTTGTTGCTTAATCCTCTTTTCACTGGCTATTCTTTTTATTGTCAAGGTATTTGCAACTCATATATAATACAAACATAGATTATGAATTGTGGTACTATTCTTTATTTTTGAGTTGTTGTTGTTATTAAGTGCCATAGAGGTGTAGACACCCCATAATGACCCTATGAACAAGTCTTGCACATAAAACGTCATCTTTTCTCCAAGTTTATAGGTTTTTTGGAAGGAAGCTCTTTTTTTGGAAGTGGATGCCACTCCTGCTTTCAAGGCTGTTTTATTTGGGAGATTCACAAAATCCAGGCCCAAGAGCTAAAATCTTTTTTAAATATGAGGCCAAGTCCAATCTGTTCATACCCCGAATATCCTACAGACTGTCAAAAGAACAAACAAGTATGTCTTAGAAAATGTGCAGCAGGAGTGCTTCCTGGAATCAACGATGGTATAGATAAGTCTCTCATACTTTAGACATGTTGCTAGGAGAGGCTATTTCTTAGAAAAGGATATGATGTTTGAGAAGATGAAATGTTAGTGACAGACAGAAGACCTTGTGGAGATGGATTGACCCAGTACTGCAGCAATGGGCTCAAGCATATCAGAGATGGTAAGAAGAGCAGAGGACAGAAGTCAGATCTGTATTCATGGGGTGTCTATCAATCATATTTTACTTGAAGGTACCTAACAGTAAAAACAGCAAAAATACATGTTAAATTTTTCATTTAAAGACATGACTGAATGTGTAATATAATATTGTTGTCTCAAATGGTTTCTAAATAAGGTAGTAGGTTGTCACTTCTTTATTATCAGGTAACACCTTCAAGTTTGATAATTATTAGAAAATAGAATATTCCCTCTCTTGGTTTTGTTTTTTTATAGCAGTCATGTCTACATTATGCAGATGATAGACATTTTCTTGTTGAAAGTGAGGAGGACCTGAAACGTTTGTTGTAGAAGATTAAGGATTGTAGCCTTCAATATGTGTTGCATCACAACATCAAGAAATAAAAAATCCTTAGTACTGGACCAATAGTAAACTCCATGATAGATAGAGAAAATACTGAAACTCAATAATATAATCTTACTCAGATCTATAATTAATACTAGTCCATACTTAACAGTAGTCAGGAGATTAAGAAACATACCATTGGGAAAGTCTGCTGTCAGAGATCTCTCCAAAGTTATAAAGAGCAATGAGATCACTTTAAAGAATAAAGTGTGCCTTATTCAAGCCACAGTCTTTCCAATCACCTGCTATTTTTCTGAGAGTCAGATAATGAATAAAGATGGCAAAAGAAGAATTGATGTATTTGAGTTGTGTTGTTGTAGAAATGTGACCATTATCTCATGGACTGCCAACAATACAAGCAAAGGTGTCTTGGACAAAGTGCAGCTGGAATGTTCATTGTAAGCAAAGATGATTAATCTTCTTAATCTTCATCTTACATATTTTGGATGATATTAGGAGAGGCTATTCCTTGGAATAGAACATCATGCTTGGAAAGATGGATGGTCAGCAAATAAAGGAAGACCATTAAGAAGATATATAGATTGATACAGTATCTGCAGCAATGGACTCAAATATGTCAAGGATGATAAGGATGGCATAGCATACAAAGTTCAGATCTATTGCTCATGGGGATGCTGTGAGTCATATTCACCTCAACAGTACCTAATAACAGCAGCATCAAATAGTCATGAAATCAAAAGAAGTGTTATATTGGAAAAATGATGTTGAGGACCTCTCCAAATTGCTAAAGAACAAGGATGTCAATTTAAATACTAAGGTGTCCCTTTTCTGTATCATTATATTTTCAATTTTTTTTCTATGCACATGAAAGTTAATGAAATAAGAATAATAGAAAAATAATTGAATCCTTTGAATTGTAGCATATGAAAGTTTACTGAATATTTCATTGACTGAGAAAAGTACAAACAACTCTGTCTTGGAAACAGTGCAATTAGGGAGTACCTTAGAGACAAGGATGGTAAAACTTCATCTCACATACTTTGAACATGTTATTAAAAAGAGATATTCCTTAGAAAAAGACATCATACTGGGATAAGTGCAAGATTAGAGAAGACCCTCAAGAAGATGGATTGACACGGTGGCTATAACAATAAATTTGAACATTATCAGAGGTAATGAGGATCGCACAGGTCGAGGCAAGTTTCCTATCTGTTGCTCATAGGGTTGCTGTAAGTTGCTATGATAATGGAGAATGAATCACAATGAAAGAAATTATCAACTATTATAAGATCACATGCTTCGGTTTTTTTGCTAGGTACCATCAAAATAATTCCAACTCATAGCTATTCAAGGTAGAACAGAGTGAGACATTGTCCAGTCCTTCACCTTCTCTGAAAGTATTGCTATGACTGAACCCAGTGTTGCATCCACGATGTTAGTTCATGTTGCTTCATGTCTTTTTATTTTGTTACAGACCTTCTACTTTAGCAAGGAAAATGTCCCTCTCCACAGACTCACTCTTGATAAATATCCAAAGAATGTGAGAGAAATCTCATCATCTCCTTCTACACATTTAAATTTTTCTCCAAGACAGATTTGTCTTCTGACAGTTTATTGTTTTTCTGGCAGTTTAATATTCTTCCTCAGTTTCACAGTTCAAAGATAAAAAGTATCACATGCTATTCTCATTTTATATAGTTGCCTAGGAAAAGGACTTATTTAAGACTTTAGAAAAAAATAAATCTACTAGGACTTTTGGATTAATACTAAAGCAAATAAACTCAATTATGAAATGAGAAGAATGATTTTAAACTGTTTTCAGATATTTGCATTCTGACAACTTTTAATAATTCTCCCCTTTTCAATTCTGTTTCACTTTGGGCAAAGTTTTGAAAAAGATCAGATACTCTTCCCTTCATTGCTGGTGGTAAATTCAAATATTATTTGAACAATGTTTTATTATTTGAACTAAAAATTTGAATATTTGGATTAAAGCTGGACTTACACTGGGTAATATTCTCTGCCTCCTCCTCTTTCCAATTTATTTCCATAATAAACATCACAACTGTGAGGAACATTCGTGAGTCAACAATATTGGACCCAAATGATGATTGGTAGAAAGAGGTCAAGGAGCATGGGGGGTAGTGATCTGCCCAAGCAGTTATCTGCTACTATGAAGATTATTGATGGGGAGGTTTTTCTTTATAAGTGAGTAGAAGTCAGACTAGGAGTCAGAGAAGCCTCTGCCCATCTACTGGAGCATTCATCCTAGCCCTGTCCATTTACCAAGATAAAAACTCTAAACTGAATCTCTTCAGTGTTCTATCATTTTTTTATTTTATACTGATATATTTAAAATATTTGAATGCATTGTTTTTGACAAAAGATCATTCTCATTTCCTCCACACCCTTCTTGTTGTTGTTGCTTGATGCCGTCGAGCTGTAGACAACTCATAGCAACCCTATGAACGAACAGCCTGAGCACTGTTCGTACATAGAGTTTCCGGAGGCAAGCCATTTCGGAAGTGGATGCCGCTCCTGCTTCAAGGCTTGATTTAGTCGGGAAGCTCCAGCCAACACTGTCCACCATGGGTGCCCATTACCACGATTGGCACATCACTG
>NW_006399769.1:12160520-12180884 GCF_000299155.1 Elephantulus edwardii
CACTGTCCACCATGGGTGCCCATTACCACGATTGGCACATCACTGTCACAGGCTTCAGCATCACAGCAACCACGAGTTACCTCTGTACAGCAACGCACAGACCAGTGCTATACCACCTAGAAGAATGTTTGACAGGAAAACAATTTGAACCCGGCCTGAGGACCCTTTGGGCTTAAGGCCACCTCCTGTTTCAAACACTAGGCACTAGCTGGCTAGCCTCACTCCCGGGGACAGAGCAATCCTGCACGTCAAACACATGCCCGGAAAAGCAGTCAGCTCCAAATCTTGCCACCATTCCTGCGCTCACACCACCACGCTCCTTCTTTCTGGCAAGGAGAACTTCCGAAGACCCAGGGAGGAGCCAGCCAACCAGGAACAACATGGCTGCTTCCTCTCCTCTCCTCTCCTCTCCCAGCTTCTTTTGGGCTTCAGGCCACCTCCTTGTTCAAACCCTAAGCCCAGGGTGGTTAGCCTCACTCCCAGGAACAGAGCAAACCTGCACGTCAAACACATTCCCGGAAGAGCAGTCGACTCCCAAAGCTTGCCAGGATTCCTGTGCTCACACCACCATGCTCCTTCCTTCTGGCAAGGAGAACTTCCCAAGACCCTGGGGGGAGCTTTTGTACAATCCTGTGATTCACACCCCACTCTGTTACCCACCTTGACCCCTACGCTTCCATCTTCCTCCCCTTTGGACCCTCATATTACTTCTAAAATAATGGTTTTATCCAGTATTTGTCATTGTGGGACTGAGTTAGTTCACTCAGCATAATATACTTCAGTCCTTGCTCCTGCATGCTGTGTAGTATTCCACGGTATGAATGTACCACAACTTCTCAATCCATTCATTTGTGGTTGGACATCTTTGCTGTTTCCATGTTCTTGCTACGGTGAATAATGCTTCTATGAACATTGGTGTACAAGTCTCTATCTGTGCCTTAATTCTCATTTTCTAGGGTATATTCCAAGCAGTGGAATAGAGGATTCATATGGATTTTATGTTCAGCTTTTTGAGGAAGCATCAAACTGCCTTCCAGAGTGGTTGTACCAATTTAAAATCCCACCATAAATGTATAAGAGTTCCTATCTCACCACATTCTCTCCAATATTTATTTGTTGCTGTCTTGTTAAACTTTGCCACTGTTACTGGAGTGAGGTAATATCTCATTGTGGTTTTGATTTGCATCTCTGGTATTGTCAGTGATTTTGAACATTTCTTCATGTGTCTGTTGACCATTTGAGCATTTTCTTCTGGAAAATTCTTACCAAGTCTTTTGCCCATTTTGTAATCAAGTTATCAGTCTTTCTCTTGTGGAGGCCCAGGAGTATTCTTTAAGTTCTCATTAGGAGGCTCTTGTCTGAGATGGTATTGCCAAATGTTTGTTCCAATTGATGGGCTTGCTTTTCACCATGTTGGAAAAAGGGGTTTTTTGTTTGTTTGTTTTGTTTTGTTTTTTATGAACACAGGGATTTAATCCTGAAGATTAAAGGTCTTATTCATCAATTTTATTCTCTTTAGACTATGGATTTCTGGTTGTATTTGGCAGTCTCTTTATACAGTAGACTAGGCTTTCTAAGCTTGATCCCAGTTTGTCTCTTATGAACTTTATGGTTTTAGGCTTTACTCCCAAGTCTCTGATCCAACTTAAGGTGATTTTTGTTCACAGTGTGAGATGTGGATCCTCTTTCAGGTTCCTGCACATAACAGTCCGGTTTTGCCGGCACCATCTGTTGAAGAGGTTGTCATTTCCCCATTTGATAGTTTTGATTTCCTTGTAAAATATCAGTTGGCCATAGATAGCTGGGTCTATTTCTGGGTTCTCAATTCCATTTCACTGGTCTATTTGTCTGTCATTGTACCAGTCCCATGCTGTTTGGGTTACTGTGTACTAGGATTTGAGGTCAGGGAGTACTATGCCACACACTTGATTTTTATTTCTCAGAAGTGTTTTGCTTATTTGCAGTCACTTTCCATTCCAAATAAACCTGCCAATTTCTCTTTTGATCTCCTTGAAAAATGAAGTTAGTATCTGGATTGGGATGCTGTTAAATATGTAGATTGCTCTTGGTAGAATTGTCATTTTCACAATATTGAGTCTTCCTATCTATGAACAGGGTATATATTTCCATTTCTTAGGTCTTTTGTTGTATCTTGAAGAAATGTTTCGTAATTGGATTTGTATAGGTCTTTTGTATCTCTAGTTAGGTCCACTCCCAAGTGTCTCAATTTGTGGTTGGCTATTGTAAACAGTATTGCTTTCTTGGTTTCCTTCTCTGAGTTCTCTTTGTAACTATAGAGGAATCCCTCTGATTTTTCATATTGATCTTATATCCTGCCACTCTACTAATTTGGACTACTAGCTCTAATAGTTTTTTTGTTTAATTTTTGAGGTTTTCTGTGTACACTATCATATCATCTTCATATGTTGTTGTAGTTGTTTTTGTTGTTATGTGCCATCGAGTCACTTGCAACTCACAGCGACCCTACATACAACATATCTAAACTCTGCTCTGTCCTGTGCCAATTGCACCATCTCTAATACATACATCCCGATTACCCCAGTCACTGAATCAATCCACCTCATAGGGGGCCGTCCCCTTCTGCACTGTCCCTCCACCCTACCAAGCATGATGTCCCTCTCCAAGGACCTGTCCCTCCTTGCAACATGTCCAAAGTATGTTAGACGGAGCCTCAGAATCCTTGCCTCCAAGGAGCAGCCCGGTTTAACCCTTTCCAGGATGAATCTGTTTTCCTAGCAGTCAATGCTACCCTCAATACTCTTCTCCAGCACCACAACTCAAAGGCATCAATTCTCCTTCTATCCTCCTTAGTCATTGTCCAACTCTCTGATGCATAACAAGTGATAGCAAAGACCATGGCCTGTATCAGATGCACCTTAGTTTCCAGAGAGACACCATTGCTCTTCAGTACTTTGGAGAGGTCCCTAACAGCAGACTTTCCCATCGCAATACGTCTTCTAATTTCTTGGCTAGTGGTGCCAACAGTGTTGACTGTGGAGCCAAGCAAAGTAAAGCTGTGAACAATCTCAATCTCTTCACCTTGCATCCTGATGCTGCCAATTGGTCCAGTGGTGAGAATCTTTGTCTTCTTGACACTGAGACTCAATTCATATTGGAGGCTACAGTCCTTGACCCTCTGCAGCAAGCGCTTCAGGTCCTCCTCTGTTTCAGCAAGCAGGGTTGTGTCATCTGCATATCGCAGATTGTTGATAGATCTTCCACCAATCTTGACCCCACATTTCTCCTCATAGAGCCCAGCCTTTGGGATAATCTATTCTGCCTACAGGTTGAAAAGGTATGGAGATAGGACACATCCCTGGCATAAGCCCTTAACCATCTCTTTGCCAATCTTGATGTCTTTTATTTCCTTCTCTTGTCGTACTTTCCTAGAAAGCACTTCCAATACAATATTGAATAGAAGTGGTGACAGTGGGCATCCTTATCTTATTCCTGTTTGCAATGAAAGTGCTTTTAGTCTTTCTCCGTTGAGAATGATATTAGCTCTTGGTTTTGCATATATAATTTGCATTATGTTGAGGAAATTCCCTTCTATTCCAGTTTTGCTGAGTGTCTTAATCGGGAAAGAGTGTTGGATTTTTTTTTCAAATGTCTTTTCTGCATTACTTGCTAAGATAAAATAGTTCTTATTATTTACTTTGTTAATATGGTGGATTACTTTGATTGCTTTTCTTATGTTGAACCATCCTTGCCTATCTGTTATGAATCCCACTTGGTCATGGTGATTATTTTTTTATGTGCTTTTGGATTCTATTGGCTAGGATTTTGTTAAGGATGTTTGTCTTCATATTCATTAGAGATATTGGTCTGTAGTTTTCTTCCTTGGTAATACCTTTGTCTTTATTATGGTTATGCTTACTTCATAGAATGACTTTGGATGTGCTCCTTCTTTTTCAAATTTTTTGAAATAATTTTAGTAGAACTAGTGCTAAAACCTCTCTGAATGTTTGCTAGAATTTAGCTGTGAAGCCATCTGGTCCAGGATGTTTCTTATGGCAAAGTCTTGTTTTGACTTTCCCAATTTCTTCTTTTGAATTGGGTCTGTTCACTGTGATCTGATATTTTGTATTATTTCAATGCTTTTTAATTTGTTAAGGCTAACTTTGTTTCCTAGTATGTGACCATTTTGGGGAATGTAGCGTTGAGGACTCTCCTTCATAGGGTTGCTATGAGTCGCCTGCAACTCAATGGCACTTAGCAACAATAATATCAACACAGAGAGAGAGATCAACTGGCCCAGTGGACAGAAAGCGATGCTACCAAGCCAAAGGTAGGCCCTCGGGCCTGTCTTTCATTGTCTTCAGACATTCCTCTAGGTCACATAGCCCTGGTATACAAGTTACCATACTGCGGTCACATGTGGTTGCTGTGAGGCTGAACACCGTGACACTGATGTGTCAAATGCGTTAATGTTTGGCTACCCACGCGGACAGAGAGTGGGGTGGAGCTCCCCCATTAAAACAAACTTGGAAGGAGGAGTTGCATCCACTTCCACAATAGCTTGCCTCTGGAAACCCTATGAACCTGGTGAGAGGATGAAAGGCACCCAAGAATCAAGGACTCTCCTTCATAGGGTCGATATGAGTCACCTGCAACTCAACGGCACTTAACAACAACAACAACCATGTGCACTTGAGAAGAAAGTGAATTTAATTTTAGTTGGGTGCAGTTCCCTAAATACGTCTAGTTGGCTGATTAAATAGTTTAGATCCTCTGCATTTTTGTTGAGTTTCTTTAGGATTGACCTACCCTTTGAGAATAGTGGTGTACTGAAATCTGCAGCTACTATTGTGGTGTGGTCTATTTCTTTCTTCAAGTCTATTAACTGTTGTTTTATATATTTTGCCGGTCTATTATTTGGTGCATAAATGTAGACCAAGGTTAAATCTTTTGACTTATTGTGCCTTTAATCAGTATGTAGTGCCCTTCCTTATCTTATATGGTGGTTTTAATTCTGAAATCTATATTATCAGAGATTAGTATTGCCACTCCTGATGTTTTGAGGTTGCCATTTGCTTGGTATATTTTTCCACCTTTTGATTCTGAGTCTATCTTTCTCTTCATTTTTAGATGTGTCTCTTTTAGGCAACATATGGTTACATTTTGGGGTTTTTTTAATCCATTCTGCTACTCTTTTTCTCTTCATTGGTGCATTTCATTGATTCACATTAACTGTGGTTCTTGTCAGGCCAGGTTTTACTTTTTACATTTTGCTGTGCTGCTTTTTCTTTTCTAGTTACTATGGTCCATACACCTTACTTTGGCATCTTTGTGTGAAGGATTTCATTTAAAATTTCTTGCAGTTTTGGTCTTGATTTCACAATTTTCTTAAGTTCCTTCTTTTGGCAAAGGATCTAATTTCTCCTTTATATTTGTTATAGATCTTAGATAGGTGTAAGATTCTTGCTTGGCAATTGTTTTCTTTTAACTTTCTGTATATTCCACCCCATTATCTTCTAGCTCACATGGCATTAGATTCTGGATTGCATTTTCATACTTTTCTGTTATTTCCAGTACTGTGTTGTCTGTATCTTTTCTGTCTTTTATTGATTTTTAAGGTTTTGTACCTCTTTATTTGTACTATTAATTCTTTCTCCCATCTTT
This sequence comes from Elephantulus edwardii, assembly GCF_000299155.1. NCBI lineage: Eukaryota > Metazoa > Chordata > Mammalia > Macroscelidea > Macroscelididae > Elephantulus > Elephantulus edwardii. Next base: position 12,166,164 of record NW_006399769.1, read on the forward strand.
TGCATTTTTTTTTTTGTGGAATTGTTCAAGTTACTCCTCATCAATATAATTTTGCTGTAGTGTTGTCTCTGGGGTATTTGCTTTCTTGTGTCTTCATTTGCATCTTCTTCTGCAGTGGTTCAAATAACTCCACATTAACATATTTCTTCTGGTTCTCTCCATCTTGGGTATTCATTGTCTCTACTTTTTTAGGAGAAGGATTATTTCATTCTTTCATGATAACTGAGGCAGACTGCTCCTTTCTTGACATTATGTGAGTCTTTTATTAGTAGATGCTAGGCCGTTGTAACTATATAGAGTTCAAGAGTATGGCAATGTTTTGTGAAGGACCCATATATTTCTACTGGGCCCAACAGCATTGATCTCCCAAAATTACCTGATCAGGAAAGTAGGAAGCCTGTCTCCCATTTCAGAACTGGTATCTCCACATCATACAAGCTGCTCCTGCTGTCCTGATCCCCTTTGTTTGAGCTTAAGGAATCCTGTGTGGTGTAGCCAAAGAGAAATGATTCCCCCAAAGTACCTGAAGGGGAAACCAGTAAGCCTATTTTCTCCTTCCTGAACTGGTTTCTCTGCCTTACTCAAGTTGCTCCAGCTGTCCCTCTTTCTAATATTTGAGCTTAAGGTTTAGCCTAGCCACATGGTGTAGCCAAACAGCAGTGATCCCCCCGAAGTACCGAATGGGAAATGAGAAAGCCTGTTTTCCCTTTCCAGAACTGGCATCTTTGCCACACTCATGCTGCTCCAACTGTCCTGCTCCCTTCTGCTGGAGCTTAAGGGGTCCTATGTGGTATAGCCAAACAGCAGTGCTTCCCCCAAAGTACTGTGGGCACACCATCACTTCCTGCCATGCAGTGCCCCTTCCTTCCATGAAGTGCTTCTTCCTGCCCTGTGATGTTCCATCTTTTGATGCTTCAATATTTTGCCATAACATCTGTAAGTATTGCAACCCAAGGCTTGAATTTGTTTTTAAGTGGATGATGCCGAGCAAGTTTTCCCCTTTTAATTCTCCATTCTAGCTCTCTGTGCATTCTAAAAAAAATTATATATCCTCCTTTTTTATTATTAATGAATTTAATGCAGCATATATAATTTTACAGCTATCCTTTACATTTAATTTTTCCCCGTTCATTCAATGTTGCACATTTTCCTTCTTGCCCAGTTCATTTTCCTTCCCAGTTCATTTTTTCTTTGAAGGAAAAGAAAATTATTTCAATGTTATACAATTTTTCCTTCCTCCCTTCGAGTCCACAGTTGACTTTAATATGCATTACATTTTCTAGAATCTTGTCATGTAAATAATACCTAATCATATATTACTTTTAAATAGTTGTCTCCCTCATTTGTTTCAATGCAGTATATATTATTTATCACCTCTTTTTCTTAGGTTCCCCCCAGCCCCAATGTCAGTCCCATTTTACAACAGTGGCACTATGTTGTATTTGTCCTTTTGTGACTGAGATATTTGACTCAACATAATGTCCTCCAGGGTCACCTATTTTGTATAATATTTCATGAGGTTTTTTTTTTCAGTACAGCCTAGTATTCCATTGTGTGAATATAATTCAGCTTCTCTATCCATTTTTTTTTGTTTATGTGCACTGAGATTGTTTCCAACTCCTTGCTATTGAGAACAAAGCTTCAATAAACCTGGGTGTGCATATATCTGCTTGGGTGGCAATTCTGGTTTCTTTAGGGTATATTCCCTGTAGTAGAATTGCTGGTCAAACTGTAATTATATTTGCAACTTTTTGAAAAAACGACATGCTCTCTTTCATAATGATTGCACCATTTAACACTCCCACCAAGGTTCCAGTTTTTCAATGACCTCACCACCATATGCTGTTCGTTGCTCTGTAGAATTTTGCTATTGTTACTAGGTAAGATGATATCTCATAGTTGTTTTGATTTGCGTATCTCATAGAGCTAGGGATTTTGAACACAGCTTCATGTGTTTGTTTGCCACCTGAATGTCTTCTTTGATACAGTGTCTGTTCATATCCTGTGTCATTTTTCAATTGGGTTGTTTACCTTTATCTTCTTGTGACGCTCGTGAATTCTAGAAATTCTAGATATAAGTCCCTTATCAGATGTGTCTTTGCCAGATATTTTTTCCCAGTCTGTGGCTTCCTGTTTTTCCCTGTTAGAGAAGGTTTTGGATGTGCATAGGGATTTTATTCTTAAAAGGTCCCATTTATCTATTTTATCCACTCCTGGCTGAAGGTTTCTCAGGAAGCTTGGAAGACTGTTCATGTTGTGGGTTAGAGCTTCTAGAGTTCTTCCAAGGTTTTCTCTAATGAAATTTACAGTCCTTGGTTTTAGTCCTAGGTCTTAAGCTGTCATTTGAAAGCTTCTGTTCAGCTCTTATACTTCTGCATCTCTTCCATTTGTATTGGCTTCAGCTCTAATACATTTTTTCAGGGTCTCTACTGACATCTGTTTTGGTATTTTCTTTCTTCTCTTTTTCTGCAATGAACTTTTGATATCTTCATGAATTCTATTCTTGATGTCATTTCACAACTCATATGGTCTGAAATCATTGGAGATCAATGCTTCAAATCTATCCTTAAGATTACTTTTAAGTTCAAATGGAATAGATTCAAGATCACACGTTGGTTCTTATGGACATGTTATAATTTTATTCAGCATCAACTTGAAGATGAGTAGTTGTTGGTATCTTCCGCAGTCACCACTTGGGCTGATTTCAACAGCTAATTCTATAATTTTCCCATGATTCTTTAAACAGATGTAGTCAGTGTGAACCTATGCAGTTAGGTAAAATTAATGTGTGAAGTCACCATTTGTGTTTTTAAAAAGGTATTTTTGATAAATCAGTCAATGAATACACAAAATTTCTACATTCTATTTCTGGTCTCATTTCTGTCACCAAGTCCATACATTTTGACTACCATTCCTTCATCACCATTTTTAACTTTTGCATTCCAGCCACCAGTTATCATTAACACATCTTGATTGTCTGTTTGGTCAATTTTAGACAGCAAAATTTGGTAAAAAATTTCCTCCTTTTTAGCTTTAGCTCTTGTGCATATATGTGAAAGATAATTGTATCAACTGGTCTTCTTTGTATGTTGATGTTGTTGATTGCCTTCACATTGAGCATGACTCAGAGCGACCCTATGAGCAAAAGGCCTGAAACCCCTCTAATACTTACTATAGCCACTTATCAAAGTTCATAGAGTTTCCGGAGGCATGCTATTTAGGGAGTAGATACCACTCCTGCTTCCAAATCTGTCATAACATGTTATTGTTGTTATGTGCCATTGAGTCACCTGTGATGTATTGCAATTCTATGTATAACAGCTCTAAACCCTTCTCTGTCCTGAGCCTGTCTCCTTAATTCCTACACACCACCTTCCATCACCCAGTTACTGTATCAATCCAACTCATCTGGGTCTCCCTTTTCTGAGCTGTTCATCCACCCTTCTGAGCATGATGTCCCTCTCCAAGGACCAATCTCTCCTGGCCGTGTCACCAAAGTAAGTGAGGCAGAGGTTCAAAATCCTAGCCTCCGAGGAAAGACTTGGTTTCACTTTCTCCAAGACAGACCTATTTGTATTCTTGGTGGTTCATGGTACGTCCAAGACTCTTCTCCAGCACCACAACTTGAAGGCATATATATATTTTTTTTTCTTTTCTTTTCTGTCATCCTTAGTCATTGTCCAACTCTCTGAAGCATAGCAAGTAATTGAGAAGGCTGTGGCCTGGATTAGGCACACCTTTGTATCTTAATTGACATCGTTGTTCTTCAGCAGTCTGGAGAGGTCCATGACAGTGGATTTTCTAAATACAATTCATCTTTTGATTTCCTGATTGCTGGTGTTATTAAGAGTGTTCATTGTTGATCTGAGCAAGCTGTAATTGTTAAAAACCTCACTCTTTTCTCCATCTATTATGGTTCTGCCAATTGGTCCAGTATGAGAATCTTTGTTTCTTGATGTTGTTTCTTGTTGTTTCAATTCATATTGAATACTACAGTCCTTAACCTTCTTCAGCAAGTGCTTCAAGTCTTCTTCAGTTTCAGCAATCAAGATTGTGTTATCTGCATATCATAGGTTGTTAATGAGTCTTCTCCAATCTGGATGTTACACTTCTCCTCCTAAAGCTCTGCTTCCCAAATTACCTGTTCTGCGTACAGATTGAAAAGCTACGGGGACAGGATACATCCTTGACAAACTCCTTTCTTGATTTTGAACTATGCAGTGTTTCCTTGGTCTGTTCTGAGAACTGATTCTTGGTCCACATATAGGTTTCATAAAAGCACAATTAAGTGTTCCCCATCTTCCTCAAGGTTGTTGTTGTTTGTTGTTTAATGCCATCGAGTCGTAGACGACTCATAGTGACCCTATGAACGAACAGCCTGAGCACTGTTCGTACATAGAGTTTCCGGAGGCAAGCCATTTTAGAAGTGGATGCCACTCCTGCTTCCAGGCTTGATTTAGTCGGGAAGCTCCAGCCAAAACTGTCCACCATGGGTGCCCATTACCACTATTGGCACATCACTGTCACAGGCTTCAGCATCACAGCAACCACGAGTTACCTCTGTACAGCAACGCACAGACCAGTACTATACCACCTGTCATTTTACTCAAGTGCTCTAGTGCAATATTCAGAGTTTCTTCTGACGTCCATTTTGCCTTTTTCTTCTTCCTTCTTTTTAATGACTTTTTGCATTCTTCATGAACGATATTCTTGATATCTTCCCACATCTTATCTGGTCTTTGTTCATTTGTGTGTAAGGCCTCAAACCTATTCCTGAGTTGGTTTTTAAATTTATGGGAGATAGACTTAATGTCAACTTTTGTTTCTTGTGCATATGATTTAACCTTTTTTTTGTTTTAATCTAACTTGTTTATGAGCAGTTGATGTTCTATTCCACAATCAGCACCTCACCTAATTTTTACTGCTGATATTGAACTTCTCTAATGCTTCCTTTCACAGATTCCTGTGCATCTCATCAAGTAAAATCCATGTGTACAGCGTGTGTTTGTTTCTTGTGCTATAAGTAAAAATCATTGATTGTACAGAATTTTATCATTCTATCGTCAACCTCATTTCTGTCACCAATTCTATATTTCCCAACTACAGATCCTTCTTCTTGATTCCCAACTTTTGCATTCCAGCCGCCCATTATAATTAAAGCACCTTGGTTACATGTTCAAGCAATTTCTGACTGTAGCATTTGATAGAAATAATCTGTTTCCTCTTCTTTGGCTCAAGTTGTAGGTGCATAAATTTGAATGATAGTAGTATTATCAGGTATTCTTTGTTCTTTGTATATATGAGGATAATATTCCATTCCTCACAACATTTTGCTTTAGTATAGAACTTGAAATTGTCTTTATAACTGTCAATGCAACACCATTCTTCTTCTATTTTCCATTTCTGACATTGTATACCACATGATTATCTGAATCTATCTCATTTCTCTAATACCTAGAATGTCAATGTTCACACATTCTATTACATTTTTCACAATTTCTAGCACTCCAACATTCATACTTAGTACATTCCATATTCCAGCTATTAAAGGATGCCTACAGCTGTTTCTCCTTATTTTGGTTTATTTCTAGTTTCAACTCTACCTCAAATATTATCATTATCTATGGTCCTTTAATTTTTATAGAGTTTTCAGAGTCTTACTACTTAAGAAATGATTAGTTTTGATTTGCATTCCTCTTATTGCGAGTGATTTTGAGCATTTCTTCATGTGTTTACTAGCCATCTGAAAGTCTTCCTCTGTAAAAAGTCTTTCCATATCTTTCCCCCATTTTTTAAATGAGTTATCATTCTTTTTCTTCTGGAGACCCAACAGTATTCTGAAGACTTTTGTTATGAGACCCTTGTCTGAGATGATATTGCCAAATGTTTTCTTCACATCAGTAGATTTTCCACCCCACCCTATTGGAAAAAGTTTTTGATGAGCACAGAGATTTAATCTTTTGAAAGTCTCATTCATCAATTTTCTCTTCTTTGCTTGTGAGAGACTGAAGAGCATTATTCTGAGTTAACTAACTCACCCTCTTCAGGACAAATGCAGCATAAGACCATTACTGCAAAAATAGAAGGATAACTAGTAAAACATGTACAGAAAACCCAACGGGGGAGAAAGGTGGAAACAGAGGGGTGAGGATGGGTAGGGATGAAATCACAGTTTTGCACAATTTGGTGGGTGAAGGAAGAGGGTAAATGAAATGGGAAAGTTTCAGTGGGGACCTGAAAAGACAGGATAATGATGGACATAGTCCAATAGTAATTAATTTTATAAAGCATAATGCATGGGAATAATTATATGAAACACAATATGGATTAAGTATAGCGTAAAACACAATGTCACTTTGTAAGCAAACTAATATAAAATAAAACTTTAAAAAAAAAGAAGTTGATGGCCAGTTCTGCTTCTTAGACCTTCTTAATCTGGGAGCTCAACAGAAACCTGTCTACCGTAAGTGGCTGTCATTTGTCGCACTGGTGGTATAGTTTTCAGCATGACAGCAACCCACAGGTAATCTCAGTACAGCAAAGTGTTGTACTAATAAGAACAAAGGCAAGAGGTGTACTGATAAGAACAATAATAAACAAGCAAGAAGACAGATACTTAAGCTATAATGTAATTAACAATATGCAGATAATTCCACAAATTGAGCAAACTTATGGAAAAGATTTGTACCTCTAAGAGCAAATATCAGGGTCAGTTGGAGGTATGAGTCAACACTACCCCCTATTTGTTGAGCTTCTTCATTATAAAGCATATTGGCCTGAAAGTCAGCCCTTTCTGACAACACTGCCCCTTGCTTGTTAGACTTCTTGCTTGTTGGACATTTAGAATAGGATCAGCCCAGAAGCCAGCTTTTTTGATACCAGCATCAAAGTTACAACTGAGATATTGCTATGATCTTAATACCCATATCCAGGGTGTTAACCTGCCATATTAGCTGTGGTTCTAAGGTAGAACACTTCAACACTTTATCCATCATGCTATCATCCTGCCTCATCTTGCTATCCTTGACATATCATCAAATTGATCTCTCATTCTTTATATACTGCCTACATAAAGGTAGGGAGCTCTGGTTGACTGGGGGTGAGAGGTTGGCCACAATCTCAAAGGCATGTGGTTTGAACCCACCAGCTGCTCCATGGAAGAAGGATGGGTAATTTCTTCCCTTCTGATTACCATTTGGAAACCCACTGGAAGGCCAACTAAGGGTAGGTTCTAACTCAATGGCACACAACAACAATGACAAAAACAACAACATTAAAGAAAATATATTTACCTTTATATGCACTTTTTTCCACTCAAAAAATGATTAGATACAATTTCCTTTTTTAATAGATACATAGTTGTGCTGCCAAGTCAAACGCAGACACTTCTAAGCTACAATCAGCTCCAAGGGATAAAGATGGGTAATTTCCTCCTCTGTAATTTACAGCTTCTCAAAACTTGCTGAAGGGACAGCTATAAATCAGTTCCAACCCTGTGGTGAATAATAGCAGTGTGGAACAATGGGCTAATGATCAAAACGTCTTATCTCTCTTTCACCAAGGAACTGCAACCCATCAAAACCATGAAGAAGACAGACCAGGTCATCATTGAGAAATACTACATGCACCTGGATAATGACTTCCACACAAACAAGCACGTGTGTGAGGAGATTGCAATTATTCCCAACAAGAAGCTACAAAATAAGATAACAGGCTATGTCACACATCAGATGAACCAGATTCAGAGAAGGCCTATGAGAGGCATCTCAATTAAGCTGTAGGACAAAAAGAGAGAAAGGAGAGATAATTATGTACCAGAGGTTTCAGCCCTGGATCAGGAGATCATTGAAGTAGGTCATTATACTAAGGAAATGTTGACGCTCTTGGATTTTGGTAGTCTGTCCAACCTGCAGGTCATTCACCCCACAGTTGGGATGGATACAAAAACACCACATGGAGCTATTAGAGTCTGTCTTCTATGCTATAATATTATCGATAAACTTGGACATGAGGGCACAACGCGCGCGCACACACACACACACACACACACACACACACACATCTTTTTTAGCCTGCTACTATAACTTTCCACACTCCTTTAGGCAGAATGTTAAATGATCCAGGAGGTATCAAAAGAAGATGGAAGGACTATACTGAATCATTGTATCTAAAGGAATTGGCAGATACAGAAGAATTTAATGGAATAGCATTTGAACAAGAGCCTATGGTGATGAAGCACACAGAACAATCTCATTGATTTCACATGCAAGTAAAATTCTACTGAAGATTATCCAAAAACGACTGGAACAGTACATCAGCAGAGAACTGCCAGAAGTCCAGGCCGGGTTTAGAACGGGTCGTGGTACTAGGGATATTGTAGGTGATGTTAGATGGATCTTGGCTGAAAGCAGAGAGTACTAGAGGAATGTCTATCTGTGCTTCATTGATTATGCAAAGGCATTTGACTGTGTGGATCATAACAAACTGTGGCTGACTCTGAGAAGAATGGGAATCCCAGAACATTTAATCGTGCTAATGCGAAACCTATACTTGGACCAAGAGGCAGTCATCAGAACAGAGCATGGCAACACTGCCTGGTTCAAAATTGGGAAGGGTGTACGCCAGGGATGTGTCTTATCTCCATACTTTTTCAACCTGTATGCAGAGCAGATTATCCGAGAGGCGGGGCTCTATGAGGAGAAGAGTGGCGTTAGGATTGGTGGACGATCTATCAACAACCTGCCTTATGCAGATTACACAATCCTGCTCGCTGAAACTGAGGAGGACCTCATGCACTTACTGCAGAGGGTCAAGGACTGCAGCCTTCAGTATGGACTGAGGCTCAATGTCAAGAAGACAAGGATTCTCACCACCCGACCAATCGGTAGCATCAGGATGGATGGCGAAGAGATTGAGATTGTTCACAGCTTCAGTTTGCTTGGCTCCATGGTCAACACTCTTGGCACCAGCAGCCAGGAAATCAAAAAACATATTGCGATGGGAAAGTCTGCTGTTAGGGACCTCTCTAAAGTACTCAAGAGCAATGGTGTCTCTCTGGAAACTCAGGTCCGCCTGATATAGGCCATGGTTTTTGCAATCACTTGTTATGCATCAGAGAGTTGGACAATGACTAGGGAGTATAGGAGGAGAATTGACGCCTTTGAGCTGTGGTGCTGGAGAAGAGTATTGAATATAGCCTGGACTGCCAAGAAAACGAACAGATTCATCCTAGAGAGGGTTAAACCAGGCTACACCTTGGAGGCAAGGATTCTGGGGCTTCGCCTGACATACTTTGGACATGTTGTAAGGAGAGACAGGTCTTTAGAGAGGGACATCATGCTGGGTAGAGTAGAGGGACAGCACAGGAGGGGAAGACCTTCTATGAGGTGGATTGATTCAGTGACTGGGGTAATCGGGAAGGGTGTGTCAGAGACAGTGTGATTGGCACAGGACAGAGCGGAGTGTAGGGCTATTGTACATAGGGTCGCTATGAGTCGCAAGCGACTCGACGGCACATAACAACAACAACAACAATATATTATATTGGAGTATAACATTAGAGATGATGGTTGTGGAACCCATTTCTCAATGGATAAATGTTCTTCTGAATCCATATTCCTACTCTTGAAATTAAAATTTTGTCATACAAAATTATACACGCCAACACTGTCTCCAAAACCAAACTCTGCTTAGGAAGTTTATACTATTTATAACCCTATTATATTATATTATATTATATTATATTATATTATATTATATTATATTATATTATATTATATTATATTATATTTAATAATAAGGAGATGTAGTACTATAGGCTATAAGGAGTTATGCTACTAATCCCTAAACCATTCCTCTCTGGTGGTTTGAAGGCATGGGCAGTGTTGCAGAGGAAAGGTGACAAATTTTCTCCTGTGCAACTTAAAACTTTGGAAAACCAATAGAAGGTCATCCATGAGTTCTCATGATTTTCATAACATTGGATACCTCTTGATGACGGGAGCTAAAGTTAGTTAGTCTGAAAAATCTATTTTTAATTTAAAGATTTATTTTAATAATGCATATGCCAACTAGATTTTCTTATAAAATTGGCTACTCACTAAGTGTTTTTATCTTCAAGAATCCTATGTGGTTTCCTTAGCAAGGGTAGAAGGTGATATAAAGTGATAGAGAAGTTCATACATATGCAAGTGGAGCAGGTGGCTACTATGGTTATAGACATGAATATTAACCTCACAGTCATAATAACTTCGGCTGAGTTTGCACTTTTCTGCACTATACAAGGTCTTTATATATGTGATTCTTATGAATTATTTCAGTTTGGCATGAGTGGGTGGCAGCTGTTCTCTCCATTTTACATCAAGGGAAACCCGACAGAGAAGCATCAGATGGCTATCTATCATCTGCAGTGACAACATAAAGTCAATAGCAAAGCTTAGAAATGTATAAAGATGCCCAGCCTTTTCGTTTAACTAGCTATATTTAGATCTCAAGGTAACCTTTTGCAAGCATAGTTTTAAAAGAAATTTCTACACATGAAAACATCTTGTGCGAAATGAAATCTAATATATATAGATACAGATGCATATTTTCATTTGAAGGAAAAAAATTATAGTTCTGCAAAGAAACTAAGAAAATATAATTAGCAATATAATTTTCCTGGCAGAAAATCCTGAGTGTGAATATGCATATGAAATGAGAGCCTCATTTCAGGTGCCTTACTAGCACATTCCCAAACTACCTAATGCAACCAATATATTTCTAAAGCAAGAAAAAAGTTTTTTCCTATGCTTATCTCCATGGGAATTCTTTTTAAAAAATTACATAAAATGGTAAAAGGTAAGTTATAACTTTTGAAATCTGCACAAAAATCAATCTTTGGTCGATTTTTGAAGAGTTATTATCAAAATATACATAAATCTCTTAAATACACAGTTTCTCTGAAATACGTGTGCGCGTGTGCGTGTGTGCGTGTATGTGTGTGTGTGTGTGTGTGTGAGAAACTGCCAAGGTTGACATGCTATTACTTTAGTAAATGCCAGAATATTTTTTTAAATCAGTGTAATCGCTTACTTTCCATAAAACATTGAATTTTCAGAGTCGATTTCCCCCCATGTCTTTCCAGTATGTTTGCACAAGTGTATCTCCTCTCTCATGGTGGCGTCATCTTGCTTACATAACTGTCACACAGGGAATAACTGACATCCAAATGAAATCTATAATCTCGGAGAAAGCAACACCAATTACCAAACTCATGTTTTCTAACCTTTGTTTTATGTAAAATGTAGTATGTAGATAGTTTTTAATTATGACACATTTATGTAGAGACCAACATTGAGCTTTTGTATGTTTTGTCGTTGTTGTTTACCATCAAGTTGGAACTGATTCATAGATAACATTCCAGTGAGTTTTTAAAGGCAGTAAACTACACATAAGTAATTGCCCATCTTTCTCTGCTGAGCTTCTCGTGGATTCAAATCATGTGATTGACAGCAAAAATTCTTATCACTTGGAAACCAGAGTTCTCTAATTATATTAATTAGTAAATGTAATATTAAAAAAAATTTTTTTCTATGTTCTATTGAGGTAATACTGCATTGTTTAAATTATTATATCCTATGTTTTATTTACTATGCAAACGTATTTTACTGTATAGATCACAACAAATTTTGGCTAACTTTGAGAAAAGTCAGAATCCCAGAACACTTTGTTGTGCTCATGCAACACTCATACTTGGACCAGGACCAGGAAGCAGTTGTCAGAACAGAGCAAGGAAACACTACATAGTTTAAAATCAGGAAAAGAGTATGTCAGGGATATGTCCTGTCTCCATACCTTTCCAATCTCTATGTGGAAGGATCATTTGGGAACTTGGATTTTATGAGGAGGAGTTTGGCATCAGGATTGGCAGAAAACTCATCAACACCCTGTGTTATGTAGCTGACACAACTTTCTTCAAGAGGACGTGAAGTGTTTGCTGTGGAACATAAAGGACTGTAGTTTTCATTATTGATTGGAGATTGACGTCAAGAAAACAAAGGTTTTCAAAAAACAAACAACAAAACACAAAGGTTCTCACCACTGGGCCAACTAGTAGCAGCATGATGGATGGAGAAGAGATTAAGATTGATAGCAATTTCAGCTTGTTTGGGTCCACAGTCAATGCTCTTGTCACCTGTAGTCAGGAAATCAAGAGACAGATTGTATTGGGGAAGTCTACAGTCAGGGATCTTTCCAAAACACTAAGGAACAATGTTGTCAGTCTACACACTAAGGTGCACCTGATTCAGGCCCTCTTCTCATTTACTTGTTATGCATCAGAAAGCTGCATCATGACAAAGGACGACAGAAGAATAGACATCTTCGCTTTGTAATGCTGAAGAAGAATATTGCATATATCACATATTGCCACGAAAACATGTAAGTCTGACTTTGAGAGAGTAAAGCAAGTTTCTCCTTGGAGGCAAGGATTTTGAAGCTCTGTCTCACATATTTTGGGCATGTGGCCAGGAGGGACCAATTCTTGGAGAACGACATTGTACTTGGAAGGATGGAGAGACAGTGTAGGAGAGGAAGATCCCAGAAGAGATGGATTGATACAGGAACTGGGTCAATGTGTTTAGGTGTGTCAGAGTCAGTGACAATGACTCAGGATAGGGCAGGGTTCAGAGCTACCATACAAAGGTTCACTATGAATTGCAGGCCAATTGATGATGTAACAACAGCAAATAATCTTATACTGAAATGCAACCTTGAGGATCAATGAATTATAGGCACATAGTTCAAATCTGCCAGGTGTTAAGTCAGAGAAGAGTGGACAATGTCATTGCAGCAATAGATTGAAGTATGCCAGAGATTGTTGAAGTATGTCAGAGATTGTGGGAATGGCATAGGATATGACAGAGTTTAGAACTGTTGTTCATAGGATTACTATGAGTTGTACTCATAGAACAGCTACAATAGCATGATATGCATCATTTCCCTTCAAAAATTTGGAGAAGTCCCTGACTGCAGACTCTCCCAGGGCAATACGCCTCCTGATCTCCTAACTACTAATACAAAGTGTATTGCTTGTGGATCCAAGTAAGATGAAGTTTTTGATGGTTTCACTCTTTTCTCCTGTCAGTGGTGAAAATTTGTGTTTTCTTGACATTGAGATGAAAACCATATTGAAGGCTGTAGTCTTTGATCTTCTTTGAGCGTTTCAAGTTCTCCTTACTTTCATCAAGCAAAGTTTGTTAGTTAGCTGTATAACAAAGGTTATTTATGAGTCTTCCTCTAATCCTGATGCCACATTCTTCTTCATAGAGTTCAGCTTTTCAAATAATTTGCTTAACATACAGAATGAATAGGCATAGAGAAAGAACACAATCCTGACACTCACCTTTCTTAATTTTAAACATGTATTGTTTCCTTGTTCTGGCCTCTTAGTCTAGCTATAGGTTTTGCATGACCACAATTAATTGTCAATTAAATGCCCCTTATAGTCATCATTTTTCTGTTGTCAGAAATTTATTTTTAACAATAAGAATTCTCCTTTTGTAAAGATACTATAGAAAATGTTCTCTTCTTTTATGTTTCCATCATTCAAATTATATATGTTGTGTAATATTTGAAATTACTTAAAATAAGTAAATTTATGTGGCAAAATTCTCTGTTTTTAGCCTTAATGACCATTATTGCTTATCTCCTAAGGCTCAAACATATCAAAACCTTTATCTGTTGGGAATCCCCAGGTAAAATATAAAATTAAATTAGAGAAAGTTTTTCTTCACCCTTTTTACAAGGCCACTTAGAAAAATCACATTAAACTGAAAAAAAAAACCTTAAATAGATAAAAGAGAAATAGTGAACCTTTTATAAAAAAAATTCATTAAATGCTGACGTGTGGATGCCACTAAACAATGAATCCACAGAAGAGTAAAACATGATTGTTTCCCATATGCAGTGATAACCATAAATACCATATACATAGTATATACAATGTCTTTTAAAGATATATCTGCATTACTCAGTAATACATCTCCACCACACTGTCAGCCATCGAAGTTTTGCATGGTCATAGGTATTGCCTTATGATTCCTTATCTAGTCTAAATATTAGACATCTGGAAAAATGTAAAGAAAAAAGTGAAAGGAAGGGTAGAACTAAAGGAAATGTGATTAATATGACAAGATAGACATCTTAACTGGTGAAGCAGACAGAAATATAAGTCCAACGATTGACATCTACAGGCATATTTTTATTTTGACTTAGTTTTTATTTTCTTATGAATAAAGACATTTACCTGCTCAGTTTGTGTTCAACTATGTTGAACCTGAAAGAATTTTGTGAGATACAAAACAGGATTCTTCCATTTTCCTCTATTTGTAAAACAGTGCAAATTTAAGCATCTATAATAAACAAAGCAACATACTACAATGAAATGTGCGAGGAGCTAGTTGGAAAATCAAAAGGGCTGACCTCGTTCAGCATTTCTTAAGCTCAAGGAACTGAAGAGCAAATTCAAACCTCGTGTTGCTACAATCAAGATGCTTTAGGCAGAATGTTAAATGATCCAGGAGGTATCAAAAGAAGATGGAAGGAACATACTGAGTCATTGTACCGAAAGGAATTGGCAGATACAGAAGAATTTAATGAAATGCCATTTGAGCCAGAGCCTATGGTAATGAAGGCAGAAGTTCAAGCTGCTTTGAAGGAAATAGCAAAAAATAAGGCCCC
>NW_006399769.1:12182318-12194973 GCF_000299155.1 Elephantulus edwardii
GTAATGAGATTGGCACGGGATAGAGCAGGGTTTAGGGCTGTTGTACTTAGGGTCGCTATGAGTCACAAACGACTCGAGGGCACATAACAACAACAACAACAATAAACAAATGCTACTTTGGCTAGAGGCAGTCATCAGAACAGAGTAGGGAGACACTGGATGGTTCAAAATCAAGAAAGGGATCCGTCAGCGATGTATTTTGTCTCCATACCTTTTCAATCTGTATGCAGAACAGATCACCCAAGACGCTGGGCTGTACAACAAATGTGGCATCAGGATTGGTGGAAGAATTGTCAACAACCTGTGTTATGCAGATGACACAACCCTGCTTGCTGAAACTTAGGAGAACCTGAAGCACTTGCTGCAGAAGGTCAAGGACTGTAACCTTCAATATGATTGAAGCTCAACATCAAGAAAACAAAAATTCTCACCACTGGGCCAATTGGCAGCATCAGTATGGATGGTGAAGAGATTGAGATGGTTAACTGTTTTGGTTTACTTGGTTCCACCACCAACACTCTTGGTAACAGCAGCCAGGAAATCAGGAGATAAATTGCATTGGGAAAGTCAGCTATGAGGGACCTCTCAAGAGTACTGAAGTGCAGTGACGTCAGGCTGGAGACTAAGGTGTGCCTGATCCAGGCTATAGTCTTTGCAATTACGTGCTATGCATCGGAGAGTTGGACAGTGAATAGGGGTGATAGAAAGAGAATTGATGCCTTTGAGTTGTGGTGCTGGAGAAGAGTGTTGAATATACCATGGACTTCTAGGAGAACAAACAGGTTTCTCCAGGAGAGGGTGAAGCCAGAATGTTCCCTGGTGTCAAAGATTCTGAAGCTTCGTCTGACATACTTTGGGTATGTTGCAAGGAGGGACTGGTCCTTGGAGGGGGACATCATGATTGGGAGAGTGGAAGGACAGCGCAGGAGAGTAAGACACTTGATGAGATGGATCGATTCTGTGAGTGGAGTGGTGGGAATGAGTACGTTTGAGACAGCGAGGTTGGCACAGGATAGAGCAGCGTTTAGGGCTCTTGTACATAGGGTCGCCATGAGTCGCAAATGACTTGACGGCACATAACAACAATAACAATAACTTTGGCTATAAGAAAAGTGGACAATTCAACAACCTCTTTAATCATTTGTTCCTACTATCTCATTATATATTATATTTCTTTACATATTAAGAATCAGAAATTCTCACCTCAAACTTTAATTATACACAGTTTGCTACAGGAAAGGCATCATGCCATTGCCTTCAGCAAGAACATCAGATTCTCGAATTTAAAAAAATAGCACTTCTGTCAACTTCGAATACCTCAAAGTTGCATTTATGTCCAAAAAGTTCAGGAAGGCTTTGTCAACTTTACGTCACTAATCCTTACAGTTGGACCACTGTCAGAGTTATTTACAGTCCAGCAAAAGTAACTGATGTTAGAAATACCAAGTTATGTTTTCTTTCATTAGAGACACTGAGTTGAGAGCACTTGAGGATTAAGAATCAACTGCATTAGAGCAGCTAGTGCAAAAGTTTCAACCAGCTGTGCTTACATTACATACACTTACCAGATAACTTCTTCACTGTTGTGATCCTCAATGATGTATTCCTCCAATACATACTTCTTCTTATCAGATCTTCAAAAATCTTCAAAGTTTGTAATGCAAGGAAAACAGGGCCTTGTAAAAGAAATTAAATGCATCAGTGAAGAGGATTCAGACTTGGAAAGCCTCATGTGGGTGGTTTTTTGGTTGCTGTTGTTGTTTTGGTTTTTTGTTTGTTTTTAATTAGGTGTCATCGAGTTCACAAGAACTGCTAGCAATACTGTGACAAACATATTTGAACCTTGTCTTCTCCTTCACCATCCTCAGGCTCTCCAAAATGCTCATGCACATTGCTGAAGTCACTGTGTCAGCTGTCTCATTTTGGGTCATCTTTGCTTTGATCAATCCCCCAACTTTCCCAGTATGATGACTTTTCCCATGATTGGTCCTTCCTGATAGTATCTCTGAAGTATATGAGATGAAGTTTCACCATCCTTGCCTCTAAAGAGAACTCTGGCTATACTTCCTTCAAAACAGATTTGTTTGTCTTTTAGTCAGTTCATAGAATATCCAGTACCCACTCTTCTTGAACACCACAATTCAAAGGCATCTGTTCTTTTGTCATTCTTAGTCATTATCTAATTTTAAGATGCTTAAAAACAATTGAAAATATTTTCTTCATTCATCACATAGGAAAGCAACAGCAACACTAGCCCTCTCTCATTTCCTCTTTGTAGAACTTTCAGTCATTCTATCTCTTTGCTCATCAGTTGCTTAGCTGTCTTAATTGTGCTGGACCATTCTTTAAAAAATTGACCCTAAATATTAAAGTCTGGAAAATCAAATAGCAAAAGGAGTGTAGTTAGATGATACTTAAAAAAATAAACACAGAAGACATCTTCAAATCCTCGGAAATCTGTTAATCTTAGCCACATGACTTTATGGTCATGGTTTAGCAGCCACAGTGTATTAATTAAATTATTATAGCAACACTATTTTTTGAGTAATATTGTAAAATGTCTTTTGAATTAATTTTCTATTTAAATTTATTCATTTTCCCCTACATTCCTCAGTGATGGAGCTAGAATAACGAAACATATTCAAACTTACGATATAGTAAATGTGAAATAGAAGATTATTCTTTCCTTAAGGAAAATATAATATAGGAGATTGATTTTTTTGGTGTGTGTGGTCTCTGATAGCAATATGCCCAATATATGAGATGAAGTTTTAACATCTTTGGTTCCATGGGGCACTTTAAATTCACCTTCCCCAGGACATGCCTGTTTTTTGCTTTTGGAAGTGCATGGAATATTCAGTACTTTTCTCCAACACCACAACTCAAAGGCATGATTATTCTTCTGTGATCCTTCTTCACAGTCCATCTCTTAGCAGCATAGAAAGTGATTGAAAAGACCATGGTCTGAATCAGGCATACTTTAGTTCTTAAACTGATATAATTTATCTTCAATAATTTGGAGAGGTCACTGACTGCAGACTTTCCCACTGCAATACATCTCCTGATCTCTTGATTCTTGTTACCAAGTGAATTGACTGTGGATTCAGGTAAAATGAAGTCATTAACAGTTTCAATCTTTTTTCCATATATCATGATGTTAGCTACAGGTACAGTCTCTTTCTTGACTTTGAAATGCAACTCATATTGAAGGCTGTATTCTTCAATTTTCTGAGGTAAGAGCTTTAAATCCTCTTAACTTTCTGCAAGCAAATTTCTGTCATTTGCGTAATGAAGATTTTTGATGAAATCTTTCTCTCTTCCTTTCGTTCCTTTCTTTTGCACAGAGGCCAGCTCCTCAATTAATTTGTTCAGAATACAGAATGAATAGGTATGGAGAAAGGGTACAAATTTGACACACATTTTTACTCATTTCAAGCCATGTAGAGTTCCCTTATTCTGTTTGCATAAGAGCTCCTTGGTCTGGGTATTGGTTTTACATGAACACAATTAAGTGTTCTGATACTCCTATTCCTCTCAACTTTAGCCAAAATTTTATATGATTCAGTCAAATGCCTTTGCATAGTCAATAGGTCACAATCTACTGGTATTCTTTGCTTTCAGCCAAAATCCATCTGACATTAACAATGATATCCCTAGTGCCTTAGTCTCTTCTAAATCCAGTTGAATTCTGGTAGTTCTCTATGTTCTGTTATAGACATTTTAAAAATAATTTTCAGTAATATTTTGCCTGCATGTGATATTAATGATACTGTCCAATAATTTAAACATTCTTTTTGATAGTCTGTTTTATGAATGGGAAAGACATGCATCTTTTTCAGTTAGTTGGCCAGGTAGCTGTCCTTCAAATTTCTTGGCCTAGACTGGTGAGTGGGTCCAGGGTTGTATCTTGAATTTGAAACATGTTAATTGGTATTCCATTTATTTCTGGGTCCTTATTTTTTATCATTGCTTGAACTTCTTCCTTTGTTACCATCAGCTCATGATAATGCAGTACTTCCTCAAATATTTCAGTGTAAGCCATTTCCTTTTGTTACAATAATTCTGTGTATGTATTCCCTTGATCTTCTTTTGATGTTTCCTGGATCATTCAAGATTTTGCCCAAAGCATTTCTTGGTATTATAACCTGAAGCTTGAATTTGTTTGTCAGGTATTTTTAGCTTGAAAAATGTGGAGCAAGTTATTCCCTTTTTATTATTTAATTCTAAGTATCTGAACATTCCATTATACTACTTTGATTTGTCTTCTGGTGCTACCCTTTGAAATCTTCTGTTCAGCACTTTTACTTCATTATCTTTTCCCTTTTGGCTTACTAACACTCTAGGGCAATTTTCAGATTGTATATGCATAGCACGTAATTAAAAACTCTATGGCTAGGATATGGTGTACCTCAGACTTTAAACTGACATCACGGATCTTTAACACTTTGAAGAGGTCAGCCAAGTGGGTATCAGTGGTATAGTCAGTGGGTGATGATGATTAACATTACCATTAGGAAGTCCTACTGTATGCCAGGTTACATTATACACATTAATCTTCTTTTCAGCCCAGTGAGGTAGTGCTATCAGCTTTTCCTTCTGACACAAAAGGAAACTTAGAAGGAGTTAATTCAGTAATTTCTCCAAGGATACACACTTGTTAGAGTAGAAATTGGATTAAACATACTGACTATGAAAGCAGTCTGATTCATCTGTATAGCAGGACACTGTTTTGCTATCCTGATATCCTTGGTGACATGAAGGAAGAAGGATTTGAGAATTATATCTTGCCTGGTGGTAAGAAGCTTCACTGCTACCTGAAGGCATGTGGAAAGAAAATACCACCTGCTTCACAGAAGCAGGTTTCTAAAACTTTATAAGGAGTCAGCTATGTACTGATGACATAACCTTACCTGCTGAAAGTGAGGAAGACTTAAAGCACTTGTTGCAGAAAATTAAGAAATGCAACCTTCAGTCTGGATTGTATCTCAATGTCAAGAAAACAAAGCTTCTTACCACTGGATCAGTAGGTGACATCCTGATGGATGGAAAAGAGATTGAATCTGTCAACAACTTCATTTTACTTGGATTCACAATTAACACTTTTGATACCAACACTCAAGAAATCAGGAGATGTATTGCACTGGCAAGGTCTGCCATTAGGGACTTCTTCAAACAATTGAGGATTAATAATATCAATGTGAGGACTAAGGTGTGTCTGATTCAGGCCACGGTTTTTCCATCACTTGTAGGCATCTGAGAACTGAACAATGAGTAAGGATGATAGAAGAAGAATATATGCTTCAAACTGTGATTTTAGAGAAGAGCACTGAACATACCATGGACTGGCAAAAGAACAAATAAATACGTCTTGGAAAAGGTGCAGCTGGAGTGCTCTTTGGATGTAAGGATCATGAGGCTTCACCTCACATACTTTGGACATGTTACTAGGAAGGGCTATTCCTTGTAGAGGGACATGTTTGGAAGAGTGGAGGGTTGGCAAAGGAGAGGAAGACTCTACACCAAGTGGATTGACACAGTGACACAGTGACTACTGCATGTGTCAGGAAGACACAGTGACTAGGCATGTGTCAGGAAGAGTGAAGATGGCACAAAATAGGATGGGGTTCACATTTCCTGTTCACAGGGTTCCTATGAAGTGTATTCTACTTGATAGTACTTAGCAACAACAACAACAATAACATTTAGTTAATATATTCGAACTTGCTCGCATTTCTTAACCTGAAGGAGTTGAAAAACAAATTCAAGCAACGGGTGGCAATACTTAAGGATACTTTGGGTAGAATGTTAAATGAACAAGGAAGTATGAAAAGAAGATGGAAGGAGTACACAGAGTCACTGTGTCAGAAGGAATTGGCTGACACAGAGGAATTTAATGAAATAACATATGAGCAAGAGCCTATGGTGATGAAGGGGGAAGTTAAAGTTGCACTGAAGTAATTGGCAAAAAACAGGGCTCCAGTAGTTTACGGCATAACAATTGATTAATTTCTACAAACAGACGCTATCCTGGATGTGCTCACTAAGTTGTGCCAAGAAATCTGGAGTACAGCCAGTTGGCCAACTGACTAGGAAAGATTGATATTTGCTCCCATCCCAAAGAAAGGTGACCCAACAGAGTGCGGAAATTGTCGAACAATAACATTACAATTGATGCAAGGAAGATTCTGCTGAAAATTATCCAAAAACGCCTGGATCAATATGTCAACAAAGAACTGCTAGATGTGCAGCCTGGATTTAGAAGAGATCGTGGTACTAGGGATATTACACCTAATGTTAGATGGATCTTGGCAGAAAGCAGAGAATACCCAGAAGAATGTTTATCTGTGCTTCATTGACTATGCAAAGGCTTTTGATTGTGTGGATCACAACAAGCTATGGCTGACTTGTAGAAGAATGGGAATCCCAGAACATCTGATTGTGCTAATGTGAAACCTATACTTGGCCCAAGAGGCAGTCATCATAAGAGAGCAAGGAGACACTACATGGTTCAAAATCAAGAAAGGGGTCTGTCAGGGATGATGTATTTTGTCTCGATACCTTTTCAGTCTGTATGCAGAACAGATCATCTGAGGTGCTGGACTGTACAAGGAGGAATGTGGCATCAGGATTTGTGGAAGAGCCATCAGCAACCTGTATGTGGATAACACAAGCCTTCTTGCTGAAACTGAGGAGGACCTGAAGCCCTTGCTGCAGAAGGTCAAGGATTGCAGCCTTCAATATGGACTGAAGCTCAACATGAACAAAACAAAGATTCTCACCACTGGGCCACTTGGCAGAATCAATATGAATGGTGAAAAGATTGAGATAGTTAACAGTTTTCGTTTACTTGGTTCCACAGTCAACACTCTTGGTAACAGCAGCCAGGAAATCAGGAGATAAATTGCATTGGGAAAGTCAGCTGTCAGGGACCTCTCAAGAGTACTGAAGAACAATGATGTCAGGCTAGAGACTAAGGTGTTTCTGACCCAGGCTATAGACTTCACAATTACATGCTATGCATTGGAGAGTTGGACAGTGAATAGGGATGATAGAAAGAGAATTGATGCCTTTGAGCTATGGTGATGGAAAAGAGTGTTGAATATACCATGGACTGCTAGGAGAAGTAACAGATTTGTCCTGGAGAGGGTGAAGGCGGAATCCTCCTTGGAGTCAAGGATTCTAAAGCTTCTTCTGACAAACTTTGGGCATGTTGCAAAGAGGAACTGGTCCTTGGAGAGGGACATCATGTTTGGGAGAGTGGAGGGATGGTGCAGGAAAGGAAGACCCTCAATGAGATGGATTGATTCTGTGATTGGGATGGTGGAAATTAGTGTATTTGACATGGCGAGTTAGCACCGGATAGAAGGGTATTTAGGGCTCTTGTACATAACAACAACAAGAATATTCTCCTGCATAATTTTGCATAAGCTTCATAATGAGTTAATGACTAAAATAATTTGGTTAATAAAATAGTCATGAAATGGCAGAGTTGGTAGTTAAACCCATAGTATCTGAGTTCAAAATCTGAATTTCCTGTAATATGCCACAGAAACCCATTCAGAAATTAAGTAACCCCACATACAAGATACTCGTCATTCAGTCACTCACTTAGGAATGTGGGAAAGTCTATAAAATAATAAAACTGAGGACCTGAGTTAAAGATTTTGCCATTTTAAAAGAACTTATCATAATCTTCCTACTGCAATAAGTTTATATTTATTAGAACAGATTACTAGAATTCTATTAAATTGAATTAAACATAGATTAGTTGTTATAGACTTCAACATGCTTGAACCAGAGTTAACGCCATTTTTTCATTCTTTCGGTAGAATATCTACATCTCTTTTTTTCTCTATTTTTAGTTCAGTTAGTATAATAGTGGACCCTACTGTTGGTTTTGAATAAACTAGAGCAGATAAATATTAACTAATATAAACTACACTTATTGTAGTTAGAGCAACCATTTTATATACAGTTAAATAAATAAAAGAAGAAACAATGTAAAAAAAAGGGAAATGACCTTGAGAAGGGCAGCAATATAACTATAATTAGGACAATGCCTAATACTAGATTTCAGTGACAGTAAAAATACTCAATTATATGCAAATCTGGAACTATGCTTTAGAATATCTTTGTAAAAGCCACAATTGTAGATCATCACACAATGCAGGCTTTAGACAGAGATGACATTCTTATGACTGCATTTTATTGCAATCTGCCCAAGTAATTTTCTACCAGAATTAAATTCTATGTGCTTTAAGTTTAATAAGCCCTTTTAAACAGTTTCTGTTGTATTTGTATTTAACTTTAATTGTTAGAGCTAAAATATTAGGCTCAGACTCTAGAAAGAAATGAAAATTTTTTTCTGCTAAATCTAAAGTGATGTCAGTGTAAAGACAAATTGATTCTAATCACTCTAAATTGAAAATCCTAAAAATTAGACGGTTATGTAGAAAAGTATTAACTCAGAAGGCCTTGCACATTTCAAAGAAAGAACTATCTTCAGGAGGACAATTCACTAACTCTTGGAAATTTCCACTTCAACTTTATGTGGGTGTGTCCTTGATCTGTGCTCATCAGATCAATTTTTGAAGTATTGAAAACTGAATATATATGCTTATATTCCACTGCCAAAAAAAGATTGTTGTTGTTGTTATGTGGCGTCGAGTCGCTTTCAACTCATAGCAACACTTTGTATAACAACCCTAAATCCTGCTCTATCTCCTACTAACCTTATTGTCTCTGACACATCTATCACCATTATCCCAATGACGGCGTCAATCCATCTCATTGAGGGTCTTTCTCTCCTGCGCTGCCCCTCCATCCTCCCAAGCATGACGTCCTTCTCTAAGGACTGATCCCTCCTTGCAACATGTCCAAGTATGTCAGACAAAGCTTCATAATCCTTGTCTCTAAGGAGCAGCTTGCATTCACCCTTTCCTGGATGAACTTGTTTGTTCTCCTAACAGCTCAAAAATATATATATATATTTTCAATACTCTTCTCCAGCACCAAAGCTGAAAGGCATCAATTCTCCTTTTATCATCCTTAGTCAATGTAAAGCTCTCTGGTGCATTATAAGTAATGGCAAATACCATGGCCTGTATCAGGCACACCTTAGTCTCCAGACCGGCATCTTCCTCCTCAGTACCTTGGAAAAGTCGCTGACAGCCGACTTTCCCAGTGCAATTCATCTTTTCCTTTTCTGGTTGCTCTTACCAAGACTGTTAATTGTAGAGCCAAGCAAACTGAAGCTATCAACAATCTCAATCCCTTCACCTTCTATCATGATGCTGCCAATCGACCCAGTGGTGAGAATCTTTGTTTTCCTAATGTTGAGCTTCAATCCATATTGAAGCCTGCAGTCCTTGACTTTCTGCAGCAAGCGCTTTAGGTGTCCTCAGTTTCAGCAAGCAAGATTGTGTCATCTGCGTAACATAGGGTGTTGATGAGTCTATCTCCAATCCTGATGCCACACTTCTTCTCATAGAGCCCAGCTTCCTGGATAATTTGTTCTGCATATAGATAGAAAATACATGGAGATACGACATATCCTTGATGCACACCCTCCCCAATTTTAAACCATACAGTGTTTCTTTGCTCTGTTCTGATGCTCTGTTCTGATGAAAGTCTCCTGGTCCAAATATATGTTTTTTGTAAGCACAATCAGGTGTTCTGGGATTCCTATTCTTATCAAAGTCAGCCACAGTTTGTTGTGATCCACACAGTCAATGAAGCACAGATAGAGATTCCTCTGGTATTCTCTGCTTTCAGCTAAGATCCATCTGACATTAGCTATAATATCACTAGTCCCATGGTTTCTTGTAAATCAAGCCTGCACTTCAGGCAGTTCTCTGTTGATGTACTGTTCCATTCGTTTTGGGGATGATCTTCAGCAGAATCTTGCTTGCATGTGATATCAATGATATTGTTCGATGATATCCATACTCTGTTGGATCACCTTTCTTTGGAATGGGAACAAATATAGATCTCTTCCAGTCAGTAGGCCACCTGGCTGTCCTCTAGATTTCTTGGCACAACTTTGTGAGTACATTCAGGGCAGCATTTGGCTAAAATAAAAAAGCTACACTCCAGAAAAAAAGATGATTAATCTACTCTGTTGTGATTTAATGACTCTGAAAACCCATTGAAGGGTCAGGTAAGAGTCAGTTCTGACATGATAATACACAATGACAACAACAACAACAACAACAACTAAATTTTGATCCATATTATTTTACCTTAAATATAATAATCAAGAGTATAACAACTATTTGGAGTCTCATGAATCCCTCTACCAAATTATCCAATCTGAAATTGATCTGGTTGACATTAGACACAGGAAAATAAGTCTCTGGAAAACAATCCATTTAAACAAGTTGTTTCAGAGCACTAAACCTAGACTCTATAATATTAAGCTTCCTCTTCAGTCAATATATCAATCATTCTGTTGTTCGTTTACTGTAAAAAGTAATAGGAGAAAAATATTTACACAATTTATCAAGTATGGAAGTTTATTGGTGCACATAAAATACACTCTGAACCACGGGACCTCTCAATGAAACATTTCCTGAGAAAGAAATAACATGAAGAGGAAATCTTCATAGGTAAGGCAGATCCTGGTCCAAATGAAAACAATTAGAAGAAAAGAGACGTGAATCCTTCATGTTAATATCAAGGAAACTAAGCACATAAATGTGACTTGACATTCTAGGATATAGAAGAAAAATTAGCATGTCCATACACATAAAAGGTAGATCGATTATACCACTATCATTCAAATTTATGCACTAACAACCAGAGACAAAGAGGGGGACATAGATGTTGCAGTCTGAAATTGATTGAGCACACAATCAAGATGTACTAACAATAATGGATGACTGGACTGAGTTCACAATTAAGGTTGCATAGTGGAATGTACTTGGGGTGGTGGGAGGGGTGCGGGGGGGTTGATTGTGTACCAGGGAGGGAGTGTTTCTGTGTTTCTTTTACTTTTCAAAGAGAGGAGTGAATTGGGGGGTGGGAAGGGCTGGGCTGGGAGAGAAGTGAAGCAATGAATGAATGAAAATCCAAAATCTCTGTAAATGTTCATCAAAATTATTAAAAAAAAAGTTGGGAATAGAGAAGAAGGATCAGTAGTTGGGAAACATGGACTTGGTATGGACTTGGTGACATGGACAGAAGTGAGGTTGGTGACAAAATGATAAAATTTCTGTGCAATCAACCATTTATTAATTGCAAACTACTTTAAAAAATTTTTAGTCATTTACAAAATTCAAATACAAATTTAAACATATTCTTTCAATTTCCTTCACCACTGCACCCATCAAATTGTATAACCCAGTGTTTAATCCCCCCTCCCCCTGCACATTCACATCCCTCTGCTTCCAGCCTCTCCCACCCTTCCTGGATCCTTATACTCATTCTACAATAATGGTTTTATACAATATTTATCCTTACGGGACTGAGTTAGTTTACTCAGCACAACGCTCTTCAGTCCCTCCCAAGTTAGGTAATAACTTACAAAGTTATTGCTCCTGCGTGTTGCATAGGAATCCACTTGGTAATCCATCTCAGACAAGAGTCTCATAACAAAAGTTTACAGAATACTCCTGGGCCTCCAAAAGAGAAAGACTGATAACCCAATTACAAAATGGGCAAAAGACATGGAAAGAATTTTCACAGAGGAAGATATTAGATTAACAAACAGACACATGAAGAAATACTTCAAATCGCTGGCAATGAGAGAGATGAAAATCAAAACATAGTGAAGTATCATCTCACTCCTGTAAGAGTGGCGAAGTTTAACAGAGCAGCAAGTAATAGATGTTGGAGAGGATGTGATGAGAAAGGAACTCTTATACATTGTTTGTGGGATTGTAAAATGATGCAACCATTCTAGAAGGCAGTTTGACACTTCCTCAAAAAGCTGAACATAGAAATTCCATACTACCCAGCAATTCCACTACTTGGAATACAACCTGAGAATGTGAGAACTGAGGTACAAACTGATATTTGTACAACAATGCTCATAGCCGCATTATTCACCATCACAAGAACATGGAGAACAGCCCAATGTCTAACCACAACTGAATGGATTGAGAAATTATGGTACATTGTAAATTACTTTTATAAGAAACACAAATAGTGACTATGTACATGGACCTCACTTGATGGCCTACACAAAAATTAGATTACATATGTAAAAAAAAAATTGCTGGAGAAGCTCAATATCAGCTGTGAAAACTAGGCTAGGCACTGATTGTGGATCAGATCATCAACCACATGTATGCAAGTTCAAACTGAAGCAAAAGAAAATAAAATAAAAGCCAAACTTTGGCTTTGAGTCTATCCCTCCTAAATATAAAGGCCATCTCAGGAACAAGTTTGAGGCCTTGAATACTAATGAGCAAAGACCAGGTGAGCTGTGAGACGATATCCAGAATTTAATCCATGAAGAATCCAAAAGGTCATTACAAAGAAGGTTGTTGTTGTTATGTGCCATCGAGTCGCCTGCGACTCAGAGCGACCATATGTACAACAGCCCTAAACTCTGCTCTGTCTTGTGCCAATCGCACTGTCTCTGACACTCCCATCCCAATTATCCCAGTCACTGAATCAGTCCACCTCATAGAGGGCCTTCCTCTCCTGTGCT
>NW_006399769.1:12196073-12221452 GCF_000299155.1 Elephantulus edwardii
TTCTGTAGTTTCCACATTCTGTTGGGTCACCTTTCTTTGGGATAGGAACAAATATCGGTCTCTTCCAGTCAAAGATGGAGGAAAAATAAAAGACCAAAATGGATGTCAGATGATTCTCTTTATATTGCTCTAGAGCACCAAGAAAACAAAGCAAAGCAAAGCAATCAAGCAGTTGAGGAGCCAAACAGATTTCAAAGGGCAGCACAGGAAGACAGAGCAAAGTTTTATAGCTAAACATGTTAAGAGCTGGAGTTGGAAAATCAAAAGGGTCACATCTGCTCAGGATTTCTTCAGCTGAAGGAACTAAAGAAAAAAATCAAGCCTCAAGCTGCAATATTTAAGGATGCTGTAGTTGTAATCGTGAATGGCCCAGGAAGCATCAAGAGAAGATGGAAGAAGTACACAGAGGTCAGTGTACCAAAAACAGTTTGCTGAAACAGAACAATTTCATGAAACAATATATGATCAAAAGCCAGTGGCAATAAAGGAGAAAGTTCAAACTGCTCTGAAGGAATTGGGACAAACAAGGGCCAAAGAATTGACAGCATACCAACTGACATATTTCAACAAAGAGATGCTGTGCTGGACATGCTCACCAGGTTGTATCAAGAAATCTGGAAGACAACTTCTTGGCCAGCTGATTGGAAGAAATCCAAGGTGATAAAATAAAGTGTGGATATTGTATAATAATATCATTAATATCATATGCAAGCAAGATCCTGATGACAACTCTCTAAGAAATGACTGGAACAGTACATCAACAGAAAACTGTCAGATGTGCAGGCTGGAGTTAGAAGGGGCCATGACACTAGGGAAATTATAGCTAATGTTAGATTGATCTTGGCTGAAAGCAGAAAGTACCAGAGGATTGTCTATCTTTGTTTCATTGACTAAGCAAATACATTTGACTGTGTGGATCACAACAAACTTTGGCTGACTCTGAGAAGAATGGGAATCCCAGAACACTTGATTGTGCTTGGTGAAAACTGTATTTGGACCAGGAGACAGTTGTCAGAACAGAGCAAGGAAATACTGCATGGTTCAAAATCAGGAACCGTGTAGAATAGTGATGTACCCTATCTCCATACCTCTTCAATCTATATGCAGACAGATCATCTGGGAGGCTGGGCTCTATGAAGAGGAATTTGGCATCAAGATTGGAGGGAGACTCATCAATAACTTGTGTTATGCAGATGACATAATCTTGTTTGCCAAAACCTGAGGTATTTGCTTCAAAAGTCAAGGACTGGAGCCTCTAATATGGATTGAAGCTCAACATCAAGAAAATAAGGATTCTCACCCCATGGCCAATTGGCAACATCATGATAGACAATAAAGAGATAGAGATTGTTAATAGCTTCAGCTTGCCTGAGTCCAAAACCAACCCTTTTGGTACCAGAGCTAGAAAATCAGAAGACAAATTACTGGAAAAATATGCTGTCAGGAACCTTTCCGGAGGTATGTCATTCTGGAGACTAAAGTGAACCTGATTAAGGCCATGGTCTTTGCCATCACTTCTATGTATCAAAGAGCTGGATTGATGCCTTTAAGATGTGGCACTGGAGAAGAATACTGAATATACCATGGATTGCTAAGAGAATAAACAGATTCGTCCTGGAGAGGTTGAAACTGAGCTTCTTGAGAAATAAGGTTTTGAAGCTCCATCTGACATACTTTGGGCACATTGCAAGGAGGAACCAATCCTTGGAGTGGGACTTCATGCTTAGAAGTGAGGAGAGACAACACAAGAGAGGAAGATCTTGGACGAGATGCTTTGACTCAGTGCCTGGGGTAATGGGGATAGGTATGTGAGAGACAATCAAATTGGCTCAAGTAAAGTCACTATGAATTGTAAGTGACTTAATGGTACATTACAACAACAAACAATACAAATTATTGGTTTTCTTACAAATTATCTGTATCCCCAAACTATATCACATCCAAGAGTATCCCAGCTGCTTTGCCATCCACCATTAGTGTTAAGAACTAAAACAATGAAAAAACACAAAAACTATGTTCTATAAGTTTTCCTCTTTTGATCTAGAGTGCCAAGTTCCATATGTGTATAAACACATATGTAGTTTGTATGTGTTTACTCTGGTTAGACTTATTGCTAGGCATAAATATTTTTTATTATGTTTTGGAAAGATTTATAGGACATAAAAGACAAAGAAACATAAGATTGGCATCCACTTCCTAAACAACACATTTACAGAAACTGTATGAACTTTGATAAATGTCAATAGTTGAATAAGGGCTTTGGGCCTTTTGTTCATAGGTTTGCTATGAGTCTTGCTCAACTCAAAGGCAATCAACAACAACAACAAAGGTAAAAAACAGATATGTCTTAGAAAAACATCCAGAGAGCTCAAAGTATAGAGAAATTTCACCTTATATAGTTGGGGCACATTAGCTTAAAAAGATGAACAGTCAGTGGAAAAAAGAAGAAAGACCCTTAGCAAGATGTAATGACACAGTGACTGCAGAAATAACCTCAAGTAAGTCAGCGATGATGAGGATGGCACAGGTTAGAACAGGGTTTAAATCTGTTGTTCATAGACTATGAGTTGCACTCAACTAGACAGCACCTAACAACAGCAACTACAATATAGACCAACTAGCTTTACAGTAAAGAATTAAGACTGATGATTCATCATGTACAAAAGCACTTATGCCAGAAGAAGAAGGGCTTAATATGCAAAACTAGCCAATGTTAGTTGTTCTTGAAACTCTGCATATGATAATTTGATTAGTTCTTATTATATTACTTATCAGAGATGCACAGGACAAATAATTAAACTATATATAAATTTCCCTCTTCCCCAGACTTCTCCATTCATATGGAACTTTTTTATTTGTTTAACAGTCAGTTGGCTTCCTCAGCCCATTTTTATACTGGATTATTTCCCTTTATCTTGTTGTGGTGCTCAAGTATTTTATAAATCCTGGATATAAGTCCCTTATCTGATATGTCATTACCAAATACTTTTTTCCCAGTCTGTGCCTTCCCTTTTCACCCTGTTGGAGAAGTTTTTGAATGAGCATAGGGATTTGATTCTTAGAAGATCCCATTCATCTATTTTATCTTCTCCTGGTTGTAGGTTTTTCAGGATACTTGGAAGGCTTTATATTGTGGATTAGGACTTAAGCATTCTTCCAAGCTTTTCTTTAATGAAATGTTCAAAATTCCTAGCTCTAAGAGAGATGCAAAGCAAAAGAACTATGAGATATCATCATCTCACCCCAGTCAGAATTGCAAAATTTAACAGAACAGCAAGCAACAAATGTGGGTGAGGTTGTGGATAAACTGGAACTCTTATTCACTGTTGGTGGGAGTGTAAAGTGGTGCAACCACTGTGGAAAGCGGTATGGTGCTTTCTCAAAAAGTTACAAATAGAGATACCATTTGACCCAGCAATTCCACTACTGGGAATATACCCCAAAGAGACCATAACTGACATCCAAGCAGATATATGCATACCCATGTTTATCGCGGTTTATAGCAAGGAGTTTGGAAACAACCTAAATGCCCATCAACAAACGAATGGATAGCGAAGCTCTGGTATATTCACACAATGGAATACTATGCTGCATTGAAAAACAAGGAACTCATGCAATATTATTCAAAATGGGCGACCCTGGAGGACATTATGCTGAGTGAATTATCTCAGTCACAAAAGGACAAATGCTGCATGGTGCCACTGTTGTAAAGCAGGACTGAACTCGGGGTTGGAAGGAGACTGAGAAATATGGGTTCAATAATGTATACTGCGTTGAAACAGATGAGGGAGAAAACTGTTCAAGAGGGAAAACTATTAGGGATTTTTGTCATGACAGGGGTCCAGAGCAAAGGCTGCATGGTGGAGTGGGCCTGGGAGAGGGTTTGTAAAACAATGAAAGAATTTTTCTTTTACTTTTTCCAAGAGGGCAGTGTACTAGGTGGGAGGGTTGGGAGGGGAGAAAAGTGCAACAATGAATGAATGGAAATGCAAAGTCTCTGTATATTTTCATTGAAATTATGAATAAATTTAAAAAAACAAACAAACAGTCAGTTGGGAGATGGTAGCTCCTGTTTGATGCAGTTAGTATCTGGAGCAGCTAGTATGTGGAAAGTGGGTTGTTCGCTTTAAAAAAAAAATTAATAGTCAGTTATGTGCTTGAAACCTCTGGTTTAAATCAGCCAGGACCTGGTGGGTGAGCCTTTGTGATTAACAGTTTGCTGGGGCCTGGGAACCTCTTACTTAAAGTAGTTGGGATCTGGAAAACAGGTTTTTCTTACCTACAAGTTATTTGGGGGTTGAGAAATTCTTGTTTGAAGCAGTTGGGATTCAGAGGGTGAGTCTTCTTGATTTGATTAACAGTCTGTTGTATGCCTGGAGCCTCTCATTTAAACTACTTAAGACCTGGTAAGTGGGCCTTCATAATTAGCAGTTGGTTATGCCCTGGAAAAAATCTTGTTTGAAGCTGCTGGGATCAAGGTCAGACTTTTTCCTTTAGTTAACAATGGGTTTGAGGCTGGGAACCTATTGTTTGAAGCAGTTTGAATCAGAAAAGTGTGTCTTTTTTATATGCTTTACAGTCAGCTGTGGGCTGAGAGTCTTTAGTTTAAGCCAATTAGGACCCTCTGGATGAGCTTTTGAGAGTACCAGTTGGCTTGAACCTGGAAGCCTCTTATTTAATGCAGTTGGGATCTGGAAGGTAGGGGTTTGGTTCTTTTTGTTTGTTTGTTTGTTTTTCATTTTGTTTACAGTTGGTTGGAGGCTGGGGGCTTCTTGTTTGAAGTATTTGAGTTCCAGAACTTGAGACTTATTTTATTGCATAAACAGCCACGTGTAGGCTGGGAGAATCTTGTTTAAACTGATTAGGACTGGGTGAGTATATCTTTGTGATTAACAGTAAGTTGGGCCCTCATACAGGCAACGCTTGGGCCTGGTGTGAAGCCTGATTTGCTGTTAGAGGTACAAACTAAATTCTAAGTTTAATGCATTTAGGGAATATATTGTTCTAATTAGTACAGTGCTTATCTATCAGTTTGCTGTATTAAGATAAGTTGTGTGTTGTTGTGATGCCGAAAGCTATGCAATTGCTTTGTCAAACGGTTAATCTACGGTGGACAGATTTTAGTAGAGCTTCCAGATTAAGACAGACTAGGAAGCAGGATTGAACATCCATGTCCTAAATAGTAGACCTCTAAAAACCCTATGAACAGTAAAGAATATGGATAGTTTATAGTGTTAGAGGTAGAGCCCAGACTTAAAGTCAGTCAAAATGAGGAAAAACCATAGGAAACATCCTTAAATAATTGGAACATGGAACATATGAAGCTTGAATGGCGGAAAATTAGTAACTGTAAAAATGAAATGGAACCCATGAACATCAATATTCTAGACATTAGTGAGATGAGACAGTCTATTCTAACCACTTTGAATCAAATAATTGTGCGGCACACTATGCTGAGAATGAAAAATATAAGTAGAAGGGAATTGCATTCATAGTAAAAAAGTCAATTTCATGTTCTATCCTGAAATACAGTGTTTTGAGTGATTGAACATTTTCCATGCACATAAAAAGAAGACTTACTCCTACATATACAACCAAAGAGGAGGTAATTGAAATTGTGTACCAAACCTTGCTGTGCAAAATAGACCAAATATACATTCAAGATGCATTAAAGATAACTGATGACTCTAGTGCAAAGGTTGGAAAGGAGAGAGAGGAGTCAGAAAGTATGGACTTGATGACAGAAATAGGAGTAGAAATAGAATGAATAAATATGGTATTTTCAATGATTTATTCATTGCCAATATAGTTTTTAAAAAGCACAAATGGCCCTTTTTTACAAGTACATGGGCCTTTCCTGATGGACTTCATAGGAATCAGATTGACTACATCTGTGGAAAAAAACATTGAAAAAGCTCAACATTACCAGTCAAAACTAAACCAGCAATGGCCAGACCATCAATTACTTATGTGCAAGTTCAAATTTAGACCAAAGAAAATTAAAAAAAGTCAATGAGAATCAAAATATAGTCTTGAATCTATTTCGCCTGAATTTCAAAATCTTCCTAAGAATGAGTTTGAAACATTTGGATACCAATGATCAAAGACCAGAGAAGTTGTGGGATTGATTACATCAAGGATATTATTCATGAAGAGAGAAAAAGCTCATTTTAAAGACAGAGGGGAGAGGAGAAAAAATGAAATGGATGTCAGAAAAATGGACTCTGAAAATCAAGAAGCCAAAACAAAGGGAAAACATGCCAAAATGAAATAGCTAAACAGATCTCAAAGGGAAGCTCAGGAAGACAAAGCAAATTATTTTAATAGAACATGCAGAGAGCTTAAATTTGAGAATAAAAAGTGAAGAATCCACTGTGCATTTCTCAAGCTGAAAGAACTGAAAAACTTAAACCTCAAGTGGCAATATTGAAGGATACTATGGGCAATATGTTGAATGACACAGGAAGCATCAAAAGAAGATGGAGTAAATACAAAGAGTCATTGTACCAAAAATAACTGACTTACACTGAAAAATTTCAGAAAGTATCATAAAGGCAAGAATCAATAATGAAGGAAGAATTTGAAGTTTCACTGAAAAGCATTGGCAAGAAAATAAGGCCCCAGGAATCAGTGAGATAGTGACATGATTCAATTAACAGATGCAGCCCTGTATGTCCTCGCCAGGCTATACCAGGAAATTTGGAGGATAGCTGTTGTGCCAATGGATTGGAAAATGTTCCTATTTGTTCCCATTGCCAAGAAAGGTGATCCAACAGAATGTGGAAACTGTTAATATCATTACTATCACATGCAAGGAAAATACTGCTGTTTTTTTTTTAAAAAAAAACAACAAACCTGTAGAACAGTACATATAGGGAATTTTCAGATTTAAAAGAAGTGATAACACCAAGAATATCATTGTTGATGTCAAATGATCCTGGCTGAAAAGAAAGAATACCAGAAGAAGGTATACTTGGGCTTAATTGGCTATACAAGGATATTTGACTGTGTGTATCATAATGTGTTATGACTAACATTGAGAAGAATCAGGATTCAAGAGCATTTAATTGTGCTCATGTGAAACCTATACCTAGATCAAGAAGCTGTGTGCGAACAGAGCAAGGGTCACTACATGGTTTAAAATTAAGAAGGAAGGGCTTCAGGGTTATATATTTTCTCCCACACCTGTCCAATCTGTATGCTGAACAAATTATTTGAGAAGGTGGACTCTATGAAGAAAATTGTGTCATCAAGATTGGAAGAAGATTCATCAGTAACCTGTGTTTCGCAGATGACAGTCTTGCTTGCTTTAAATGAAGACTCAAAGCATTTGTTTCAGAAAATCAAAGAATACAGCCTTCAATATGGATTTCATCTCAAAATTAAGAAAACAAAGAGTTTTACCACTGGATTTATAAGCAACATCACGATGAATGGAGAAAAGATTGAAACTATCAACAACTTCATCTTTCTTGGATCCACAATCAACACACTTGGTACCACCGGTCAGAAAATCAGGAGATGCATTGCACTGAAAAGTCTACAGTAAAGGACCTCTCCAGATTATTGAGGATAGATGATATCGGTTTTAGGACTGAGGTGCATCTGATTCAGATATCTTTCCAATCACTTGCTAGTAACCTGAGAGCCGGACAATGATGACAGAATGATGAAAACAATGACTGTAAGAGTGTCAGTAGAAGAATTGATGCCGAAGAAGAGTATTGACCATCCCATGGATGGACAAAAGAACAGCAAATATATCTCAGAAAAAGAGTAGCCAGAGTGTTCCTTGGAAACTTGCTAAATTTTGCCTCACATATTACAGACATATTCCTTGGAGAAGGACATGATGCTTGAAAATGAGGAGGCTGGCAATGGAGAATAAAACCCTCGACCAGGTTGACTGACACAATGACTGCTGCAATGAGATCTAGTGCGCCAGGAAGAATGAAGATGGAACAGAATATGAGAGTTCAGATGTGTTGTTCATATGGTTTCTGTGCGTCATACTCAATTTGACAGCACTTAACAACAACGACAACAACAACATGGAAACAAGTTTACTTGAAATCATTTCTAGATATAAAATTAATTTTAAAAGATTGTATTTGCTTTAGTCTTGCAGTCAATATGAATATGATGCTGGTTCATGTGGCAATAATTACTGAGTACTTTATATATGCCAAGTCAATGAGAGATTTTATAGTGACAAAATCAAAGACCCTTTCTCCAGAAGAATTATTAGTGAGAAAGATAAATTTTAAGACAAAATATGTCTGATGCTATACTGCAAGGCAAACATAGTTTAAAGTAAATATAGAATCTGACTACGCTTTGGAAAGTAAAAAAAAATAGGGCAAGGAAGACAGAATATGCTGGGGATGATATTGAAGGGAGTGTTCTAATTTTATTCAGTTGATCAACAAACTTCTCTGTGATCAAGTGGTATTTGAAAAAAGCCTGAGGGAAATGAGAGAGTGATCTAAGCAGCTCTCTCAGGGGTTAACATCCCAGAAGAATAGATAAACAAGTAAATATTTTGTTTGATCAAATCAAGATGCTTGACTATAACAAGGAAGCGTAGTGAAGCAAGTTTAGAGAGAGTGGCAATAGACAGAAACTAGGAAAATTAAGGAGGTTTTTGTAGTTGTAAGGGGTTTGCCTTGGAGTTGATTAGGACTTATAGCAATCCTGTGAACTTTACCACTTTATCCTGTCAGCCTCATAATCTCTGCTGTGCTTGAAATTGGGGGGGTGGGGAAGTCGTGAAAGATGCTGTTGAATTTGATCTCTAGCCTGGATAAGATGGAAAGCTTTGGAAGTTTTCAGTGGGAAATTAAAAAACAAAACCAAATCCCCAAATATTTATGGACTGAGGGGACTGAAGAGTTAGCAAATAAATAAATGTGGAAGTGCCATCGAGTTCCCTGCAACTCATAACAACCCTATGCATAGTAGCTCTGAACCCTGACCTATCCTGAGCCAATCTCACTGTTTCCAACACACCTACCCCCAAAGTCCCAATTACGAGTGTCAAGCCATCTCGTTCAGGTTCTTCTTCTCTTATGATGTCCCTTAACCTTCCAAGAATTGTGTAGTTTCCCAAGGACTAGTGGTAACATGCCCAAAGTATGTCAGTTGGAGCTTCAAAATCCTTGCTTCCAATGAGCAACTACTTGGTTTTGCCTTTGCTAGGACAAAAGTGTTTTGTCCTTAAAAAAAGCGCCTGACACAGGCCATGGTATTTGCAATCGCTTGTTATGCCTCAGAGAGTTCGACAATGACTAGGGAGGACAGAAGGAGAGTGGATGCTTTTGAGCTGTGGTGCTGGAGAAGGGTACTGAATGTACCATGGACTGCCAGGAAAACAAACAGATTCATCTTGGAGAGGATTAAACCAAGCTACTCCTTGGAGGCAAGGATTCTGGGGCTTCGTCTGACATACTTTGGACATGTTGCCAGGAGGGACAGGTCCTTGGAGAGGGACATCATGCTTGGGAGGGTGGAGGGACGGCGCAGGAGGGGAAGACCCTCTATGAGATGGATTGATTCGGTGACTGGGGTAATCGGGA
The DNA here is from genome assembly GCF_000299155.1 of Elephantulus edwardii. Classification (NCBI taxonomy): domain Eukaryota; kingdom Metazoa; phylum Chordata; class Mammalia; order Macroscelidea; family Macroscelididae; genus Elephantulus; species Elephantulus edwardii. The sequence continues at coordinate 12,205,649 of NW_006399769.1, forward strand.
TGGGTGTGTCAGAGGCAGTGCAGTTGGCGCAGGATAGAGCAGGGCTTAGGGCTGTTGTGCATAGGGTCGCTATGAGTTGCAAAGGACTCGACGGCACATAACAACAACAAACAGGACAAAAGTGTTTATTCTCATAGCAGTCCACAGTATTTCAATGCTCCTCTCCAAAAACATGTGTCAAAGGCATAGATTCCTTTTCTGTTATCCTTAGTCATTGTCTAGCTCTCTGGTGTGTAGAAAATAATTGAGAAGGCTATGGCCCAGATCAGGAGCACCTCAGTATAGACTGAAATCGTTGTTATTCTGCACTCTGGAGAGATCCCTGACCGCAGATTTACTTAGTGCAACTTGTCTTATAGTTTTCCAACTCCCAAAGTTTTAATTGTGGATCTGAGAAAGTTGAAACTGTTAAGCCTCAACCTCTTCTCCATCTACCATGGTGCTACCAATTAACCCAGTGGTGAGAATCTTTGTCTTCTTGATGTTGAGCTTCAATCTATATTAAAAACTGCAATCCTTGAACTTCCTCAACAAATGTTTTCAGGTCCTCCCCTGTTTTGGCAAGTAAAGTTGTGTCATGTGCATAACACAGGTTGCTGATGAGTCTTCCTCCAATCCTGATGCCACATTCTTTTTCATAAAGTCAAGCCTCCAGAATTAACGGTTTGCATATAAATTGAAAAGGTAGGAAGAGGACTCATTCCTGATGCACTCATTTCCTGATTTTGAACTATGCAGTGTTTCCTTGATCTGTTCTGATTGCTTCTTTGTCCAAGTGCAGCTTTATTACGAGCACAACTAGATGATCTGGGATTGTCATTATTCCCAAGTTTTGCCACAACTTGTTGTGGTCCACACACTCAAATGACTTTGTATAGTCAATGAAACACAGATGGCCATTTCTCTGATACTCTCTACTTTCAGCCGAGATCCATCTGACATTGGCTATGATGCCCCTAGTGCCACAGCCTCTTCTAAACTCAGCCTACACATCTGGCAGTTCTCTGTTGATGTACTGTTCAGATGTTTCGGGATAATCTTCAGGCAAAGAAGGAATTTTTAAATTTAAAACTAAAATTCTCTGCTATCAAGTCTGTTACAACTTATGTGTTTTATAAAGGTGAACTACAGAATTGTGTTGGTTGTAATCTTTACAGAAACACAATAGCAGTCCTTTCTTTCAAACTGCCACTAGTTCAACTGAAACTGCCAAGCTATAAATTACACAAGAAGAGATTTTCCCATCTTTCTACTGTGGAACTGCTGGTGAGTTCAAACTGTTTGATCTTGAGTTGGCAGCAATTGTATTTCTTACTTTCTCGACCCATTTAGCACTCTTTCAATTTAGTTAAAAGAATACCCTTTTAACTTAGTTTTTGCTTTTTATATGTCATGGAGTTGGACTTGACTCATAGCTGATTCTCTAGCAGGTTTCAGAGGCTGTAAATGTCAAAGCAGGAAATTTGCTGTCTTTCTCCTACAGCAAACTATTAGCACCACCCAGGGATGGCTGCACTAATTCCCAGGAAATAATGTAGTCGGCTTAGACTAGGGTAGTAATACTCAGGTAGTAAGGCATGGTCAAGTATTTGAAGTTCCAACAAAATATAAAATGTATATAAATTCAATCTATCATTCTACTAGTTTTCTATATTATAAGTCTTACTCTCTTCCCCATCCCACCAGCATCTTTTCCTCTTGTTATTGTTTTTTTATGTTCTATTGGATCTGACTCACAGTGACCTCATGTACAAAATAATAAGACCTTGCCCCATCTTACGCTATCCTCACAATCTCTGTTGTTTTTTTGGGGGTTTGGGGAGGATTTTTGTTGTATTGATTTTTTTTTAAATTTTGTACTGGTTTGCTTATAAAACTTGTATACAAATATCCAACACAACTGAATGGATTGAGAAATTGTGGTACATTCACACAATGGATTACTATGCAGCACTCAGGAGCAATGATTTTGAAAAATACTATATAACTTGGGAGAGACTGGAGAGCATTATGTTGAGTGATCTGTGTTTTGGTAGTCTTTATATCAGTCTATCTCACTGAGACTTTTCCTATACTTCACTGGCAATCTGCTTTTCCAAGCATTATATATAACCTTCTCCAAGGATTGGCCCCTTCTGCTAACACAGTTAAAGAATAGGAGAAAAGTCTCACAATTCTTGCTTTTAAGGACAACTCTGGCTAAACTTCTCCCTAAGACAGATTTGTTTGCTCTTTGACAGTCCATTGTACGTTAAATATTCTTCATCAACATTGATCTGCAAAGACATCAGTTGCTTTTATCTTCTTTATTCACTGTCCATTCAATGTCAGTGCATTCAAAATGATAAAAACAAACAAACAAAAAACCCACAAAACTATAACTTGAATAAGGTCAACCTTAGACCTACTAGTGAAATCCTTGTTATTTAGTTTTTAACAAAAGTCCTAGGCAGCACATTTAACAAATCAGGAAAATACTTTTTTTTACTGCTGCTTCTATGGGTGCTAATTGTGGATCAAAGTTAAATGAAATCTTTGACTATTTCCATTTGTTCTTTGTTTATTTTAATAGTGTTTGTTATTTGAGGTTTGAATACTTTTGTTTTATGTTGAGGTGCATTTTGTACTAAACACTAGTCTTTGATCTTCATCAGCAATTGTTTCTTGTTCACTTCACTGTCAGCAAGCAGAGTTATGTCATCTGCATATCAAAAGATAATGAATCTTCCTCTAATCCTAATGCTATACTTTTCTTCATGTTAAAAGAACAAAACCCTAACACACACTTTTCTGATTTTAAACCATTTGGCTAACCCCTTGGCGTGCTTTAACAACTCTCAAGATACTTGTATGGGTCTCACATGAACACAATAAAACTTACTAAAATTTTCTTTTTTGACAATGTTATCAATAATTCATTATGATCCACAGCATATAATGCTTTTGCACAGTCACTAAAACACAAGTAAGCATCTTTCTTTTATCCTCTGCTTTCAGTAAGATTCATCAAACATTAACATTTTTTATTCAATGTTCTCTTCTGAATTGGATTTGAGTTACTGTGAGTTGCCTGTAGATATACTATTCCAGGTGTTATATAATCTTCTTCAGCCAGATTTTAACTGTATGTGCTATTGTTTGATAATTTCACATTTTGTTGACTCACTTTTCTTTGGATTGGTCACAACTATGAAAAATAGAGATTGTAAGAGATAGAATTCTGACTGGTTCCTCTTTAGACTAAAGAAAACAAAGGCTGGGTAATGAGTCATGGGTTGACCCAAAGGAAACAAACTATTAACTCACATGATAAACTATAGAGCCCCTGAAATGCTTAAACATAAGAGGAGAAGGAGGAAGAGAGAGAAAGGGGATCATAAAAGAAGAGATAAAGCTTAGGAGACTCCTGGGAAAGAAAATACATCCTATTCTACTCAGCCAATGAGAAGTCCTTAGTACACTAAGGACGTAAAAACTCTTGGAGGGCTGTGAAAAAAAATGTGCCTGTCTGTTTCTTTGGGCTTAGGTCCCAAATTTTGCAAAATCATTTGCTAAAATCTCACTCTTGGTAAGTTGAGTTTGGATTGAATTTCTCAAGCATTAGTCCAGTTAATACTCTGAGTAATCTATTAACAAAAGCATATGTGATATGGGATACACTGGGAATGAGCTTGGTTGGGACGTTATACCTATCCACCCATTACCAAGAGGAGTTAAGACAGTGAGTGTCCTGCATACCAGCAGCATTTCTCACAAGAATTCCTGGATCTCTCATTTTAAAATTTTGAATGTGAGTGCTTTAATTGAAACATGTCCACCCTCAATTAATGTGTTGCTATTGAGTGAATTCTGACATCTAGAGACCTATTAGGGTGATCTGTTGACATGGTACATAAGGAGTTGCAGAGTTTCTCCTGTCTGGCACTTTAAAGTACTAGCAGCTCTGAGGGAGCAAGATGGTCATTCTCTTCCTGGGAACTTTATGGCCTTAGAAACCAGTGGGTTTCTAAGGTTTTTAAGAAAGTTAGATGTAAGTCAGTTTCAGTCTAATTGCACTGAGTTTTTGAGTGATCCTGCAGGTGGAAGGTCAGAGAAAAAGAGGAAGACCCTCAGAACCAAGGATTGACACAAAAAAATTAACCATGGATTTAAATGTATCTGAGATAGTGATTATGTCACAGGACAGGGGAAGGTTCAGATCTGTTGTTTTTAGGGTCATTATGGGTAAAATTCAACTCACTGATACATATCTGGCAAAAGAGGAGAAAGTTGGGTTTCTAAGGCCATAATATTTACAAAAACAGATTAAGGTATCTTTTTTCTCACGAAGCAGCTGGTGAGTTTCAAATGCTGTTCTTTCACTAAACAAACTGAATGCTTTAGGTCTGAAACTCCAGGACTCCCTCAATAGCTTCAGTCTCTCTCTTACTTCCTCATTACCATCAAGTTGAAACAGACTCATAGCTGAGTCCTCAAAAAGATTTTGGGAGGCTGTAAATTACATTGGATGAGATTTCTGATCTTCCTCCCTCAAAATACTGATGAATTTGAACCCTCAGAGAGGCACCACTTTTGGGTTAGCAGATTAACTTCCTACTAAGTTACCAGAGCTCCCTCTTCTCTGCTTATATTAATGAATTTATCTTACTATATTATCTTGGAGTCTTGACGAATAAAGACATTGACATTTACAAACTCTGTTTTAGATCCATATTTTAGGAAATTGGGCATTTGTTGTTTTATTTTTAAAACATAAAATCACTCTATATTGAAATTGTCTTGTGTATGTCCAATCACAGGGAAAATAGTACTTTCAAAAATAATATTTAGAGAAAGAAATTTTATATTATAAGCTATAAGGGCAAAAATAGTAATCATCATTCACTAATTTTCAGCTTGAGTTTCCATATTTAAAGTGCTTTTTATTGTAAAAACTAATGATAAGCAGTTAAATAAGGATAACTATGTCTGTAAAGCATCATTTTATCACTCAGATGTGATGATTAGAACCTGCAAGAGTGTGGCTGCTAGAAAACAGAATGTCTGACTTTAGTAATTTAATTAAGCTGTTCATTATACTTTCAAACTCTCAAAAAGGAAGTATTTTCATTTGTTGACATTATTTTCCCGAATTAGAAAACGAAAATCAAAATGCATATTATGTTAGCTTCGTAAGTTATTTAGAAGATGCTGGAGCTACCCTGGCATTCAAGCTAAGGTCAGCTTCCTCACACTGAGTAAGAAGTTACTCATAGCCAACACTCCTGCAGGTTTTCAGGCACTGTAAACCACACTGAGGGAAATTGCTCAACTTTCTCCCAGGGAGAAGCTGGTAGATTTGAACCACCTGCCTTTGGATTGGCAGCACAATTCCCTACTCACTAGGCCAGTAAAATTCTCTTTAAAGGCAAGAATAGTGAAACTCATGTATTTTGGGCATGTTTTCAGCAGTAGTTTTCAGTCCTTCGTGGAGGAGAACTATATTTTGCTTCTCCCATTGTGCGTTTGTTCTTTTATTTAAAAAACATGATCTCATTTTTCAAAAGATTAGTCCTCACGGTGTTATGTCTTCTTCTAGAGATTTTAGGTTTAATTTTTTTCATTTTGTGATTTTTTTTTTTACTTTAAATTTTCTGCAGGTATGAAAGAGCATTTTTCTCTTTAACTAAACAGACTTTAATCTCTTGTAAAAACACTGTCAGTTAATCAGAAGGTCATTGTTATGAAGTTATAACCAACTTATATCTGACCCTCTAGTAGGTTTTCTTAAGGCTGTGACTCTCACTGTAGGGGATTACCCATCTTTCTTCCTCAGATCTACTGGTGGATTCAAACTGGCAGAGGTGACAACTTTGCATTAGCTGTATCTCTCTCTACTGACTCCACCACCAGAGCTCCCCTGTCAGAAATCAGTTCTCTACAAAAGGTTGAGTTTAATTCTGAATCTTAATTCCATTACTTTGGCCAATCAGCAATGTGCCAGTCACTGAAAGAGTATTAGATTGTTTGGAGGACAATTGCTGTTTTGGATTTGAGAACTGTGAATGTTCTTGCTTTGTTGTTTTCTTTAATATTACTTTAGTCAAGATTTCTTTTCTTTTTTAAAAAATTTATTTTATTAATTTTAATGAACATTTACAGAGATTTTGGATTTCCGTTCATTCATTGTTGAACTTTTATCTCTATCCCCTACCCCAGTTCATTCCTCTCTTTAAAAAGCAAAAAATAAACTTCTTCGTTGGTACATAATCCCCCCGCCCCACCTCGAATGCACTCCACTATGCAACCTTAATTCTGGATTCCTGTGATAATCATAATACCCTATCATATATCACTTTTAAACTATTCTCTCCCTCATCTGTTTCAATTTAGTATACATAATATATCCAGCTTTTCTCAGTCTGACCCCAACCCCGATGTCAGTTCCATTCTACAACAGTGGCACTATGCAGTATTTGTCTTTTTGTGACTGAGATATTTCACTCAGCATAATGTCCTCCAGGGTCACCCATTTTGAATAATATTGTATGAGTTCCTTTTCTATAATTACTTGTTACAATGTTTCCTAATTTTCATTGTGTTTCTTCATATTTCTGATTAGACTGCTTTTTAGGTATTTTATCAATTTAGGCACTATTGAAAATGGATTTATTTTCTTTATTTCTTTTTAGAATTAGTCGTAGAGGAACCTTTAAGTCAGCAGCGCAACTCCTTACAGACTCTGCTGCCAGAGCACAATTTTTATTTTAGCCACATATTAGTTGTTGTTGCTAATTGTTGTTGTTGTTAAGTACCGTCTAGTCATAGATGACTCATAATGACCCTATGAATTAAAGACTTGAACACTTATATGACTTTCATCCATATTATTTTGTTCTCATATTTTTCCTATTCAGTCAATGTTCCTCATTAATCAGGACTTTCTATGTTCCTATTTGTGTCGTGCTATCAACTATCTTCCCATGTTCAAACCACTGAGCAAATGATTGTTTTCCAAATATTCATTTGTCAGTTAATAAACTGCTATGTCTCCTAACAAATGATAATGTGCCACAAATATGACCCACTGGAGAAGCATATGCAGTTCAATGATATATTTTTAGAAAGTGCCATATTGATTGGTTTGTTTTGGATGTTTTTCTTTTCCTTAATTAAAAAGAATTTAAATTTTTTACTCTAAGTACAAAACCAAAAAGATAATACTAAAAAAAGCTATGATCATTCTTCTTCTCTATCTACCCCTCTAGTAAAAGGAAACAGGAAAATGCAATAAAGAAAGAATTATTATGTGGTAGAAATTTCATGAGTTTAAATGTCAAGTGATATGAGTTCTGCCAACAACTAATACAATCTGTGGCTTGGGGAAAGTTATAGTCAACATTTTTTATTATCTCCTAGCAACCTCTCTAGCTTATATTATCTCAGTTGTATTTTTTTCCCCCCTGTTCTCAAATCTATTCTTTAAAAGTTTTCCTTTTTTTTTTTTAAAAAAAAAAGACATCATTACTTAAAATGTTAGAAGCATGTGGATTCTTTTAGCTACTTTCTTTCCTTTTCACATTGTAATTTCATGCCACAAACTTCAAACTCCTAATTGACCTTAGGTCAAACAATGCCCAGTCTTCCACGATTCTTACTGGTATTGGTATATTTGAGTCCATTGTTGCAGAAATCATGTCAATCTATCTCACTGAGGCATGCATTTTTTTGTTGACACTCTATTGTATGAGGCATGTATGCTGGTCAACTCTGGCTCAGCTCAACTCAGTTCATTGCTTTCAAGTGGAAACTGACTCAAAGTTGATCCTCAATTGGGTTTCTGAGACTATAAATAGGACAGAAGAAGATTGCTCATATTTCTCCCACAGAATCACAAGTGGATTCAAACCACCATAAAGAAAGCGCCTTTTCTTCAGCTGCACAATCCCTTATGATGATACCACTAGAAATCCCGGTCGTTTTCCTGGGATTGTTTTTCCCTTTAATATGTCCAAAGTCTGTGAGACATTTCTCATCATTCTGACGTCTCAGAGCACTCTGTTTATACTGTTGAAACAGGTTTGTTATTCTAGCAGTCCATAGTATATTCAATACACTTTAATAAAACAGTAGTTTAAATGTATTATTTTCATAACATATAACATTTTATCATATTCTATTCTACTTCCATCATATATTCAAAAGAGTCTTGAATATACCACGGATTTCCAGGAGAAAAAAAATAGGTTCATCCTAGAGAGGGTGAAGCCACACTGCTCTTTAGAGGCAAGGATTATGAGGCTTTTTCTGACATATTTTGGACATGTTGTAAGGAAGGATCAGTCCTTGGAGCAGGACATCATTCTTGGAAGGTGGAAGGACAGAGAAAGAGATGGATCTTGATGAGATGGATTGATACAATGACTAGGATAATGAGATTAGGTGTGCCGGACACAGTAAAGTTGGCATAAAATAGAGCAGGTTTTCAGTACTGTTGTACATAGGGTTGCTATGAGTCATAAGCGGCTTGACGGCACATAACACGGCACATAACAATGACAACTAGTCATTGCTTGTTTATGTACCATTAGGTGTTTCCCCCACTTTTATGTTGGTTTTCATACAACAGTTATATATATTGTTCTTCAGTCATAGACATTGTGTCTGTTGGCTGAGTATCTTCCTCTGTGAAAAGTCTTTACATGTCTTTTGCCCATATTGTAATAATGTTATCACTCTGTTTCTTGTGGAGGCCCTATTGGATTCTTTAAATATTTGATATGAGACCTTTGTCTGAAATGGTGTTGCCAATTTTTTTCCCCCATCAGTAGTTTTTCTTTTCACTCTGTTGGAAAATGTTTTTGATGTGCCCAGGAATTTAATCTTTAGAAAATCCCATTCATCAGTTTTATTTGGCCGTTGTTATGTGTCATCGAGTCACCTGTGACTCATAGCAACCTTATGTGCAACAGCCCTTAACTCTGCTCTATCCTGTGACAATCTTAACTGTCTCTGACACACCTACCTTCATTATCCCAATCAGTGAATCAATCCTACTTTTATCCACACCACAGCTCAAAGGCATCAATTTTCCTTCTATCATCCCTAATCATCTTCCAGCTTTCTGATGCATAGCAAGTAATTGCAAAGAGTATGGCCTGGATCAAGCACCCCTAAATGTTCAGACTGATATTGTTGTTCCTCAGTACTTTGGAGAGGTCTCTGACAGCAGACTGCAAATGCAATTTGTCTTTTAATTTCCTGGCTACTGGTACCAAGAGTGTTGATTGTGGAACCAAGCAAACTTAAGTTGTTAACAATCTCAATCTCTTCACCATCTATCATGACGCTTCCAATTGGTCCGGTGATGACAATCTTTGTTTTCTTTATGTTGAGCTTCAATCCATATTGAAGGCTGTACTCCTTTACCTTCTGCAGAATTGTTTCAGGTCCTCCTCAATTTCAACAAGCAGGGTTATCTTGTTACCTGCAAAACACAGATTGTTGACTAGTATTCTTCCAATCCTGGTGCCACATTTCTCTTCGCAAATACCATAGACTAAGCCATCTAAACATGATCCTAGTTTGTCCCTTTTGATCTTGATAGTTTTGGGCTTTACTCCCAGGTTTCTGATCCACCCTGAGTTTTTGTGTGGGGTATGAGATGTGGATTCTGTTTCAGCTTTCCACAGATAGCAGTCCAGTTTTGTCAGTACCATTTGTTGAAGAGGTTGTTATTTCCCCATTAGATAGGTTTTATTTCTTTGTCTATCATCAGCTGACCATAGATAGCTGGGTCAATTTCTGAGTTCTTAATTCAATTCCATTGGTCTCTGTGCCTGTCATTGTACTAGTACTATGCTGTTTTGGTTACTACCACTATATAGTAGGTTTTGAGGTTAGTGAGTGCTATGCCTTCCACTTCATCTTTGCTCTTCAGAAGTGCTTTGCTTATTTGGAGTTTGTTTCCTATCCAGATAAACATGAAAATTTCCCTTTCAATCTCCTTGAAAAATAAATTTGGTGTCTGTATTGGGATTGAGTTGAATATGTAGGTTATTTTTGGTAGAATTAACGTGACAATTTCCCTTTCAATCTCCTTGAAAAATAAATTTGGTGTCTGTATTGGGATTGAGTTGAATATGTAGGTTATTTTTGGTAGAATTGCCATTTTCACAATATCAACTTTTCCTATCCATCGATAGGACACACTTTTCCATTTATTGAGGTCTTTTATTGTGTCCCACAGTATTGTTCTGTAGTTTTCTAAGTACGGGCCTTTTGTGTCTCTAGTTAAGTGCACTGCCAAGTATCTCAATTTGCAGTTGGGTATTATAAATGGTATTGCTTTCTTGGTTTTCTTCTCTGATTTCTCTTTGTTATTATAGAGGAATCCCACTGCTCTTTGGATATTGATCTTTTAACCTGCCCCTTTACTAAATTGGTCTACTAACTCTAAAAGTTTTTGTGTTAAGTCCTTGGGGTTTTCAGTGTACACTCTCATATCATCTACATATAGTGATGGTTTAACTCTCTCTTTACTAATCTGGATGCCTTTTATTTCCTTCTCTTGTCTTATTGCCCTAACAACCACTTTCCGTACAATATTGAACAGACGTGGTGACAGTGAACATCTTTGTCTGGTCCCTGTTTGCAAGGAAAACGTTTTTAGTCTTTCTCAATTGAGAATGATTTTGGCTTTGTCTTTGCATAAATGCTTTTCACTATGATGAGATATTTTGCTGAGTGTCTTTGTCAGGAAATGGTGTTGGATTTTGTCAAATGCCTTTTCTTCAGCAATTGCTAAGATCATGTTTCTTCTAATTGGCTTTGTTAATGTGATGAATTACATTGATTTTTTTCTTATGTTGAACCATCCTTGAACACCTTTTATAAATCTCACCTGGTCATGATGAATTATTTTTTTAATGTGCTTTTGAATTCTATTGGCTAAGATTTTGTTAAAGATATTTGCCTCTATATTCATGGGAGATATTGGGCTGTAGTTTTCTTTCTTGGTAATATCTAGCCTGGTTTTGGCATCAGCCTTTTTCCTTGCTTCATAGAATGACTCTAAAAGTGTTCTTCTTTTTCTGTTTTTTTTTTTTTTAAAATACTTTAAGTATAATTGGTGATAGATCTTCTCTGAACATTTGGTAGAATTCAGCTGTGAAGCCATCTGGTCCAGGACTTTTCTTATGGGGAAGACTTTTTATGTCTTTTGTGATGAGTCTGTTCAAGCATTTTGTATCAGTCCTTGTCAATCTGGGTAGGGCATGTGTTTCAAGGAATTTGCCCATTTCCTCTAGGTTTTTCAATATAACACAGTATAGCTTTTCATAGTACTCCAATATTACCAATTTAATTGCTTCTGGTTCTTCTGTGATGTCACCTCTATCATTTCTCAATTAAGTTATCTGTGTCTTCTTCTCTTTTTCTTGTTCTTTTGTTAAGTTTGCCAGTGGTTTATAAATTTTATTGACCTTTCAAAAAATCAGTTCCTGAACTTGTTGATGATTTTCATTGTTTTTTTCATTTTCTACTCATTGATTTCCTTATACTTTCTTTATTTCTAGAGGCTGTAAAATTAGATTGTTATTCTTTTTCTAATTAATGAAGGTGTGGAGTTAGGGCATTGATTTTTTTTTCTTCTTTTATTATGTGTCTACCTATTGCTATGACCTACCACCTGAGGACTCAGCTGCATCAGAGAGGCTTTGATAGGTTGTATTTTCATTTCAAGGAAATTTTTTCATTTCATTCTTTATTTCTTTTATAACCCAATCATGTTCTAGTAGAGAATTATTTAGTTTCCCTGTTGCTGGTTTTATACACTTTTTTCTTCTGTGGTTAATTTCTAATTTTATGATGTTGTGATCTGAGAAGAGACTTTGTATTACTTTAATGTTTTTTAATTTGTTGAGAGTTGCTTTCTGTTTGCCTTTTCTAAACTCCTTCAGACTTTCTCCAGTCTGCAGTGCAACCCTATGAAAATCTAACCTGATTGCAGCTTCTTCTCCCAAAGTATATTGTCATCTTTTTCTATAGAATGACTATGGGCAGCCAGATTCCTCAGCTGGAGCAGTTACTCTCTAGAGGAATTTTAGGCCTCTTCTTTCCCAGTACCTCAGTGTAGTAGTCCTGGGAATGGGTCTTTCACCTGATTGTAACCCCATCTCCTGAAGTCTATTGTCCTCTTTGTCTGTAGAGTGGTATGACCAGGTTTTTCAACTTGTAATTTCTTTCCAGTGTTTGGTCCTGATGAACTGTGGGATATCATAAACTGTAAATTCCTAGTTTCATCAAAAAGAAACCCAATGAACATGTCATTGTCTCTTTAATAGGTCACATAGTATTTGCTCAGTTTTACACTATTTTCTTTGTACTAGTTGTAGGAGGGAGTCTCCTCTCCTAGGCTGTTTATGGCTGGCTTTTTTTTTCTTTTGGTAATACCTTATTAAACTTTAATTAAGTTAATAATGTTCATCAGTATTGGTTTAAAAATGGCTTCCTTGAAGAGAACAGCAAACTCTCTGGAGGTAGGACCTACATACATTTTGTGTGCTATTTTAAATCTTTTTGAAGATAGCCCCTTATAAGCTGATAAAAATATGTCGCTGTTGTTGTGTACTGCAAAGTCAGAACTTACCCATAGCTGACCCTCTGATGGGTTTTCAGAGGCAGTTAATTGCCCATCCTTCTCCTGCAAAGTAGCTTGGTGGCCTTGAAATGTGAACCTTTAGAATTGCAGCACAGCTTCTTGCCACTAGGCAATCAGAGCTCCCTATATATAAAAATATAATATTTCAACAAAAATTTCTAAGTTAAACTAACATATATCAGATTTTAAATGTCATAATGCCACAGAGAGATCGGAATATTTTATTTAGTGAGTACTATTTTAATTTTTTATTTTTAAATTATGGAAACCAGAAAAATAGGTATCCATATGGCAAAGTAATTAAAACAACCATTCTAATAGTTCCTTCTCATAGTGAGAGTAATGAAACAGTTGATCCATTTGAAAGTTTGAGATGATTTTCAGTAATAAATAGAAGTATCTGAACTATTTTTTTTTACTATTCACATGCACATAAAACTTTTTTTTGTAATTTTTATGAACATTTACAGAGAATTTGGATTTCCATTCATTCATTGCTGCACTTTTCTACCTGCCCAGCCCTCTCCCCCCACCCCCAGTTCGCTTCTCTCTTTGAAAAGTAAAAGACTCCCTCCCTGGTACACAATCATCCCGCACCCCTCCCACCACCCCAAGTACATTCCACTATGCAACCTTAATTGTGGACTCTTGTGATAACCATAATACCCTATCATACATTGCTTCTAAATTATTCACTCCCTCATCTGTTTCAGTGCAGTATATACAATTAATCCCATTTTTCTCAGTCTTACCCTCACCCTGATATCAGTCCCATTGAACTATTTTTTTAAAAGATTTAAATTTAGAGTAATGAATGCATTTAAAGAATAAATGGTCATGATGAACTGCAGCATACCTTAAACTCTAAAATCTGGTTTCATCTTAAAAAACCAAATACATTTGTCATTATCTCTTTAATATATTGCATAGCATTTACTTGGGGTTTTACTCTGATAATCTGACACACACTATTCAGAGTAATATATCAAAGAATCCGGTCTTTCAGCCACAGATCAAAACATTTGCTTTCTTTCAATCAATCTTAGATTTTCTATTGCATTTGAAAATTCTGTAATATATGTTGAAGATGGAAAGTCAGCCTGAACACTGTAACTTTTTTCCATTAATGATAACAAACTAACAATATTTGACCAAATTTTTTAATGTTATTCATAACTCTTAATATAATTTCTAACAGTAATTTTCCTTTAGGGCTTTCAGAGATCCAACTATGAAATCTATTACTTCCAAATATTACATTTTCTCCTTGTCCGTATGATTGCTAAACTTTTTCTAAAATATTGTTTCACATTCTGTAGAAACTTTGGTCCTTGGCTTACAATGTTTCTCTCACTTTTTTCCATCCAATATTTCTTTCACTCTCAGTCCCTCATCTAGATGAGATCAAAGTCACTTTGTCCCTCATATATTCATTTAATAAATATACATTTTGAATTATTCCTGTACATTGGTACAATATAAGAGACTAGGATAACACCAGTGATAAGTCTTCAGAAATTTAATGAGAAAATATATCCTTAAGCAGCTTGAAGTCATCAATAATTTAATCTTACTTTGACCAGCGATCAACACCCAGGAGGTCTGGAAAGGCATATCCTGCTTGGAAAGGTCAGTGAAAGACAGGAATATCTCCAATGAGATGAATTGACACAATGACTGTAGCAATGGGCTCAAGAATGTCAGAGGTGATGAGGATAGCACAGGACTGAACAGAGTATGGAGCTGTTTTTCATCGGGTTTCTATGAGTCATACTTGCCTCTCATCACCTAAAATCAACAACAGCAACAATAAATGCACACTACCAAGGAGAAGAGCAAGAAGAAGAATTTGTCCTTATATTGTAGATAGGAATGATTCCTAAAGAAATTGCACAACCTCAAGAAGTTGCATAATACTTTGTATGGGGAGAAGCAGAAGTCACTTTGGCCTGGGGAATAGGAATTAATGAACAATATCCCTTGTAACTACCCACTAATGCCAGTAGGACCCTCATTCACAGTTATGATTATACAAATTTTCAAAAGTCCTCTGGAGGTTGGACTGTTAGATTTAGTAAATAAAGTAAAGACCTACAGTTTAAAGTAATGAACAGCCAGGTGTTCAGATTTTGGGTGTTTGGTTTTTTTTTTTAAATTTTGCTTTGTTTTAATTATAAATATGTCTCAAATATTACAAAGCAGAATTATGTTTAAAATGTTGTTTCGTTAATCATCTTAGACATTCCTACCTCATATGCCACATACAAGGTATGTTATAAATGCTTTCAGACTCCTCTTATTTTTCCTGAAATGACAATATTGTTTCATTCATTTCTTTTCTATTTCCCTGTTGTTGAAATATTTAATACATCTCAACTCTCTTCTTACTCCAATTTTCTTTCTTGATGCTTTTTTCTCAGATGTCTTCTAAGATTTGACTTTATATTGAAAATGTAAACATTCTTTTTTCATTTAGGTTGGTTGTTATTGTGTGATATCAAGTTGGAACTGATTCATATCTGACTCTCCAGGAGGTTTTCAGAAGCAGCATATCACACTTGAGGGTTGCCTCTATTCCTCCCAAAGAGTAGCTGGTGGATGACATGAACTGTGTGGCTTTGGGATTGTAGTGCAGCTTTTTACCAATAGGCAGCAAAGCTCACTAGATGTTTAGGTCTCTTCTATTAACTGATTACCATATATCATTTTCTTGGAGGCAAAGATTATGAAGTGTCATCTCACATATTTTGATTATGTTGTGAGGAGAGGCGATTCCTTGGAGAGGGGAATCATGCTTGAAAAGGTGAAGACCTGGCAAAAAAGAGACTCTCAAGCCTATGTATTTGCATAGTTACTACCACAATGGACTAATGTATGTAATCGATTATAAAGATGGCACATACAGGAAAGCTTTCAGATATGTTGTTCCTAGGGTCACTGTGGATAGTACTCAATCGTGGCACCAAAAAAAAGCCCCAATAAATATATTTTCAGTTGTCCGTTGTTGTTGTTTTATGATGTCCAGTCACATATGGCCCATAGTGACCCTATATATAGTGCTCAGGACCCTGCTCTGTCCTGAACCAGTCTCACTAATTCCAACTCACCTACCCCCATTGACTCAGTGACAGTATCAATCTATCTCATCCTGAGTCTTCCTCTCC
>NW_006399769.1:12221777-12223406 GCF_000299155.1 Elephantulus edwardii
TACAGCTATTCAGAGCCTGAAAAAAATAGTCAATAGTGCTCAAACTGGTCGCTTCAAACAGCTCACAGTTAAGGAAGCTCTGCTGAATACTTTGGTGGCCACTGAAGTGTTCATGTGGTTTTATATCGGCGAGATCATAGGCAAGCATGGGATCATTGGCTATGATGTTTGAATGCATCAGATTATACTTCATTTACTATTTGTTTATTCTTGGACCATGTGTGATAAGATTAATATCTCAATAAAATAGATAATGTGAAAAAAAAAATGCTAGCCTCCAAGAGAAACTTGGTTTTACCTTCTCCAAGATAGACCTACTTGTTTTCTTGGCAATCCATAGTATGTTCAAGACTCTTCTTTAGAACCACAATTCAAAGGCATCAATTCTCCTTCTATCATCTCTAGTCACTGCCCAGCTCTCTGATGCATAGCAAGTAATTGTAAAGACCATGGCCTATATCAGGCACACCTTAGTCTCCAGACTGACATTGTTGCTTTTTAGTATTTTGGAGAAGTCTCTGACAGCATATTTTCCCAATGCAATTTGTCTTTTAATTTCCTGGCTGCTGGTACAAAGAGTTTTGATTGTAGCACCAAGCAAGCTATAATGGTTAACAACCTCAATCTCTTCTCCATCCTTTATGACGCTGCCAATTGGCCCAGTAGAGAGAATTTTTGTCTATTTGATACTGAGCTTCAATTCATATTGAAGACTACAGTCCATGACCTTCTGCAGCAAATGCTTCAGGTTTTCTTCAGTTTGAACAAGCAAGGCTGTGTCACCTTCATAACGTATGTTGTTGGTGAATCTTCCTCCAATACTGATGTCAATTTCATACTCATACAGCCCAGCTTCCCAAATTATCTGTTCTGCAGATGGATTGAAAAGGTGTAGAGACAGGATGCATCCCAGATGCACTTTTTCCCTGATTTTGAAAGATGAAGTGTTTCCCTGCTCTGTTCTGAGGACTGATTCCTGGTCCAAGTAAATTTTGCATAAGCACAATCAAGCGTTCTGAGATTCCCAATTTTCTCAGGGTTAGCCAAAATTTGTTGTGATCCACATAGTCAAATGTCGTTTCATAGTCAATGAAACACAGGTAGACATCCCTCTGGTTTTCTTTGCTTTCTTCCAAGACCCATCTGACATTGGTGATAATGTATCTGGTGTCACAATCTCTTTCAAAGCCAGAGTATATTCTGGTAGTACACTGTCAGTGTACTGTTCCAGGTATTTCTGGATAATCTTCAGCAGGATTTTGCTAATGTTTGATATTAGTGATGTTCATTGTTGTTATGTGCTGTTGAGTCACTTTTGATTCATAACAACCCTGTGTAGAACAGTACTGAAAACTCCCCTATCCTGTGTCAACTTTACTGTCTCTGACACACCTACCCTCATTACCCTAGTCACAGTATCAGTCCATCTTATTGATAATCTCCCTCTCTTTCTCTGTCCCTCCAACCTTCCAAGCTTGATGTCCCTCTCTAAGGACAGGTCCCTCTTTGCAACATGCCCAAAATATGTCAGTCGAAGCCTCAAAATCCCTGTCTCCAAGGAGCTGTTTGACTCCACCCTCTCTAGGACAAACCTATTTGTTCTCCTGGCAATCCATGGTATATTCAACA
>NW_006399769.1:12228242-12233980 GCF_000299155.1 Elephantulus edwardii
TTCAAAATGTCCAGGATTACAATCAATATTTATTATCCTAAACAGAGGACGACCTGAAGCCCTTGCTGCAGAAGGTCAATAACTGCAGCCTTCAATATGGATTGAAGTTCAATATCAAGAAAACAAAGATTCTCAACACTGGGCCAATTAGCAGCATTATGATAAAGAGTGAAGAGACAGATTTTTAACAGTTTTAATTTGCTTCAGCAATCAACCCTCTTAGTAACAGCAGCCATGAAATCAAAGGACAAATTTCATTGGGAAAGTCGACTGTCAGGAACCTCTCCAGAATAACGAAGAGCAATGATGGCAGCCTGGAGACTAAGGAACACCTGATCCAGGTCACCAGGTCATATCTTTCAAATTACTGGTTATGCGATAGAAAAACGGGAAAATGAGAAATGCTACTTTCGTTTTATGTTGTTGTAGAAGAGTATTCAATATACCATTGACTGCCAGGAGAATGAACAAATTCATTCTGGAGAGGGTGAGACCAGGTTGCTCCTTGGAGACAAGGATTCTGAAGCTTTGTCTGACATACTTTGGACATGTTGCAAGGATGAACCAGTCCTTGGTGAGAATCGTCATACTTGTGAGGGTTAGAGAGACAGTTCAAGAGGGGAAGATCCTCTATGAGATGGATTGTTTCAGTGACTGGGGTAATGAGTGTCAGAGACAATGGGGTTGTCACAGGATAGGTTTCAGAACTATTACACATAGGGTCACTGTGAGTCACAAGTGACTTGACCACATACAGCAACAACAACAAAAACTTATGTGCCAGTCTTGTGAGCCTAAGTACATTGTAGTTGAACTGCTCCTATGGGTTTCCAACCTTCTAAATCTTTATGGAAGCATGCAGTCATATCTTTCTCCCATGGAGCTCTTTTTGGGTTCAAAGTGTTTATCTTTCACTTAACACAGAAACACTGTATTATCAGGGCTCCAGGAAAGTGATAGAGGTTTTCTCAAAGATATTTCAAACCTGATTCAAATGTAGGAACAGTCAGGACTTAAATTCACTATGTCATTTAGTCTTGCTTAAAATTTATTTTAGTTCCTTTCCCTCATTTATCTGAAAGCATTGTAGTACTATTCTATTTATCTGAAAGAAGTATGACAATTTTATAGTACATTTCAGTAAATCAAAAAGAGTTCACTTGTGAGAAACAATCTTGCTTTTGTAGTTACAAAAACGACATATATTCTTGAGAGAAGAGTCTGTATTTTTTTTTAATTCTGAAAATTGATTTGAATATTAGATGCCATCAAATTCACTGAACATGAGAATCAATACACAGTAATTGTTGGGTTCTGTTAAATTAGCTTTGACTCAATAATAATGACCCAATAAGCTACATAAGAAAACATTATCTGGTCATGTGCCAATTTCAAAATGTCTTCGGTGATTGAGCCCATGTCACAGCCACTATGTCAATCTAAGTGATGGTCTTTCTCTTTTTTTCTAAATCTTTATTTTATTAAACATATTGTCCTTCTCCGGAGACTGGATCCTCTGCTCTTCTCCAGAGACTTGACTCCTTGAGTATTTGAGGTGAAAGTTCACCACTCTCACATCTAACAAGATTTTGTATACAGTTTTTCCAAGAAAGATGTATGTAGTCTACTGGTAAGTCTGTAGTATATTCAATGTTCTGCGTAACAAAACAAGTAAAAGTTATCAGTTCATCTTCAGTCTTTTTTATCCATTGTCTAGTTTTCACACACATCTGAGATAACTGAAAATTAACTCACCTGAGCTAAGCCTAGCTCAAAGTCACATCTTTGTTCTATGGTAGAGTAAGAAAAGATGAAAAGTTATTTTATTTATTGACTGCTACTCCCATAAGTTTTGAGTGTGGATGCAGGCAAAATTAAATATGTAACAAACTCACTGTTTTCTACCTTATCATTATGTTTTTATTGGTTGAATAGCAAAGATTTTTGCTTTCTTTAAATTGAGATGAAATCCACACTGTGGGCTGTAGGCTTTGATTTTCAAACTAAGTTCTTCATGTAATTTTTTTTTATTTCAGCAAGCAAAGTGGCATAATCTGCACATCAAAGGCTGTTAATGAGTCTTCTCTAACACGTATTCCATGTTCTCTTTCTATTAGTTAACTTCTTAGATTATTTTCCTAGCATACACACTGAATAAATGTGTGAAAGGATACAGCCCTGTCACAAATCTTTTCTGTTATAAACCCCTTATTCAGTTGGAATGTCTACTTCTTGCTCTGTGTAAGTCTTACATGAGCACAATTTAGGTGTTCTGAACTAATTTTTCTTTGAAATGTTACCCATAAATAGTTATGATGCATACAGCTAAAAACTTCATCATAGTAAAAACAAAACAAACAAAAAACCCCACACGATGATAAATATACTTTTAGTATAATCTGCTTTCAGCAAATATCCACGTGATATCAGCAATAATATCCCTCAGAGACATAAGTCGAGTTCTGAGACATTAACATGACAATAAGACCTGAAACATAAAAATCCATTTCTTTCTTCTAGAAATGTTCTAAGATGAATTGACAACTCTAACTTTTGGAGTAATCCAAGGAGGTAAAGAAATAATTTTAAGCTAAATTTGTTTTCCTAATAGAAATAAAAATACAGAGTTCAAAAGGCACATTGGATTTGTATATGCTCTTTACAAGAGAATTCTGATAGCAGAGTCCACAGGGAGTGTTACTACAAAGAAAACATATCATTCTATAACAATTTAAAAACAAATAAAACAATTGTCCAATGTTTGTGTAATTGGTCACTTAACCAGAAATATCTTGTAGTATACAGAGTTGTTGCCTGATTTTACTGAGTAGACTATGACTCACAGTGATTCGTGGAGAACAAATCAGAACCTTACCCTTTCTTGCACCATCACAATAATCTTCACCATAGTCAAATCCACTGTTGTAGTCACTGTGTCAATCCATTTTCTTCAGAATTTTTCTCTCTTGTGACCTTCTACCTTTCCCATCATCCACTTCCTAAATAAAATGCTTCTGGAAACTCTATGAACTCTGGTAAATGTTGATAGCTATAGAGGGGCTTCAGGCCTTTTGTTCATGAGGTCACAATGAGTCATGCTCGACTCCAAGGCAATCAAAAACAACAGTCCTTCCTGCTCTGTTCTGACTACTCCCTCTTGGTCCAAGTTTAGAGTTCACATGAGCACAATTAAAAGTGTTCTGAAATCCCGTTCTTCTGAAAGTTAGCCACAATTTGTTGTGATACAGTCAAATACCTATGCATAGTCAATGAAACACAGACATTCTTCTGGTACACTCTGCTTTCAGCCAAGATCCATCTAATGTTGACTATGATTTCCCTAGTGCTATAGCTTCTTCTAAACCAAGCTTTTACATCTGGCAGTTCTCTGTTGATGCACTATTCCAGACATTTCTGGATAATCTTCAGGAGACTCTTGCTTGCATATGATATTAGTGATAATTGATAATTTCCACACTCTGTTGGGTCACCTTTTTTGGGAATGGAGATAAATACAGGTCTCTTCCAGTCAGTTGACCAGGTAGTTGTCCTTCAGCTTTCTTGGCATAACCTGGTGAGCATGTCCAGGATAGCATCTGCTTGCTGAAATATATAAGTTGGTATTTTATCAATTCCTGGGGACTGGGTTTTGCCAATTCCTTCAGAGAAACTTGGACTCCATCACCACTGCCCCTTGATCTTATGTTGTTTCATGAATTTCTTCCATGTAAACCAATTCTTTTTGGTATAGTGACTCTGTGTACTCCTTCCATCTTCTTTTGATACGTCCTGAGTCATTCAAAATATGCCCTCAACATCCTTAAGTATTGCAACTCAAGGATTAAAATTGTTCTTCAGTTCTTTCAGCTTAAGAAATGTAGATGCAAAACTACAGGGTTACACAGTTTGATGGGTGGAGTGAGAGGTAGGAGGAAAAATGGGAATGATCCTGGTAAAAATACAGGCTATGATGAGTCCAAGGTCCAATGGTGATTAATTTTATAAAGCATAATTATGAGAATTATTGTAAATGAAAAAAGAGTGTGAAAGACAATATACAAACTTTGTAAGCAAACCACTTAAAACAGAAAAAGAAAGAAATGGCACAGCAAGTTCATTCAAAAGAGGTGTGTATCAAGGATGCATCCTATCTCCATACGTTTTTTAATCTATATGGACAAAAAATAATTCAGGAGGCTGGACTTTATGAGGAGAAACGTGTCATTAGGATGAGAGAAAGACTCATCAACAACCTGTGTTATGCAGCTGACACAATTTTGCTTGCTGAAACTGAGAAAGATAAGAGGTATATCCTGCAGAAGATCAAGGACTGCAGTCTTAAGTATGGATGCAAGCTCAATAACAAGAACATGAAGATTCTCACCACAGGGTTAATTGGAAGCATCAGGATGGATGGTGAAGAGATTGAGATTGTTCACAGCTTCAGTTTGCTCAGTTCCACGGTCAGCACTCTTGACACCAGCAGTCAGGAAATCAAAAGACAAATTGCATTGGGAAAGTAATGCTGTCAGGGACCTCTCTAGAGTGCTAAAGAACAATTATGTCAGTGTGAAGACTAAGGTATACCTGACCCAGGCCATGGTCTTTGCCTTTGCTTTATATAACATAGCTGGACAATGTCAAAGGACAACAGAAGAATTGGTGTCTTTGAGTTGCAGTGCTGAAAGAGTTTTGATCATACATTGGACTTCCTGAAGAACAAATGAGTCAATCTTGGAGAAGGTGAAATAAAACTGCTCCCTGAAAGCAAGGATTTTGAAGCTCTGTCTCACATACTTTAAACATGTGGCCAAGAGAGAACAGTACTTCGAGAAGAACATCATTCTTGGAAAAGTGCAGGGACAACACAGGAGAGGAAGACCCAGGGTGAGATGCATTGAATCAGTGACTGGAGAAGTGGGATTGAGTCTGTTAGAGACAATGAGATTGGCTCATGATAGGGTGGGATTCAGAGTTGTTGTACATAGAGTTAATATAAGTCTCAGGTGACTTGATGGTATATAACATTATCTCCTGACAATGTGCCCAAGTTTTTCAGTAACATTACAACTCAAAGGCATCAACCCTTCTTTTATTTTCCTTATTAATGGTCACATTTTCAATTGAAAAGTCCATGACTTGAATCAGGCACACCTAAGTCTTTAAACTGAATGCTTGTTTTTTATAATTTTAGAAAAGTCTCTCATAGCATATTTCTCCAATGTAACATGTGTTGACTTTTTTATTGCTGTTTCTATGGGGTTTAGTTGTAGAGCCGCGTAAAATGAAATAATTGACAACTTCAATCATTTCTCCATCTGACATAATGATGCCTATCAGTACAGTGATCAGGATTTGTGTTTCCTTAAAGTGGATGTATAATCTGTATCAAAAGCTTTAGGTTTGTTTCTCTTCTTCAATAATAGAATCAAATCTTCTTCATTTTCTTAAAACAAGTTTCTGTCATCTGTAAAACATGGTTGTTGATGATCCTTCCTCTAATCTTGATGCCATATTCTTCTTCATATAATTCAGTTTCTTGAACTATTTGCTCAGCATATAAATATGGAGAAAGAACACAACCAGGAAACACATCTTTCCTGATTTTAGACCAAGAGAGAATACACTGAGAATTTCTCAATTCGTATTTGAACAAAGAATAAATTCAAGCTACTAGTTCTAATGTTGCTGTTGTTGTTATGTGCCGTCGAGTCGCCTGCGACTCATAGCGACTCTAT
>NW_006399769.1:12235945-12238157 GCF_000299155.1 Elephantulus edwardii
CACTCTGCAACCCTCATTCCAAACTTTCATGATATAATGCCCTAAAATATGTTCTTTTGAAACTGTTCTCTCCTTCATCAGCTTCAATGCAATATACATAATTTATCCATTTTTTTCTCAGACTTACCTCCACCCTGATGTCAGCCTCATTGAGATACTCATGGCACCTAACAACAACAGCAAGACCAAATGATTGTCTGATTCAAAATGCGCATGCCAATTCATTTTGTTTCACCAAGGCCTAGTATGTCAATATTTATATATTCCATTTTTTCCTTAAGAATCTTCAATTTTCCTACATTCCACAGTCCAACCACTAGCATATGTTTGCAACAGTTCCTCCTTCTTTGTGATTCCCAACAGGGAGATGCAGCTTCTGGTGTCATATATGCTAGTCTAATCCTAGTGTGCTCTATTTTACATAATTTTCCAAAGACCTAGTATTTCAGAAGTGAATAGCCAATAGTTTCCCCTAGTCTGTTTTAATTTGGATGCTCAACTTTAGAGCAATACTTGACAGATAAATATTTTACCCAAAAAGCTGATGAGAGACCTCTCTCTGTTATATAATTAACAGAGCAGGTATTTAGTCCCTCCCCCTTTGGCAAATGCATATTGTTCCCACATCCTGCCCACCCTGCCAGCATCTACCTCAGTTCCCTCTGCTAGCCCTTTCAGCACCTCCCACCCCTGATCCCCAGCAGCCCTTTAATGATGGCTCAAGCCTAATGTTACAGTATTTGGCACAGGAGACCTTCAGGAGGTAGTGTTCCAGTGGGACTGCTGGAAAAAAGTTCAGCTTTTCTTTATTTTTTTTCCCTGCCAATAATTTTTATTGATATTTTAATGAAAGTTAACAGAAAACTTAGATTTCCTTTCATTCATTGTTGCATATTTTCCTCCCTATCCTGCCCAGTTCTCTTTTTTCTTTAAAAAAATTCTTTCCTTGTTGCAAAATTGCCTCCCACCTCCCCTCTGTCCCCCAATTCACTTTGCTATATACCTGTCATTCTGGACCATTGTCATGCAAATAATACCTAATCATATATTTTTTAGACAGTTTTTCCCCTCATCTATGTAAATGCAGGCTCATTATTTGTCCTTTTCAGTTTCCCTCCAACCTCTATGTCAGTCAAGTTTTAAAACAGTGGCATCAAAAAAAAAAACAAAAACAAAAACAGCCAACAGTGGCATTATGCAATATTTGTCCTTTTGAGACTGAGATATTTCACTCTGCATAATGTTCTTCATTATGTATAATATTTTATGTGTTCCTTGTTTTTCAGTGCTGCATTCTATTGTGTGAATATATCACAGCTTCTCCATGCATTCCTTTGTTGATAGGCACTAGAGTTGCTTCAATCTCTTTCCTCTTGTGAACAATGCAGCAATAAACATGGATGTGTATATATCTGTTTGGGTAGCAGTTTTGGTTTCTTTAGGTTATATTCCCAGTAGTGCAATTGCTGGGTCAAATGGTAATTCTATTTCCAACTTTTTGAGAAAGCACCATAGGGCCTTCCAAAGTGGTTGCACCACTTTACACTTCCATCAACAATGAATAAGGATTCCAATTTCTCCACAACCTCTCCAGTATTTGTTGCCTGCTGCTTTGTTGAACTTGCTATTGTTACTGAGTGAGTTAGCTCACAGTTGTTTTGATTTTCACCTCTCCTAGGGCTAGGAATTTTTAACATTTCTTTATGTGTTTGTTCACCATCTGAATATCTTCCTTGGTTGAAGTGTTTGTTCTTATCCTGTGCCCATTTTTTAATTGGGTTGTTTACTTTTATCTTGCTGAGGTACCCGAGTAGTCTATAAATTTCAGATGAAAGTCCCTTATTAAGACATATGCTTGCCAAATATTTTTCTCAGTCTGTCGATTTTTTTATCCTGTTGAAAAAGTTTTTGGGTATGTATGCATGGGGATTTGATTCTTAAAAGATTCCATTCTCATGTTGTGGATTAAGGGTTCTGGAGTTCTTCCAAGCTTTTCTCTGATGAAGTTTATCATCCTATAGGAGTAGTAACTTGATTTTTCTCTATGTTTTTTGTATTTTGGTTTACATTTTTCTACAATTCTATTAAGGAATTTCTATTGTGATTTCTTTCAGAGAAGTCAGAAATGGTAGCTAAGCATCTAGTTCTCCTGGTCTTCAGGTTATTGTGACTTAAGTTTATATGATCCATTTGTTCTTTTGGACTGAGTCTG